>NC_062216.1:60370231-60675257 GCF_902686445.1 Sciurus carolinensis | reverse complement strand
ACTCTGTAGGCTCTCTCTTCACATTTCTGATAGTTTCCTTTGCTGAGAGAAAGCTTTTTAGTTTGAATCTATCCCAGTTGTTGATTCTTGCTTTTATTTCTTGTGCTATGGGAGTCCTGTTAAGGAAGTCTGATCCTAAGCCAACAAGTTGAAGATTTGGACCTACTTTTTCTTCTATAAGATGCAGGGTCTCTGGTCTGATTCCGAGGTCCTTGATCCATTTTGAGTTGAGTTTTGTGTAAGGTGAGAGATAGGGGTTTAATTTCATTCTATTGCATATGGTTTTCCAGTTTTCCCAGCACCATTTGTTGAAGAGGCTATCTTTTCTCCATTGCATATTTTTGGAACCTTTGTCTAGTATGAGAAAATTGTATTTATTTGGGTTTGTGTCCATGTCCTCTATTCTGTACCATTGATCTACCTGTCTATTTTGGTACCAATACCATGCCGTTTTTGTTACTATTGCTTTGTAGTAGAGTTGAAGATCTGGTATTGCAATACCCCCCTGCTTCGCTCTTGCTACTGAGGATTGCTTTAGCTATTCTAGGTTTTTTATTCTTCCAGATGAATTTCATGTATTTCTTTATTTAAAAAATACAAATCATTCAACTGTTTTAAGGAAGATTTGCACAAATAATTATCAAGCTGTTTTGAGCAATATAAATCAGATCCTACATCAAAATTTCCAAGGGATTTCCTAAATTATTTTGTTAGTCTAAAATCATAACAAACATATGTTTCACAATTGGTTTGGCTCTATCAGTCACTTGTTAATGCTCCTGGGATTATAACAGGAAATTTTTCTTGAGAATTTCTCTTCTTACTACCAAATACCTACTTTCCCATTGTTTATTCTGAGTCATTTCCATTTCCTTATTAATTTTTTAATGTTGGCTATAATAACCAGCCCAATTAAAGTCCTGATTCTATGAATAGCAAATATGATAACTTTTTAAGAAAGTGATTGAGAGATGGAGGTGGATAACTGAACTTGGTAATAACAATAAATGGCCACAATCAAAAGTTATTGTGAGTGTGGCCTTTGCAATTATCTGTCTCTGCAGGGACACACAGTCACAGTGCCTCCACGGGAGTTATTTGATGATTTGTTATTTTATATTTCTCTTCAAGATTTCCAAAAGAAATGACATCAAATATACAAATACTTATTTGTAGGATTTCAAACTCTAAGAAACATCTTAATCCAGAAGATGCTAAGATGTCATAATAGAGGGGAGACAATTAGAATCATTAATATTTATGAGTAGCTTCTGTTCTGTCTACTGAAGATCCCAGCTATTTCCTTTATCTTACAGTTGAGATTCAGAAGAAGGAAGTAGAAAAAGACTTATCTGTGCACATTTGCATGTATGTTTGTGTGTGCAGTCTTGAAAGACAAATAGAAATAGAGTTGGTACATTTAGGCACAGTTTATCTTATAAACACATATATTTGTAATTCAGTTTTCCTTTGCAAAATTTAAAAGCAATTCAACATAATTTGTCCTATTCTTTTTTTGTTCTTTCCCATAGTTCTATAACGTAAGTTAGAAGAACATTGCAGGAGAACAACTTTTGCATGATCAGAGGATTAACTGCACTATTTATTTCCCAAGTTTACAACTGGAAGGTGGAATTATTGTATCTCATTTTTTGCAACTTCTTCATTCTTAATGGTGTCATTTATATTCAGTCTATGCATTGATATTAAGTAGTACATCATGAACATTTTTTACATATTTACTCCTGTGTAAATACCATGCAGAAAATAAGGAGCAATATCATTATCCTAGATGTTACTGTATGTTCCTAATATCCCTATTTGAAAGGCAAATACTAGTTCACCTTATATTCTCTACTCATTTGTCTATTGATGAGCCAAGAACAAATTGATACTTTTCTCTTGTAGTCTTCCTTTACCATGGGGTTTTTGGAGGACATTTCAGATCCAAACCATAATATAGATTTTCTTGATGACTAATATTAAGCAGAAATCTATTTATAATTTACTAAGTAATTTTACTAACCAAAAAAGGAACAAATTGATTCAGAACACATACATTCTTTGTATTTTATTTCTATTTCTGAGTATGATGTCTTTTGAAAAATTTCATCTGTATTCTTACATGTGTAATAATTTTTTGTTATTCATTTTTACATGTTCTTGATATATATATATATAATATATATTACAGTAGATTATATTTTGACATATTTATACAAACATGGACTATAGCTTATTCTAATTAGGATTTCCAGTATTGTATTTGTACATGATGTGGAGATTCATGGTGGTATATTCATATATGTACACATACATGGAAATTTGTCCGATTTATTCCACTGTCTTTCCTGTTCCTATCTCTCCTCCCTTCCCTTCACTTCCCTTTGTTTAATGCACTGAACTTCAGTTCTTCACCCCACCCTAGCACCGTTGTGGGTTAGCAGTCATCTATAAGCAAAAACATTCTACCTTTGATTTTTGGGGGATTGGCTTATTTTGCTTAGCATGATATTCTCCAGCTTCATCCATTTCCCAGAAAATGCCATAATTTCACAGTTCTTTATGGCTGTGTAATATTCCATTGTGTATATGTACCATATTTTCTTTATCCATTCATCCATTGAATGGCACCTAGTTTGGTTCCATAACTTAGCTACTGTGAATTGAGGTGCTATAAACATTGATGTGGCTGTATCACTGTAGTATGCTGATTTTAGGTCCTTTGGGTATATACCAAGGAGTGGGATAGCTGGGTCAAACGGTGGTTCTATTTCAAGTTTCCCAAGGAATCTCCATACTGCTTTCTATAATGGTTGCACCTCTATATCCTAGAGATTAATGCTCTGAGGTGCAGGTGGCAAAGATTTTCTCCCATTCTGTAGGCTCTCTCTCTTCACATTCTTGACCATTTCCCTTGCTGTGAATAATCTTTTTATTTTGATATCTTCCTCTTTATTGATTATTGATTTTACTTCCTGTGCTTTAGGAGTCTTGTTGAGGAATTCACTTCCTATGCTGGCATGATGGAGAATTAGGTCTACTTATTCTTCTAGTCGGCAAAGGGTCTCTGGTCAAATACCTAGGTCCTTGGTCTACTTTGAGTTGGGTTTTGTGCAGGGCGAGAGATAGGGGTTAAATTTTATTCTGCTATATATGAATTTCCAGTTTTCTCAGCACCATTTGTTGAAGAGGTTATCTTTCTTCCAATGTATGTTTATAGTGCCTTTGTCTAGTGTGAGAGAACTGTATTTATGTAGGTTTGTCTCTGTGTCTCCTATTTTGTTCCTTTGGTCTTTATGTCTGTTTTGGTGCCAATGCCATGCTGTTTTTGTTACTGTAGCTTTATTAGTACTTTTTTATAGCTTTGTTGTATTCCATCATATGAAGAAATGACAAATTGCTTATTCATTCTTATGTTTGTAGAGATCCTGGAATGATTTTAGCCTGTGCTCTTAAAATACAACTTTTATAAACATTCATGAACATGTCATTTGGTGGAGATACCTATTTATTTCTCTTGGGCCTATACCCAAAGATTAATTGCTATAGGTAGACATATATACTTTATTTTAGTGGATATTGTTAAAATGTTTGCAAAATGATTGAACTGGTTTAAATTAGCATTGATGATGTATGAGAGTTCCAGTACTCCATGTCCTGACTGATGCTTAGTATAAGTAGTGTTTTTCATTTAGTCATTCTGGTACATGTAAAGTAGTACATAGTCTGTTAGATGTAAAGTAAGGTTACGTATTCATGACAACTAATGATGTTTAGCACATTTTCATGGGCTGCTCTTGTTGAGTATATATTTTTGTGAAGGCCCTCACCAAATTTTTGTCCTTGTGAAAATTATCTTGCATGTTTCTTCTTCTTCTTCTTGATTTGGAGGAATTCTTTTTATATTCTGGTGACAAGTAGTTGGTCATGTACATTTGTAGCAAATATGATTTTTCACTTTTTGACTTCCTTTTCATAATGACGTCTCTTTGTGAACAGAAGTCCTTAATTTTGAGAGTCCTTTCATTTTTAGTCAGTTCTTTTTCTGCTCTATCCATTAAAACTTCGCCTGCACCCAAATCATGAACTGTCTTTTAAATTTTTTTTCTAGAAGATTGAAATTTTTCTTCTGCATTTTAGATCTCTGATCCTTCTGAAATTGATTTTTAATTATGATGTGCACTAAGGGTCAAAGTTTATATTTTCTACACAGATAACAATTTCCTATAGCTTTACTATTGAAAAGAGTACACTTTCCTGCCACTCATTTGCAGTGGCAACTGTGAAATAAACCATATATCTGTAGGTCTCTTTCTGTTCTCTATTATGCCCCTTTGATCTATTTGCCTATCTTTACTCATTATCAAACTCTTTCAACTTTCTATTATATGTTCAAGACAGTCTTGGCTTCTCTAGATCATTCTCATTTTTATTTAAACTTTCAAATCATATTGACAATCACCTCTCTATCTCTCAAAAAAAAAACCTTCTAGGATTTTGAATGCTATTTTGTGAAACCTGTAGATGAATTTGTTAGAAGTTAACATCTTAACAACATGTCAAGTTCTGCAATCTGTGAGCATGAATAACATTTGTATTTATTTAGTTCGTTTCTCTTACTAATGTTTTTATTTTGGAGTAGAGATTTTAATGCATTTGTATTGGATCTATTCCTAGGTATTTGATGTTTTGATGCTATCCTAAATGGTATTTTTACTTTCCAAATTTTTTTGTTATATGAAATGTAGATGATTTTTATATATTTACCTGGCCAGCAACCCTTTTTAATTCACTTTTTTTTGCAGTTTCTTGTGCATTTTCTATGATTATGTCATGTGTGAATAAGAATAGTTTTGTTTTTTTCCTTTACAATCTTTATACATTTCCCCACTTCCCTTGCTTTTTGCAATGACCAAGACCTTGAAGTGATGTTAAATTGGAAATAATGAACATCCTTGTCTTATTCTCAGTATCAGGGTCTTACTCAATCCATGTCATCTTCTTGTCAATTTTCTTATCAAACCATACTTTGTATTTAGTAAAAACACAACATTATATGCCTATTTCAAATTTAATGTATTTGATCTTCATGTGTTTCCCCCAAAAAAGTTAATTTATAAGAAATATTCCATATATTAAAAGCAAATATTTATATTTCAAGATGTTTTTGTGATTCAATTTTAACTTTAGAAAATATTTTATAGGGAGATATAATTTATAAACTCTTATAATGCTTTAATGCCTGTGTATTTATTTTGAATTCATCATATGTTACTTTAAGTTACAAGCTGTTTTTTAAAGAAGTATTTTCTTCTCCACATTGAAGATATAAATTCAGAGAAACAAATTGTCTTCAATTCCTTTGAATCTCTTAAGATATCTAGTATGATGCCTTATCTTAATGAATGCAAATTGGTTTAGCTAAAAATTTATTATTATTCTTAAAATTGTATTATATATTAAAACTACACTTGAACGAGACTATGTTTTGTAACAAACATTCAAAATATATCCAAAATTGGTCTTCCCTGGAAAAGTGTGATTTAAAAGCTCTATTAATAAAATCATCACTAATGTGTAACCAAGCATGTGGACATGTATAAGTCACAGCAAGATACTAGAAAACCTTGAGAATCATAAAAAATGTATCTATTGATCTCAATATTTTATTAACCAAAATTTTTATAATATCACCATATGCACTTAAGAACTCAAGTCATTGCTTAAGTTGGAGAATGTCGTGAATCATCTGACTCCATATAATTTTATCATAAACATTTATTAATTAGCATGCCCAATACATAAATAGTACTGCTTCCAGCCAACCTGTTGGTTATATTAGCAGAGCCTTTATTTCTCCCTCTGTGCCAAGCTTAAAATCAGATTATTTATTTAATAAGTGAGAAATACACAGATATATTTGTAATGCTGAAACTTTGACATTTAAAGGTAAATCTAGTTTTAGAGTGTTCCACTAGGTATTCTAAAGTATATTCAAACTGCAATGTATTTGATTTATTCTAAAAATTAATGCAGTCTACTTACAGCAGAGGAGAGGGATCTCTCAGAGTAAATAGAACAATGTTTGTTTACCTGAAAACTGTATTGACATATTATTTGAGTAAATTCTATTTAATATGATATCTATAATCATTTGGTCCTGCAAAATGTCAGTACTCAGATTAAAGTAATTGTAGCTCTAGACCTTATAATTGCATATTTTTTTACTGTACCTGGTATAATAATTTCATGTGTGAAATGAATGAGTCCACAGTATGTCAACGTTTGAACACTTTGTTTTAATTCATTTAGTCTGTGTTAAATGCTATTACCACTATAACTCAACAATAAAGAGATTTAACAAAATCATGGCTTAATGTGCATTGGGAGCATAGCTTTCAAAATTTGTTTCAGTACAACCTTTTGGATTATCTTGTTCCATTTGTATGGTATAGTTTTTACCATATTGAGACAGATGCATATGCATATAATTATGCACATATTTTCAATGTTGGAAAATCATTTATGGTCACGTATATCAAGGGACTTGAATGCTTAACTGGGTCACATCTCAGGAAATCTTTAGAAAGTACATTTGGAACATTTTAACTGATTTTAGTTATGTAATCAAATTTTACACATGCTACCTGATATTTTTCTTAGAATTCCTTTAGAATCACATTGCTGTGTTTTCTTGGTCATATAGTTAAAGACATGTCTAAAAGAAAAAGAGTGAAAGGATGTTATAAGACATAGAGTTTTCCAGCTTTCCTAAAAATATAGAAAGACCAAATTCCACAAAATTAGAATAAAACTTGATTTATAGTGCAGCAAAGAAAAACCCTGGAATTTGCAGGAAAGGAAGCGAGCAAATTTAGTAACAGCTGCAAGTGAGTATGATGGACTGCTCTGCCTTTGGCTGGCAGTTCATCTGTTCTCTGTGCAGCTTCAGCGCAAAGCATCTCCAGCTTTTCTGCAGAAACTGTTCTTGGCATTTTAATTGCTGAGGTGAACCCACTGGTGACCAGCTGCTGGGATTTCAAACCAGGAGCCACTCCAGTCCTTCCAGATAGTCAGGGAAAAGGTTGAGAAGAGGGAGGCTGTGCCTTGACCCAGAGAGTGACCCATTGGTCCTGAGATTCCAAAGGCACCTGGAGAGAATGCTTTCAAGTAGAGAAATATTCGGAATTCTCTGGAAAACTGAAAATGCCTGAGGCAGGATTCTTGAGCTTCTCTTAATTAGGGTGAAATCAGAGACTCAGATAGAAGAGTGTAGCTACAGATTAATATTAGACTTTCTCTGGAACATAAGCTGTTGGGGATGACCTTGGAGCCACCACTGATTTCACATTAACCAGTCTCCCTACTTGGTTGGAATGCTTTTGGGTAAATTTGGAACCAAAGATACAGAAGTAACTACTTGTGGGAGGCAAAATAGAGTATTTATTGTCCAGTGAAAAAAGTACTAGATGCCACCTCTTTTATTGCTGTCTTTCAGATAATCTCTGAGCATAATGCTCTGCTTTCCTATCTAACCAAACTGTCATTCCTGAGCTGTTTCTTAAGCAGCTTCTGTTGCATTCTGTGATCCAGGCTACTATAGCAATTTCATTCCAATTGGAAACTTCCATTGCATGAGCTTCTTGAATAGAGAAAGCTAAAGCCTCACACCTTTTCCCCTGCAAAACTATAGAACTTCATTGCCATATTAAAGGGAGTGAATGGAAAGTTCCAAAGTGAGCCTTTGCATGCAAGAAAACTGATGAAAATAAGCCCAAGTCTTGGAACTGCAAATTCTAAGTGTTGGATGGTGGGCAAGTAGGGAGACCCTGTAGCATGCAAAGAAGGAAGGAAAAACAAAGGAATGAAGCGAGGTTACAGTATTCTGCTGTTCTGTTGTGCTTTGGCATGGAATGATCATGAGTGGAACTAATGGTACATAATGCCCTGTATGTTTTGGAAGATTGTTGGGAAATAACACTGGAAGCCAATGGAGATTTATTAAATTAAGGTTACCTCAAGCTTAATTTTCCATCTTTACCAAACCACGTAGTTAGTTGACTCTGAGACTCTTGTGGGACCCAAAAATCTGGAATCCACAATTCAGAATCACAAAGTTAAGAAAGAACTGAAAATCTGAATGAAGAGTCAGTTACAAAAAGATTAAGAAATAAAATCTTCTTTAATATACATATTAACTCCTACAAAAGGAATTTTCTAGCGTCTTGTGAAACTGTGACTGAAAGTGATACAAAAAGTGTTTAGAAAATAAATGACGGTAAATAAATTCACTTCACAAAACGTTTTTAACTTGTTTAGAAAGAATTTGAGAATTGTTTGACACTACTTGTATAAAGAACATCTACAGATGTGTGGTCAGTTTTTTTTTAATGAGTTTTCATATCCATAAATTCAACTAACCATGGCTTGAATATATTTGGGAAAAAATTATAATTGTGCCTGAATACATGTGGACTTTTTTCTTGTCTATATCCCTTAAACAATACATTAAAACAATTATTTATATAGCATTTACATTATAGATATTATAAGTAATCTGGAGATGATTTAAAAATGCATGAGAAGATGCACATAGGTTGTACACAAATTCTTATGCCATTTTATGTAAGAGACTTGAGAATCCATGGATTTTGGCATCCACACTGGAGTTCTGGAACCAATTTCCCTTGAATACTGAGGGACGACTGTGTATAGTTATACATATATACAAGATTTCCAGAAAAAAAAAGAGTACACAACAGTGGTAACATCTGTGGAATGGGAATGGGGTGTTGGAGAAGACAGGAAATCTGTGACTTTGCATTCCATATTTCTCTGCTAAATTTGAGAGAATGTTCTATTTTTAAGTGTTAAAAATGCCAAAAAAATACATAGATTGAAATATAGTGAATCCATATTTCTATTTTTCAGGATGAATCTTATCATGCTGCATGTTTATCTGCTTTTTTATTTTAGAAAATTTACTATGTTATTTTTCTAAACACAATGTGAGCAATACATAAAACTAGTTTTAAAAATGCCTCACATCGAACCATATAGAAAACTCACAAATTAACGTTAGATACATTAAATCCTCAGACACATTAGTGTGGAAATTTGTGGATAAAAAGATGGAACTATGAATAGATGAATACATATTTATGTATAAAGAGATAGATGTAAGCAGATGGGTCTAATTTCATGCACTAAAATCATTGTATAATTGACATTTTAATTTAGCAGAATACAATTGAAGTTTTATTTACTGATAAATGCTTTATTTTCACCTGAAGATAACTTTTCTCAAAAATATAAACTTAAACTTATCCTGTTATTATTATTAGTGCTAAACTATAGTAACAAATAAGCCCCAAATTATAGTTGCTCAAAAAAATTTTTTTAAAGTTTCAATTATTTTTCTTTAATTTGTTGTTATGACTTTTAGGAAGCAATGGCCTTTAATTATGGTTCTTAATGAACTAGCATGCATAGTGTATCCAAACTACTTTAAATAATCCAGCTTTTCACTACTACTTTTATGTTTTTAATTAATTAAATTTCACTTAAAATCTAAAGAACATGGCTCTCATGATTGGAGAAGGAAAACTTTAGAAATGACTGTTTTATCAGTATGGTTTGGTCTAGCTATTTGTGAATATGGCTCCTTTCTTCCAGTGAGCAAACACAGAGGGACCAGGACTGTGCATTTCAGAATTAAAATGTTCTCCTGATGTATATGGTTTATGGTTCAATGGAAAAAGTTGTAAGGATTTGTTAATAACTTATTTCAAGGAAGCACATAATGGCAGGACAGGAATTTTAAAGAATGAATGATAGCATCAGCTCCTACATTTAATGTTTGATGTTGAATTCAGTTTCCTCATTTGTATAAAACATTTCCCTACATACTTTCTAAGACCACTTCAAGGGTTTGTATTATTTTGATTTTTTTGGAATTTGCATTCATATTACAGTGGTATACTGCATAGTTAGTTGTTAATGGCTATCTAAAATAAATACTGAGTTGATAAAGTTGAGTGTTGGAATAGCATTACCTAAAATTTTATGTAAAAATTAAGAATTACAATTTTTTTTACCAATTATGTTATTAAATAAGTTATAAACGTAGACATAGTAGTGCAATAATAGGTTTTCTAAATGCTATAAATTGCTATACTCTTCCCATAGTAGAAAAGGTCATAAAGTATATTTGCAATACTAAAATGGTGTTCACCTTCAATAGGTCCACTTAATGATGTCACTTTCTTATTCATATCTAAATAAATGAAGAAAAAAGTTTTTCAGTAAACATATTTTACTAGAACATAAATAGTTTTGTATCAGGCTTCCTAGTGTAGGTATAACAATTTAGGAATGTTATCAACTCCTGAAAATAGCATCCATCTATAAGGACAATCATTTCAGCAAGATTTTTGTTAAGCTTTACCCTTCATTGACATAGAACTTTAAAGAAGGATCTTCTAAGTTTTCTATCAAAGTTGGTTGGTTTTGAATTTTATTAAAGGAAGTAAAACATTATTTTATTCTAACACATTTTTCTTTGTACTTTTCCCAGCCTTTATTACGTCTGGAGCAAAAATGATTTAAATGTTATGCATGATTTTAGAGTTTTTCCTGCTAATGAAATTTTGAGTTACAAAGTTAACTTCTGCCATTATTAATTTTTCTTACATGTGTGAAAATTCCTAAGCAGGAATATTTCTTGAAAGTCTCATGACCTAACTGGTATAAAATATTTAATAATGGAAAATAGTTCTCGAGGGTAATTATATTTAAACTTATGAATTCTAGATCATGGAAAAATTCCACAAATCTCAAAATTATGATGTAATCTATTATTTAGCTTTGTATTATTTTATTGGCTCTAACTGTTTTCTTTTGGAAGTTATATACATTAAACACTTTATATTCATTTTAACAGTTAATCTATTTTCATACTTATTTCTATTGAAAGTCTTAAAAATTTTTATAATAACAGCTTTCACAACCATCATTATTTATAGCATTTCAGTGCTTGAATAATAAATATACATCTCTACTTTAACTCACTGTTTTCACAATGTAATAATGTATCTAGGAAGGTCTTCACTCATCAGATCTGACATACTACATGACATACATACATACATGTGAATGTGACACACTCTGACAGTAGCAGTAATCCTAGGAGTCACCTTTTTTAAATTACTGAGGTTATGCTGTTATTTTGATAGGATCGTGAACTGTATAATTATATGATGATGTTCAAGTGTGGGAGTGTCAGAAATGACAGCAGTGTAGAAATGGGCTGTTGTGCTACCCATAGGATAAGGATGGACTTGAAGACAAAGAACAGATTTTTGGCAGATGTTAATCCTATTGTCAGATTGGTACTACCCTTACTTTTCAAGTATGAATTATCTTATATTTTAGTAATTTGTTCAGCTTTTAAATGTTATCCCTTACTCAGCCTCTTACACATAGGAAATGAAATATTCATTGACAATTAGGGATGGGGTTTTTAGACCCACTAAAAAATTCTCCATTGCTAGAGAGGGGATGACATCTCTCTGAGACCCACTTGGGAGGTGATAATATGTAGAATTACCCTGGATCTTTGTCTCTAATCAATTCCCTCTTCTAAGTATATGGATTATGCCAATGAAAGTTAATGGTACTTTCATTGTGATAAAGCCCCCAGTGTACCTCTATCATACTTTAAGCATCATTTAATAGTTAACACTTAAGGGTGTGGTGAGGGAAGGGGGAGGACCAAACAAAATTCTCCAAGTATCTCTCAATTTGAAGAGTGTAATTCTAATCACTGGAATACTTTAATTCTCACATGCAAGCCCCTGAAACAAAATTAACCAACCAGCATGGTTACTAACAAAGTTCAGCTACAGATATTTCTTCAGGTGAATCAGTCTGTTAGGACCAGTTACTCTGTGTCTCTGTAGTGCCCCTCTAGCAGGGTCCCAGGATATCCAAAGCATAGAATAACTGTTTTCAGACTCCTAGATTGTTCCCTAATGCCAGCAGCCATCTCATTGGGGAAGTGGTGCCATGGTCTGGGCCTGGGTTAACAGTACCCGTTCCTGGTGCCAACACCATTATTGTAAACTTTTCATGACCACAACTACTGTCCAATCACCCCAGCTCTGTCCCCAGGGGCAGCAGCCTCTGTGCCCAGGCCAGCCTTCAGGCCTGGCTCTTTCCACAAACAGGCAGGTGGCCTTTCCCAATTCTTTAATTTTTGTGACCATGTAACTGAAATCCCTCCGGGGATGATGAGGGCGGCAGCTGCACCATCCTTCCACATTAACTCCTAACCTTGGTGTTTGGTTGCTGCAAGTCATAGTTTGTGAGGAGTATTTCCTGCCCTTTGCTCCAAGCAGCTGTCCCTCACACACTGTTTATTTCCCCCTTTCTGATTTTTGCAACCACATGTCCAAGGGTGGCAGGACAGTTTCTGGGATCTCTATTGTAGGGCTTTCATTTCCAACAAGGCAGCGACTTTCCTTGTAGTTAAATGAGCAAGCCTGATTTGTATTTATGTTGCAAACACTGCTGGAAGCAGAACTGAGCAGTCAAGTGATAAGAACTTACACCATGATGATTGTTTTTGTTCGTCGTTTCTCGTGTCATTTTGTTGTACTTTCCAATAGAATTAAAAGGAAATAAGAATGTTCAGAAAATGTTTACATCATCATTAATTATCCCTGTAGTTTTTGTTTTAAAAATGTGATCCCAAGTTTTGAAATTTCCTATTCAGTGTGGACTTTGGAAGGATGTGAAATTTAAGAGCTCAGAATGCTGTCACTAAGGCTCGGGGCTATAAAAGTCTTGTTGTCTAACTGAGTAGCCAAGCCTGTAAAGAGAACCTGCATCCTGCTATGGACTGTTGTAAAGGAAACTAGCCCCACCTGTTGTTCAAATTCATTTTGTTTGCATGCAGGAGGAATTTTTCCCTGGAAGCATCTGAGTAGATGTTTCTCCTGTTCTGGGCAATATCACAAAAATGATCTGGATCCTCTGAGAATCAGTTTAAGGGAATTCACATCTAGAAATATGCCATTTCATTGAACATTGCTTAAGGAAGTAGGCTGGGACTGTATAATTGTATTCACAAAGCATTGCCAGGTTGGAGGATGTTTGTTTTGCCTTTGTGTTATAATTGCTGCTATGAACACTAAAAAGGAACAGTTTGCTTCCTCATTAATTTCCCATTCATGTTCTAGAGCTTCATTTACTAGCTGTTATCTCATTTAAGGCTAAGTATCCTTATTTGTAGCATCATATTAGTAATAACCTACAGGCTTACTTGAGGAGTAATCATATACTTTACATAAATAACTATTTGTTTACAAAATGGAATTCATTCAATAGATTTCTGGTCTTCTCCTTTTGGTTGACTTAGCCTGTGACTGTTATCCTAGTATTGTTCTCAAATGACTTGACTTTAATCATTATATTTGTTTTATTTCGTGGGACCAAAGTAGAAGGGAGCGATAAAAACCTTACTGGGTAATGCCTTAGCACACAACTACCCGCAGAGACCTTCAAATGGATACACAGAGGTTTTGTTTTATAAACATAGTTCTCATAGTAAATGTGAATGATTTCTGTTGTTTTCAGAGTTTATGATGAGGTAAGAAAGGGAGGCACATGATAGATATGGAAGCTTGTGCCAAACTTAAAATTTTTAGAAAGTGATCAAATTTACCAAACATTATTGAGCACTTGTCTGGCCCAGGCACTAATCTTCATCTGAATTTTCTCATCACAGGTGAAAAGCAGACTCTCTCTAGATATCATTTTATCCCATTACCTAGTACCTAGACAAAGACCAGGGTTCAGAATTGAGTAACAAGTCTGTTTTTAGAGAAAAATAATTTTTTAATAAATCCTTATCATTATTCTCATGATGTTAATAAATTCTAAGGAAGGAAAAAGAAACAACTCTGAAAATAAATTCTAAGAACTAGCCAAAGGTAATTGCAAATTACCTTAGAAGTTCCAGATCCTTAGAGCTTACTACCTGAGCAGCTCTTGGCCTATATTTGTTTTGATTTAAATTCTCATAAATAACTACTCAAGTCATAGGTTAATTCTTTAGAGAAATTCAAAACACATCATTGTGTTTTAAAAAGATAAATGTTGTCAATTCATAATTCAGCCCCGCATGTGCTTGTCTGTGCCATGAGATGATTTTCCATGTATGTGGTACCTGCTGTTTCTCTTGTTGCTATGCAATAAATGTTAAGTTTTAGGCCTAAGTATCAAGAGATGTATTTAGCCATGGATTATTTCAGCACTGAAAGTGTTTCTAAGTCTTTATTAGTGTTAGGCTTTATTTAGAAAATGCTTGGGTAGAGGATGAAGACAGATTTTTTTTTTCTTGGTGAAATACAGGAACATTAAAAATTGAATCCCATTTTGTCTGCTGTTGTTCTTAAATGCTTTCTGTATCCACATGAATGATCTTGTTGCAAAATGCCTAGTGTTTGTCAATGTGTAACATCCTACATTAAATTCCCAGTGCTAAGAAATAATTTTATAATATGGATAACATAGTTATTAGGAACTGGTCATCTAATTTGTAATTATTTTTATAGGAAAAGGACAAATAAAGCTTGCAATGACTGAAGTTGATAAGTGAAAGTTAAAATCAGGACTTGCGTAATGTATTTGTCTCCCTTCATTCTCTTTCTCCACAAACAAAATAATGAATAGCAAGATTATTTCTTCTTACCATTTTTATTATGGTATAACCCTATTCAAGACTCTTGGATGAGGCCCAATTTTGGGTAAGATGAACAACTGAAACCTGTCTCTTCCACTTAATACAACTATCAAACTTGGAAAAAATGCATGAATTAGGTTTTTAAAATTTCTAAAAAAGTAAAATAGTAACAAGATGGATTTAGGGAAAACCAGAACTGAAAATAAAGCAAAAGCAGGCCTATGCTTACCATGTTTTTCCTCTGGAGGTATGTGGCCTTGATGGGGAAACTCTGAAGTGAACAACACTGTGAATAGAAAAAGCTCTTGGAGAAGACCTATGCCTGAGTCTCAAAGAGTGAAAAAGGTCTTCTGGCATTGACAGTGATGGCAGCAGAGAGCCCTCAGGTGCCTAAATCTCTCAAGAAGAGAAACCTGGTCACAAGAGGGTAGAAAAAACTCTTTTTTTTTTTTTTCCTTTCTATGTTTTCCTGTTTGGCCTCAAGAATGGATATAGTCACAGGGAGTATACAGCAAAGAAGAATGAATAAAGCCCTAGCTTTCTGTCTAGGGAATTCAAAAGAGAAGCTTTAGGTAAAAGGAAAAGAAAAAAATAGATATATTACAGAGAAAGAGAACTTTAGGAAATCAGCCTCATAAAGCTCTGTTTATGAAATGTCTGTGCTCACCCCCAAATTATAGAAGAATAATTTTTATGTGGTACTGGGGATCAAACTCAGGGCCTTGTGCTTATGAGGCAAGCACTCTACCAGCTGAGCTATCTCCCCAGCCTGGATAGCATTCTTAATGCTTAATACTTAGAGAAATAAACTTTGATATATCACCACTCAGGTTACATACTGGTTATTGGGTACACAGCAAACAGGGTATAACTTAGTAGTTCTAACAAGATGTTGAAAATGGAACTGATGTTAAAACAAAAAAGAAAATAGCACAACAGAATGACAACAATAAAACCCAGAAAACTGGTAGAACTTGTGGGCGGGATTGTCCTGGATTAGTTACCTGGTTTGAAAACAACAACAACAAAACTAAACCAAGACCTACAGACTTGTTTCAAATCATCATTCAAAATATCTGGAATACCAAATTATTAAGTATATGAATATGCAAATTTCAACTGGTATAAAAAATAACGTACATGAACACTGAGATAACAGATTTTTGAACAATCTGACTTTAAAATATCTACTATGAAAAAGTTCCAATGAATAGGTATCTCTTCAAATGAGTCAAAAAGAAATTTTTCTCAGCAAAGAAATAAAAGATGTATTGAAATTTCATAGTAATTTTAGAAGTAAAAAATATAATAACTAAAGTAAAAATTCCATTGGAAGACTCTATAGAATGAAAATGACCAAATCAGTGAATTTATAAATAGAGTCAGTGCACTAGTCGGTTTTTTGTTACCTTGACCAAAATACCTAATAAAAAAGAACAGCTTAGAGAAGGAAAAGTTTATTTTGCACTCACTGTTTCAGAGGCTTGTTCCATGGTTGGTCAATTCCATTGGTCTGGGCTTGAGACAAGGCAGAACATCATGGTAGAAGGGCATGGTGGACAAAACCTACTCAGCCTATAGCAGTCAGAATGAGCGAGGGAGGGAGAAAGGTAGAGAGAGAGAGAGAGAATGACCAAGAACATATTTTAGGAGTCAAAAACAAAATATAATCCCCAAGGACATGTCCCTAGTGACCTACTTTCTCATATGCCTACAGTTACTACCCAGTAATATATTGAAATTATTAATTCTTCAAATGGCTTAATCCATTGATTTGGTCATAGCTCTTATAATCTAATTATTTTATCTCTAAACATTCTTGCATTTCCTCATGGAAATTTTCAGGGGGACATCTTTTATCCACATCCCAGCAATCAGCATATAGAAGCTTTCCCATATAAACAACATATTAAAGCATGATTTGAAGACATGAACACAGACAGCTTCAGGAGCCTATGGGACAATATAAAAAAGTTTAACATCCATGTCTTTGAAGATCTGGGAGAGTAGCAAAAGTGTAAGGACACATAATTGTCCTTATGTTTGGGGACACAATAACTGAAAACTTCCCAAATTTACCAAGTTACATAAATCTAGAGATGCATGATCAACAAGCCCCAAACAATAACACAAAGAAATAAAACAAAGAAATTCATGCCCAGAAACACCATAATCAAATTATTGAAAAGTAAAGACACAAAAAAAATTGAAAGGAAACTGAGAAAAATGATTCACTACTTATAAAGTATAAATTATTTAAAAAACTGAAAATTTCTTGTCTGATCCCACACAGGCCAAAAAGAAGTGGAGCAACATTTTTAAGTATTGAAAAATAAGAACTGTCAAGCAAAGCATTACATCCAATGAAATTCTCCTTCAGGAATTAAGGCAAAATAAAGATGTTCTCAGATTTAAATCAAATCAAATCAAACTTGAGACTGTTCTAAAAAATTGTTGAAGAAATTCTCCAGACATAAGGAAATAAATCAAAGAACAAGTTCCATGGTGTAATAATAGAAATGGTAACTATCTGAATAAATACAATATGTATTATTCCTCTTTTTAGTACTTCAAAATTCATGACAGTCAAAAACAAAAATTATGGCATTGTCTGATGCAAGTTTCATGAAATATGTGGATGTAATTCATATGTCCACAATAAGATAAAGGAGGAATGGGTAAGGAACCTACATTGTTGATGATGGGTAAGATTTCTACATTCCCCAAAGGGAGAAGATTTGGATTCTAAATATAATATGAAAATTAAGCATTCCCTGGAGCAACTAGCAAGTATATTTTATATCTACACAGAGACATATTCAAAAACACAATAGATGAATTTAAATGTGATACTGAGAGCACTCAATAATACAAAATTAATCAGAAAAATAAAAGCAGAGGAAGAAAAATCAGAAAGAATAGAAAACAAATAGTGGAATGATGAATTAAACATTGATACTTACATTAAATGTAAATGGTCTAAAGCACCCATTAAGAGGATATCAAACATCAGATAGAATAAAGAAATATATATGATAAAATGATCTGCTGTGCACAAGGAACTCACTTTGAAATAATGATGTGGTTATTAAGCAAAAGAAAATTTGGGTTGCTACATCAGTATTAGACAAAGTAGATTTAAGAATAAAGAGGTACTTAAAAGGAACAATTTACTAGGAAGACAAAACAATCTTTATGTAGGTCTGTGATAGAGCTTCAAATATATAAAAACTTATAGAACTAAAAACTGAAAGAACAAAGTTCTATTCACAATTGTAATTGGAGGATTCAGTAGTATTCTCTGAAAATTTGATGGACCTAGTAAACAAAATTTTTATGATGTAGAAGAACTGAAGAAAAAAACAAGTGAATATAATTGACATTTTTGAATACTTTATTCCTAAACAATAGACAACACATTCATTTTAAGTCCACATGGAACGTTCATCAGTAGGCCACATTCAAATTTATTAAACAAGTTTCATAGAATTTAAATCACACAAAGTATGTTCTTCATTCATGATAGTATTAAATTAAATCAGTGACATAGAGATACCAGGGAGAGGTTTTCAAACAGTTTAAAATTCAGCAATAGACATAACTACTCTGCCGTCCAAGAAGTATCAAAGAAAATAAATGATTTTGAACTACTAAAAATGAAAGTACAACATATCAAATTTGTGGAATCCTTATGAAGAAATAGTTAGGAGAAAACATATTATGTAATAAAACAAGTCCTTAAATCAGTAATCTATATATCCACCTTAATATCTTAAAGAAGAGCAAGAACCCCCAAACACAAAGCAATCAGAAGAAAATATAATGAAGATAAGAGTAGAAATCAGTAAAATTGAAATCAGAAAAACAGTAGAGAAAAATTAACGAAACCAAAAGCTGATTCTTGGAGTAGATCAATAAAATTGATAAACCTCTAGCAAGAAGGAGTTGACATGATGCATTTCTAACTCTTTCTCATCTCATTCACTTAATTTTCTTTATTCCCTAAAGTTCCAAGTCATAATACATTATCTCACCAGTACTCGGTATTTGAGACCAGCAATATACTGGAGCTATTACTTGGCAGATTGGTTGGTTACAGCTTGCCCTGATTGACCAATGGCACATTGAGTTTTCATGGAATCAGTGTTTTCATCTATGAAATTTTGAGACCTCTGTAGACAAGGGTGAATTTCATCCTACTAACATTTTGATCATTTTTGCATGATTCCATTAACCTGATGATGAAAGCAACTGGGAGTATTTTAACCCAGAAGAAAGATAGTTGAAAGGAGGTTAAAACCATTTATATAAATGGCAAACAGTTGTTTGTATCTTACAAAGGATACAGGAAAAGGAAATACTCACCAGTACTACTAAGAAGGATTAAGTAGTACTCTAAGGTAGAATTTCCTACCAAAACACATGTTTATTTTGCTGGAAAACATGGCAGGGAATAGGAGTAGAGACCTTCTTCAGATCTCTTTAAGAGAAGGATAGTTTCTTTTTTATTTTTTGCTTGATAGAATAGACTATTTTCTATGTACAGCATGATATCTTGAAGTATGTATGTGCTGTGGAATGACTAAAGGTAGATAATTAATATATACATTTTCTCACATAGCATTTTGTGATTACAACACTTTATATCCATTCTCTAAGAATATAATATGTTATCAACTATAACCATCATGTTGAATTTATCTCACCTATTTGAAATTTTATATCATTTGACCTATATCTTCACTATCTTCTTCTAATGAACCTAGCACCTGTAAACCACCATTGTGTTCTCTACTTCTATGAAATCAACATTTTTAGATTCCACATGAAAGAAAGCAGTATTTATCTTTCTGTACCTGGCTTATTTCACTTAAC
Source organism: Sciurus carolinensis (assembly GCF_902686445.1). Taxonomy (NCBI): domain Eukaryota; kingdom Metazoa; phylum Chordata; class Mammalia; order Rodentia; family Sciuridae; genus Sciurus; species Sciurus carolinensis. Next base: position 60,655,633 of record NC_062216.1, on the reverse strand, counting down.
ATAATGTCTTCTGGGTTCATTCCCATTATCTCAAGTAACAACATTTTTTTCTTTTTATGGCCAAAAAAATTCTATTATGTTTGTGTGTGCAAGAGAAAATGTAGTATATATTATATAGAATATTATACATATTATATTAATATAATATATATTATATTATAATATAATATAATTATAATATATATTAATATATGTTTATATATTATATTATTATATTAATATATTTATATATTATATTAATATAATATTATATATATTCATAATCTACACACACACACACACACACACACACACACACTACATTTTCTTTATCCATTCATCTATCACTGGATACCTACCTTGATTCTGTAACTTGGCTATTATAAGCAATGTTCAATGAACATGGGTTTGCATATAACTTGTCAACATACTAATGTCATTTCCTTTGGATAAATACCCAGTAACAGATATATTTTAATTTATTGAGGAACTTCCACACTGCTTTCCACAATGTCTATAGAATTTATATTCTCATGAACAGTGTACCAGGTTTCCCTTTTGTCCATATCCTCACCAACTCTTGTTATCTTTTACCTTTCTAATCAAAGTTATTCTATTAGGTGGGAGGTGATAGCTCATTGTGGTTTTAAATTGTATTTGTATTTCCCAGATGATGAGTGATGTTGAATATTTTTCAGCAACCTGTTGACCATTTGTTTTCTCTTGAGACACATCTAATCAGGTCTTTGGTAATTTTTTATCAGGTTACTTGTTTTTTTGCTATTGAATTGTTTGAGTTCCATATATATTTTGGATATTAACCCCACATCACATGTGGATATTTTCTCCCATTGGATAGATTCTTAACTGAAATAGCTTAAGAAAGGCCTAACAGAAGTTTGATAGAGCATTACATAGCTCCATTGGGAATTCTGGGTGCTTATTTCAGGATCAGGCTACTTTTCTCCACGTCAATATTTAAAGAACTTGGAGATGCAAAGCTTTTTCTCTTGAGATGAGAGGCAGCTTCTCCTTCATTAATGATCTGAATTTAACACTTGATCACTTAGGGCCAGATTCATCTGCAAAATATTTGCTCAGCTTTAATGCTACAAAAGACTGCAAAGTTAAGGAAACCCTGAGAAATGAATTATTCATGTGACTCTACAGAACTTGGTATCAGATATAGTCTGTTTTTAATCCTTCCCTAAGTATTGACATTATGAACTTATAAAAAATTTGTGACATATATTAAGTATATTCCATGCAATTATGATTAGAATTCAGTAATCCGAGTATAAGATCCCTTTTCCTTCTATGGGAATTTAAAGCCCCCATAATAGCAAATGGTAATAAAAAGCCCAGAAATCCTGACTCTTCTTTTTCCCCCCTCCCATTAAGCTCCTAGCTCATTTCTTATGAGATGTCACAGATTTAATCGGTTTGAACTTAAATAGCAGCTTGAGAAAAAAATATCATCTCTTCATTACTATTAGAATGAAGTCTTAAAACCGAATTTTGATTTCATGAAATGATATTCAGTGGCAAATATTTATAATTGATATATCCTAAATAATTTGGAATAGAAAATTCAATATTGTTTTCTTTAAAAGGAAATCTAGAATGTCAGAAGAAACAAATCAAGAGGAAGATTCTGAAAGATGGTTTTGTATTCTATAAGGATAGAGAAAACTATAATTTATAATCCAAGTCATGAACTAGAATGGAGAATTTCTGAGATGAAGTGTCATTGCAGAGCCTCTAATCAGCTTGCACCTGTCTCTACGTTGCTTGTAATCAGCTCTCAGTCTTCTCAGGGCTATGTAATGTTTACAACAGAGAGAGGTGGCTTAGGATCCAAAGTTTATCAGTTACAATATGAATGAGGTAATGGTATTACATGCATCTTAGAGGATTCCTCCATGCAAATGTTATAAAAAGAAAGAACTTGGATTTAGTTAGTAATATAGATTACAGAGAATCCTTTTATCTTGAAGCTAAGATAATGTTACCATATATTTTACAAATTAAATAGGGAGTTGGCATATAGCAAACTGATGTGAGAAAATGTGCTTCATAATGCAGGGGAAAAAAAAGAAATATTTAAGGGAAAAATAAAAAGGCATTAGGTCAATTGGTATCTGTTCTCATTAAGAAAAAAAAGACAAATAAAATGTGTTTTTCTCGTTGCTGATTAAAAAAATAAGGTTGAGGAAGTAGCTAGAAGGCAGCATGTCTACCTTCTGTGAGATTGTTCCTTCAATGAGCTATGATTTTATTGTGCCTTGGGACCCCCACTGCAAAGTGGTATTCTGTCACATCTGAGATTCTAGGGATTTCTTTTCCTTGTATATAACTAACAAGTAGTATTTTTAAAATCATAGGAGGTAAGAGTGGTGCTTACTGATTGAAAAATGAAACCCAAAGGGGTGAGCAACTCTGTCTTTCACAAGTATGCTTAGAAATGCCTACCATCTTTCCTCTTTCCCCAACATACCCACACAGCTTCTTTTAAACACTTCTTCCCCTCACACCATACAGTTGAGAGCTTTCTCTTTGCTGGGGAGAAAACTGCGTGCAGATCACATGACCTTAGCCACCTTCATTGTCCCCAATGCTCAAGGCTGATTCTCTGGTGACCAGTCATTTGTCAGCTTGCCAAGAACTTTTGGCATGGCCTTGTTTGAAAAGAGAAGATGTTATCTTTGGAGAATTTGACGTGGGGTGAACAAAGCAGTGAACAGTGAAGTCGAAAGTGCACAATGCAGACAGAAACCAAGATAAGCATCATGGACCATGAGTTAAGCTGAAATTGTATAAAAGCAGAAATTATGAATATGAATGAGTGTGACTTAGAACATAGAGATGGTCAATCTATAATGTAGAGAAAAAATGAACAGATTAGAAATGAGAAAGAGTAGATAGAAGAGAGAGGAGTAGATTTGAGGGTACTTGGGGAGTGGATAAATCCATGAATTCTTTGCCTTCAGGAGAGTTTTATACTCTAGAGCTTTCATTTAAGGATAAGAAGTTATGATTCTGTTGAATAAGTATAATGTGGAATTCCTCCATATTCTTCACTGTGAAATTCTCAAAGCCTCATGACACCTATGAGAAAAAGAGCTGCATTATTTTTTCATTTACACATTCCTCCCTCAGTTCTCTCTTTTTTTAAAATAAATGTATTTTCTAGAATAAACATAAAAGAATACTTCATTTGTTTATATATTTAAAATATGTATTGGCTACCAACGTAATACCCTCTGTCAGATCTAGTGCTAGTTCCAGTCTGTCCAGCCAGGATCCAGGGACCCTAATTGGAAAAGTCCACCATCTTGGGGTAGGAGACAGAGAAGTGAGCAGAGAATATAGTCCCTAGAGTGTTGCATGCTCTGTTAATGATAAAAGCAGGGTGCTGTGGGAACTCAGTGGTGGGTGTCTAACTCAGTCTAGCAATGGTGTGGAGGAGTGGGTATGGAAGTTAAAAAATTGTGCTTGAGCAGAATCATGACTTCTCAGCAAATGACCAACGTGAAGGCTAAAGAGAGATGCATGTATGATAACTCTCATGAGAAAGAGAACAGGTATTCAGGAACTGAAATAATTTTTTCAGTTTCCCTGGTCCACAGGATATGAGAGAAGGAATGATGGGAAATTTGTTGGGGGTAGGAAAATGGATTCAGAAGCAAGGACCAGGACCATAAAATGAGAGATATTTTATGGTATTCTGTGTAGTCTGGATTTGATATGGACAGCATAGGATTTTAAGTGAAAGAGAAATATATTTATATTTGCAATGGGGAGTTGGAGAAGGGGTCATCCTGGAGAGATATTAAAAGAATAGAATGTACTAAACTTGGGAGACCTAGCTTGGTACCTCGATTTTTGTACTGGCATCTCAGTTGATTGAAGCAGCATGAAACATAAGAAGAAGAGTAGCTCTTATCATTGAAATGCAAATGGTTTCCACCGGTAGAGATGAGGTGTCCATGGGATACACATTAAGGACAGGGTGTCATATTAGGAAGTGGGATACAAATAGGATGGAACATTGGAGAGAATCCCAAGAATGAGATAGAATATCAGTTTTCATCCCTGTGGCAGTCATGTGGCTAGTTTGTTTCCCCCCACCCAAATTTATTTGTTGAAACCTAATCAACAGGCATTGGTAGGTGAGATTTTTGAGATGAGAACGTACTATTTATGAACCAAGTGGTAGACCCTTACCAGACACTGAGTTATCTGGTAGCTTCATTTTAGATTTCCCAAGCTCCAGAACTGTGAGATGTACATTTTTGTTGTTCATACACTACCAAGTTGATGATTTTTTTTTCTAACAGCCTAAATGGATTAAGACCATTGGATATATGATTAACTTTGTGTGATACAACTAATTCAAGTTCTTTATAATTTCAAATCTCTAAAAACAGATTAGGAATTATTTACCTAGCATATCGCTTTAAGTGGCTGTATTATAGCAAGTTGCATGGTCCAGAAATCTGATTTTGAGTAGGCAAACAGAATTATAGCAAACTCTGTATCTTTTAGAATTGTGGAAAATGAGAACACTTTGTTTACTTTGCTTTTGTGCTCAACAGACAGTGTTAACTCTAATAGGTTATTGCAAAATATGAAAAATTCTAAATCACAGTCACTTTGCCATAATTTTAATCGCTGTGTTCCATCATATTTCTATGGATAGCATGCTCATTATAAATATCCTGAGACTCAGAAGTTCTCCATACATGTTCATATTAAGTGCATATTGATCACAACATTAGATTTGGTTGATTTAGGTAAGAATAACCCACTGCCAGTAAACACAGAACAAACTTTCTTAAAACAGTATTTGTTTAAGCACATTAAAAAAGAAATAAGAAAAAAAAAGAAGAAAAGTGTTGAATGATAGCAACATAGGAACTGATAAATATTAGTCCATTTTAAACTGATAAATGTTAGTTCATTTTAGAGACCATTTAACAGCTAGGGATATGGATTGCCTGGTCGACTGAACTGAATATAACAAAAGATGCTCTGAGGCTGCTGAATATACATATTTGATCAAAAGACATGTGACGTAATGTGACTTTCATGCTTGCTTGCTAGGAATCCTCAGGGTTGAGCATAATGCCTGGCAGATACGTGCTTCACAAACATGTTGAATGGGTGAACGAGTAAAAGGGTATTTGCACTAGTAGTTAATTTCATTGAGGATAAAATTAATAAGAAGAGCCTCAGGAACTGTTATTGAGCTCTCTTCCCTGGGTCACTCAGTGGCTCTGCTTTGTGTAATAACTGCAGTACCAGAATTGAACTGAACAGTCAGGATGAGGGAGGGGGTCACGTTTTGGGGATCAAGCCTCTTTTCATCATGAAAGCTCCTGGGTGGCCTCTGACATAATGTGTTTAGTTATCAAACATGTCAGCTAATACCACAGAGAGACCACATGTATTAAAAGTGACAGACATAACAAGGGTCAAAGATTAAAGGTGAATTGCAAAGGGATTTTGACTGCATCTCTGTTGTTTCAGTGGTTTCTGGTTGGTTGTGCACATGAACAGAAAGAGTTATGAGGAATCATGGTGAGCATAAGTTCTCTTCTAAGGCTGTCCAGAAATTTTTTCTCAACATTGAACTAAATATACTTTAAAAAAAAAAAAAAAAACTCTGTTAATTGCTGTATATCTATGTTACTTGTGCGATAGAATGTTCACCAGTTTTTGTTAACTTTCATTTATCTAACTTTTTTCTGATTACAGACATAGTATATATTCATTATATCAAATTAATGAACAAAAAACACTAAATAGAAAGTTAAAATACTATGAAATACAGCACCCCAAATATGACCATGTTTGTTGTACATTTCCCCAAGTATAATTAAAGATGTTTTAGCCCTTAATTAGACACAAATAACTGTTAGAAAATGTCTTTGGTGCCCATCACTTCATAGTACACCATAGTACATACAGAAATTTCCCATGTGGCCATGGAAATAATATATAAATATAAGGAAAATATGGCAGTGCTACTTCATGTCCAAAAGTCTAATGAAGTGCTATCCTGTGCAGGGGTATTTAGAGCCTATGGTATGATCGTGAGTCCTTTGAGTGCTGTGGTCAACATCTTTATCTTAGCATCCTCAAATATATTAGCTAAAACTTTCAACTAGCACTTTGAATAAATGAATGCTTGTCAAGTGAAGGACCAATTGCCTGTGACAATAAATGCAATGAGAATTACTCAAGAGAGGCTCTGGGTATGGCCTGCAGTCACTAATAGAAACTTCAAGCTCCATGGATGCACAAATCCCTATACTAATAACATCTTGTAAGTCATAAAAATGATGAACTTTGGAAATTGCATGCAAAACAAGGTTTGGAAGTTTCATTCTACTCTCTGAATTATCCACTATTGGGGGCTTTTGCTGTTCTACAGGTCAATACTACCCTGTAGCTACTAACTAACTAATTAAAGGAAAAAGTAATTAGAAACACTCTGACATATCAAGAAATTAGTGTCACCTACCCTGAGGTTTCTTTGTCACTTTAATATAATCTCTGTCTCAGGGAGACCTGAATTCAGGTGTTTCCTGACTCAGAAGCACCATTTCCCTTGCAAAGCAGATTTATTTCTAAAAGAAGTCTCAATTCCCATTAGCTGATTGAAATGTTGTTATCTTTCTCAAAAGTTTTGGAAGAAACAGTCCATGATAATTTTGAGGCAAAACGTGTGTGTGTTTGTTTGTAATATTTGAGTTGCATTGATTTTTTTTTAAAAATCTGTCTCTATATTTCAATATCTATTTAATGTACTAATTGCAAGAATTCTCTGTTTGACACTGGTGAGCTCTACTCAGAATTAAGTCATTTTCCCCTGGGAATCAATATAATAGGTCTATCATATGCTTAAGGGGCTTGACTAAACTCTGTCCCACTCTGTTTCTTTAAATGTAATTCTATTGGAAAGCTAGATGCTGTTTTAGAGATTACAGTAAGGCAAAGAATTTCTCAGAAGACAAATATAGAAGAATGTAAGTTACTCTAACCACATTTGGCAAATTATACAATCTATCATTTTTCTCTTTCCTCTCTCCTCTTGTCACAAAACCAATACTCATTGCATGCAGGCTACATATTTTGACGGTGTTTTCCTGCTTGAAGAAGCTGTATACTCACTTGTCTTCGTTATATCTTTGAACTCATAGGTATACTCAGAGACTGGAAGACCTGCCTGGGGATGAATGCCTAGATAGATCCTGCAAGGTAGTGTTGTTCTTGGTGATAAGATCCAGGACCATGTTCCCTTAGGACTGCAGCAGAAAATTGTGACTTTGTTAGCAAACTGAATAGGGGTGGGTGCATCTCTCAGAATCAGATTCATGTTAACATATTTCACATATTATGCTAAATATCAACCTGAACACCAAGATTTTTTATTTACAGTGAGAAACATAACTGTTAAATTGGCCATGTGCTCAAGTCAACAACAACTCACAGAATCCTCTTTCCCCACAGACAAGCAGCATGGGAATCCACATTATAATCAGAATGCCAGATGATCAATTTATAATGAGAAATGCATCTGCCAGATGAGAATATACTGGAGTTAGCCTGACAAATTACAAATTCATTCTCTCCCTGTAGATTAGAGACATGGGATGCCAAATTTTCTGAAAGTTGCTAGAGAATATGAATTCAAACAATGGGAACACGTTGATCTCAAGTTTTGCTTTCCAACTAGGATGGCTTTGGCATTTTTACCTCTAGCACACTGTGCTAACCAAGAAAATTATATTACTCTATTTCAAAGTGGGTAATTCAGTGTTTACTTTTTGCCTTTTCTTTTCCTTTTTTTTTAAACCAACGTCTCTCCAAAAAGGGCTTGATACAATCAATTAGGCTTTTGTCTGTCACAGTATTGATACTTCCAGTCTCAATCATATTTCAGCCCTGCAACCACACGGTTATTTTCTTATAATCTTTATTGATGTTTTGAGTATTTCCAAATGCTCAAATAAAATATGTTTAGTTTATTGGTCTAACCTACATTTGTTTAATCATATCCTTTACTTTCAAATCCTATAAATCAACTTGTAACAACCCCTGGCTCTGAAAATATCCTTGTTTTTTTTTTTTTTTTTTCCCCTCTTTTATTCAGTTTTCCAAATTGGCACAATGATGACTTGCAGGGAAGAGAATAATGTTCTCTGCACCTAGTGTACAATACTAATTGAAGTAAGACTTGCTTTGAAAAAATAAAAATTGTTTCTAATTTTAAAACTAGATTCTATTGTCTCAGAGATAATAAAGAAATGGTTTCAGGAATGAGGATATTTTCAGCATTAATGAGTAGACTGACTTCCAACATTGCCTGGGTGTACTTGTGGAATGGATCTAGAATTCTTTCCCATCTTCCACCACACAACTGGAAACATAAAAATGGTTATCCAGAATAGTTTCTGAGTGCCCACCTCCAAAGATGCCAAATCCTTCACAAATGGCAAACTTCAGGGTAATCCCACTCTTTTTGTCTCATGAGCAAACATGATTTATTTCTTTTTCTGACCTGATATGACAAGCATTTATAACTTGTGTGAAAAAAATATCTCTTTACAGGACAAGTATGTTTATGCACAATGACTAATATAATCTGGAATTCTGAAAGTGCAACTGTATAAGAATGTTCTCCATGATCAGTTGTTGCTTTTTCATTTCTCATATATTTATTTCATATCAAGCCCTATACTGGTGAAGGGCCTGGGGCTTTACATGGAGTCCTGTCTGTTTGAACTTCGCAAAAGTTCAAAGGTTTGCACATGGCCTAGAATAGTAAACATTTGTCCTAAAGCCATTCTTCAGCTTCTGACTTGGCTTGTGATTTAATTGTCACCTCATTAATATGGGCCACTGGGTACAAATTTGTCAAAACAAATACATCAAGAGGACTGAGTGAAATGGTTCATGGTTAGGGATTTTTACCACTCCTGTCTCCATCCCCTCCCCCATGTTTCTTAAACTTCCAACTTTAAGAGACTGGTTTCATAAACATGCCCTATCCTCTAGGTCAGTAGGTTAAGGATCAATTCAGTCCTTTTGAACTTTTCACTTTTTCTTTGTAAATATAAGCTAAGTACTTATTGGTCTAAAACTAAAAAGTTCAGGAAGATAAAGGACTTTGTTGGAATAGTGAAGTGAAGAAAATGTCTTGATGGCTCCTTGCCTCACCTTTCTGGACTTTTTACCCTCCTTTTGGTAAAGAACACCTCGCCCTTAGTATTCCACTATTTATGCCTTCTAGAGTTTTTGCATTTAAAAACAATACACATACACAAGACTCATACTTAACCCTGATTATTTAATCTTTGATCATGAAATTTTCCAGGGAAGGAAGAAGAAAAATTAAGGAACTAAAAATCCTAACTCAAGGGAAGTGCAGGTACAAAAAGTTGCATGCAGTTTATAAAATAAATAAAAAGCACTCAATAATTGCTGTGAAAAGTATTGCATATACAAATACATATTGATGTTTTATTCAGGTGTTCCATAATAATACACTCATGAAGTGGTACTTAAGTGTCTGCTGAGGAGACATAAGATTCTCCTGTCCCAGGTTCCCCAACCTAATTGTCATTCCTTAGAGGAGTCTTAAATTTAATTTTAATTTTTTAAAAATTTACTGATTCTTATTTTAGGCAATCTAGTAGAGAGCTCAATAATTTCTTGTCTTTTTAGATTTAGACAATTCACTCTGTGATGGGATTTTGCTCATTTGTACTTGACTACCCTCCTATTAATCTTCTTCTACTAATATAACTGTAATAGAACTGTAAGCTGTAAGCCATTTTCTTATCCTGTTAATATGCAACATTATCTCTTTATTCCCTGCAAGATGAAATGAGGATCTTTGTCTCATGTATTTTCTCCAAATTTCCTCTCATTTCAGGTCCTACTCTGTCAACCCTTCTTTTTCTTGTTGATTGTTCATATTAGAAATGTATGCTAAAAATTCAAGTCTTTGGCCAAAGGTTAATTTTAAAAGTAAAGCAATAAATAGCATTTACATTATTATGACTATGTAAATATCATTTAATATCAGGTCAAGATGTTAAGATTACACACACACACACACACACACACACACACAAACACTTTAAGGAACCAATGTCATGACCTCTAGTTCACTGAAAAGATTTCTAGCATTCAAGTTCAAATTGTTGACATAGGCTTAAATTTAAATTGCATTTCTTTCATGTATTTTATTTTCCTTCATCACATCTTGATACTTTATAACTATCATACTTCTAGTCTGTCCCCTAATGAAATCCCCTTCTGGGAGTCTCCTTTTTTTCTGGTCCACAATCAACTCATAGCTCCTAGATCTGCCATAGTGCTGGGTTTAGTTTTATTGTTCTTGATTAAATTCTGTTTTAATATCTTCCTATTTCTTGGCTGATACTTTCATTTTATTATAGTACATCATATAGTAACTTCCTAAGGAAAAGTATATAGGAAATAAATGTCCTGGTTCTTGCACTCTCTAAAAGTTGCATGATGCTTTGGCTGAGTATAAAATTCTAGGTTTATTAGAGTTTTCCTTTCAAACTTTGGAAAATCTCTTCCATTATTCTGTCTTTTCCTTTCCTGTCCTGTCCAGTCCTTCTCTCCTTTCCCTCCCATTCCTTTTCTTTCCTTTTCCTTTTCCTTTCCTTTTGTGGTATTAGGAATCCAACCCAAGGCCTCCTTTTTGCTAGGGAAGCATGCTAACACTGAGCTGCACTCCAAGCACTAGACTTGTTTCTCCTCTTTCTCTCAAAAAACTTTTGGGATCATCTCATCATATTAGGTATTTGAATGTTTTCAGTGGCATGCTCAGTCTTTTTGTACTTATGATGACGTACTTAGTGAGACTTCTTAAATCTGTAGGTTAGTAGATTCTTTCAGCCAAAGCAAGTTTATTTTAATTATTTCTTTAATAATTCCTCTTTCATTTTCTTTCTTCTCTTTCTGTATCTCCTAACTTGGACTCTAGAGTTTCCAAATTTATCCTCTCTCGTAGTTTCTATTGTTATATTTTAGTCTATACTTCTGAGAACCCTTTGGATGTTATCTTTAATTTCTCAACCATACTTTTAGTTTCTAATTACTGTTTCTTGCTCTTTATCTTCTTTGAAGGAATTTTTGTTTTACTTTTGGTAGTAATAGCTTCTCCAGTTTGTCCAGATTTTTTTTCCCTATTTCTTAACTTATCTCTATTTCAGCCTGCCAATCTTAGTCCGGATCCGTAACTCTGCTGGATTTGCTAACACGTTGATACGCTTGATTGTCTACTCTAGTTAATGAAAAATGGCTGACTGCTGTGCCTTTCCTTTGTCTTCCAAAACTATTTATCTTTCAAGTTTCTATCCTGAATGAGAATCCTAGGAATAGGGGAAATAATCACTTTAGGCTTGTGAGTTGTGATTTGGTGTCAGTGGGTACTATGGTTTGTGAGTGAGTGTGTCCCCCAGAGGTTCACGCATTGGAAGCCTGATTCTATTATGGTGATGTTGGGAGATAGTGGAAACTATAAGAGATGAACCCCAGTGGGAAGTCTTTAGATCTTTTGGGGTGTGCACTCAGAGGGAGTTAAGTTAGTTCTCATGTGACCCCAGTTAGTTCTTTTGAGAGTGAGTTGTTATAAAGAGCAAGCCTGACCCCTCCCTGCTCTCTGGCTTCCTGTCTTACCACCCCATCTCTCCTTCTCACCCAAGTTCCTGCCATAATGCTATCTTCCATGAGTTTACACAGCCAAGGGGGCCCTGGCAAGATCCAACAGATGTTAGCACCATGCTCTTGAATTTCCAAAACTGTGAACTAAACTAACTTCATTTGTCTATTATGTATCTAGCCTCAAGTAGCTTGGTACAGCAATAGTAAACAACAAATGCAATAAGTCTTCACCATAAGAGAATGTGAAAAATGTTATTCTCATGTGCTGACAACTAACTAAAGCTTTATGTTGCTTTTGTTCCTATAAACTTGTTCGATCTTTAAGGGAAGCACTACCCATAATAGGTTTTCTGTTTGATTGGTTGGTCAGTGGATTGGGTTTTGGCTTTATGGAATGGATTATTATTATTTTCTTGACACTACTTCAACTGTTTGTTTCCTGAGATCTAGGATTAAGAAGATGGACTGAATAGGAGAACAGAATATCTTTAATATATGGAACTTATATTTGGTTTTGTCTTTACCCCTTTCAATTCTGTTCTTGGATACCCTGATGTTCCTTTGTAAAATTTACCAATTTGGGGGTTACCTTATAGTATGTATTAAACTGTAGATTCTTCTGCCCATTAACTTTAAAATAGAGCAATAAACAATATTAACATTATTGTGAGCACATAAATATCATTTAATACTACGTCAAGAAGTATGTTAGTAATACTCCCCCAGTTTTAGGGACTAGCATCATGAACTTCTACTCTACCTGTATCACCACTATAACAATACCTACCCTTCTGTCCTGCTATGCAATTACTTCTTTCTATCTGTTATATTTATACTATGTAAGCTGTACATTTATATGCTACTTATATACTATATTTATATATAATTAGAATTTATATAAGGATATACTATATAAATATTTAGTAGGATAACTGAATGAAGTGAAGAATACATTTCCTTCTAGAACCACAATTGCTTAGCTAAAGCTAAGTCTATAAATTAATGAATGGAAACTGCATTGTTATGGTTTGGACATGAGGTGTTCCCCCCAAAGCTCATGTGTTATACAATGCAGGAATGTTCAGAGGTGAAAGAATTAGATTATAAGAGCTGTGACCTATCAGTGGATTATTTCATTAAGTGAATTAATGATTTAAATGAACTACCAGGTGTTAACATAGGCAGGTAGTGGTTAACATAAGCAAGTAGAGGTTTGCTAGAGGAGCTATGTCATGGGGTACAGTCCTTTGGGGATTGTATCATCATAGGCTTCTAGCATGCGAGCTCTCTCTGCTTCCTGTCTGCTTCCTGTCTGTCACAATCTGAGCAGCTTTTTTTTTTTTTTTTTTTTTAACCACTCCCTTCCACCATGATGTTCTGCCTCACTTGGGTGAAGAACAATGGAATCAGCTGACCATGGACTGAGCCTCTGAAACTGTGAGCCCAAAATAAACTTTTCCTCCTCTAAGTTCTTGTCAGGTATTTTCATCACAGTGACAAAAAGTTGACTAACTCATGCTTCTTTTGGTTTTAAGTGTTTGAAGTATTCTTTAAAGCACCACACCAATAGTTAATTGTTACTACATTTACCTCTGATATTTTACTACCTCTGAGTGTATAATAAATTTCTTATCCCTAGAATTCCTCTTGCCTCACACACCTATTTCCCAACACATCAGTTTGTACTGACTGGTTTCTGAGCTTTCTTTACCTACATGACAGGTACACATTTTCTCTAAGATACTGCAACAATTACATATGATTCTGGGTTTTCCCCTTTCTCTTGTGATCTGTGAAAATATTTGCATTGGTTTGTCACATACAGTACACCTTCCCTGGTGACATTTCAAAATTAGCAGTGTGGACAACCATGCAGTATAGTAGACTAAGACTCCCAGTTGTCTTCTGTTTGCTGACTTGCTTTTTTTCTTTCTTGTCGTAACTAAGAAAATTACACCCAAGTTCATTTGCTAACACATCTAACATCTAACACAGCTAGGTTAGATAAGGAAGGAGTTATAGCAAGTAGCTGTTGACCAGGTGAACTTTTGGAGGAGTCTTATAGTATAGAAGAGGGTATGGAAAATACTTCGGTAGCAAGCTCTACACGAAGGTAATAAATGTGAACCACATTCTGTTCTGTGCCATTTTAAAATGTAATTTGCAGGGAGAAATCATAAAAATAAAATCTAGATCAAAGAAAAACAGGAGGAGGATACTAGAGTTCCTGGAAAATGATATTACATGACAGACATACAAGTACCCAAAAGGATGTGAAATTCTGAAAGCCTCCTACCCAGGTGTAAGGCATGGGGGACCCCCTCTGTTCATGCACTTTTCAAGCATGTCCTTTGGAAGGAGAGCATATGATATAGTCAGTTTTACTGTTTTGTGCAATGACCTTTTAAAAGGAAAGGTCCTTTCTGAGATATTTTGTGCTCACTCATGGATCTGTCATAGAATTTGCTTGTCAGACTGTGTGTGTGTCACCACAAACCTTTTTGCAGAGCACAGCCTGCTTCACTGTGAGAAGAAAGATGCTTTAGGGGTGTCATTCAGATGGACAGAAAGAAGTCTTCCTGGGCTGGTCTTGCTACTGAGTAGACCAGATCTTCAAAGTTTTAGAAATATATTAAGTATTTCTTCAGACTTCAAACTTGGGGGAAACTGATGTTGTCTAACTTTATACAAATTTTCAGCATTATTTGTATAAGTCTGCTGGAGACTCCACTTCCTTGAGCAATCTGAGAACCTCATGGAGTGTTCAATAAATGGTTATTGCCAGGACCACTGAGTGCTCCCTCTCATGTTCAAGAGTTCATCAGATAGAGAGAAGTGCTTTTCTCTTAAAATTCTCTCAAATATCTGCTTCCCACATCCTAGCCAGGGAAGACAAATGCCATTGATACAGTTGAGAGACATATCTCATGTGCTGTTCTGGGTCAGGGATGGTGCTTGACTCTGGCCTGAAACCAGTGGCTTTCCACTCCAGAGCTCCTTCTGTGAAGCATACCTGTCCTCAGGTGTTCCTCCACACTTCCCTTCCCTCTCCATTACTTTTGTTCTCCTGAAATTCCCCTTTTATACTACCTCTCATGTAGTGGTTATGATTGTTTTGGATATCCGTTTCCCTGAGGACTGGAATCATGACTTTTCTCTCCAAACATCCTGATTTCTAAATGGTCATACCATACAGATGAGAAATTCAGTTACGGTTTAGTGCTGTTAAGTGTAGCAGCTTGATTAATCTTAAAAGTCTTGTTTTGTGGTTGAAGGGAATAACCTACATTTCTGGAAAATGAAGGAGGCATATGAAAAATGGTATGATTCTTGTACTGACTTTGAGTGAGTTATAAGAAATAAAAATTGAGCAAATTTTATCAAGTGTACCTGCCTAAGCTGAGTATACATTGTCCTTAATAAATTGTCTCTCTGTTAAGGATAACACTTGGCAGATGGAGTTTATCTGTCTTACAACTTGGTGGTTCATCACCTTGAGAGCCCAGCAAGTCACTTTATGTCCATCACAGAGGCTGTGTGTCCTTGGGATATGCATGATTCTCTGTGGCACTCAGGTTTCTGAACTAAGGACTGGAGATGGCATCTGTCTCTCAGAGTTGTGTGTGAGAGTGGAGGTGTGTTTTCTTCTGTCAATTTTGGAAGTGCTGATTAAATGGTGGTCCCTTTCCTTTCTTACTGCTTGACTGCATGTCCATCTAAATGATTCCTTCAAATCATTCTTTAGGTTTCATTAAAAGAAGTGTGCTGGTTCTTTATGTTTAACACAGACAATTTGCATTAATTTTAACTAACTCTTTTGATAACCTCTTTAATGAAAAATCCCTGATTGCAGTTATAATCTCTTCTGGAACCCCTCAAGAGTTGAAATTGCTCTAATTTTTGATACTGTGAATTAGGCTAAGATGAAGTCCCTTGAGGACAGTCTTTTCTTTATTAAATGCCTGGGAAAAGCTACTATTCCTGAAAGAGGTGAGAAAAGACTGCTGCACTATATGTAATGGAAGCTATGATTTTTGTCATTTTTGTAAAGGCAACTGTAAAAATGTAAATGTTCTTTATTTATTTTCAATTGTCAGACTGATGTTTTTTACAAGTGTTAATTCCTGGCTGACCCAGTTAAAAAGTTGGACACCTCTAGGCTGATGAATAATGCTGAAAGTTTTTTCTTCACATGAGGAGAAGCATCAGAAATGAAAACAGAATTATATAGGCTTCACTGAGTATCACTGAAGTCAACAACAATGATATAAACACAGACAAGAATTCCAGGAGAAAATAGCTGCAATCAATGCATATGGAGAGAGATCTCCATCTTAATGATGCTTAAGTGAAAGAAAAAACATTTTGAGTGATCAGATAGTTAGTGTGACCAATGCTTGATGGAAGGATTCCACATTAGTGGTCATTTGTAAGGGGTAATTGGACAGTATAAGGTATTGTTCAAACTGGTGCAAATGAAAGGGGAGTATTCTTAACAATTATCCTGGGATAACTGACTTAAAATGGAGACTATCTTGGGAAAACCAGGAAGTGTGGTTCATCTGGCAATAATTCAGGCATTATGCATCTGTGTTATAAATAACAAAAAAATATATTTTAGTGAAAGGAACATTCAGCTAAGAAAAATTGCACTCAAAATATTTCAAAAAGTTGTGAAGACTCATTAGTCATGTTTTAATTTAGGATCTTTAAGATAGCCTAATCCCTTCAATAATTAGGAAAGATACACAATGGAAATAAAGATTTTATTATTTCCAATTTCTGGGGGATACATGGCATGGCCAGAGGCCACACACAGAGGATTAGGGAGCAGAGACAGAGAAATCATACGGCAGGGGCACCTGTTTTTATTGTGGCAAAGGGTGGAGAATAAAAGCATCAGGGGAGCACAGAAGTGGTTTAGCAGCTTAAAGTAAACAGGGAAGGGCTGGGGTATATAGCTCAGTTGCTAGAGTGCTTTCCTTGCAAGTGCAAGACCCTGGGTTCAATCCCCAGCACCACAAAAAAAAAAAAAAAAAAAAAAAAAAAAAGTAAACAGGGACAAAATTTGAAGCAAACTGACCTGAACTGACCTGAAAACTCTTGCTAGCAAGGAGATGTTATCTTGAAATCTGACTGACCCCAAGGCTGGGTATGAGATTTTGGGGCCAGATCTACCTGACCTTGATCTGAGGGACAAAAATGGGAATTATCCCCTAAGTTAGATGACGAAACAAAAACCCTGCTGAGGCAACAAAAAATTGTAACTCTAGGTCAAGGTGGAAGAGACATTTTGAACAGGTGCAAGAAAGTATTTCTCTGGAGAGAGGGAAATGTGTGGCAAAACACTTCTAATATCCTGGGTTCCCAGTTTCTCTCTGGATATCAAAACCATCTGTCCCTTACACTGACATTTGACTGGTGGTTTCAGTTGGCCTCACCTTAGTAATGACTTAGCAAATGACTCTGGAGCCTCACATGTTGCCACCCTTTATCTGTCCAGGTAGGAGAAATTCAGCCACCAGCTTGCACAGCATGTAGCAGATTCCAACCTCATGGATTTTTTAAAAAATTATTACTGAGGTCTGTGATTAATAGTTTGGTAATAAAACATGTATTAACTGAGAAATGTGTAGATTA
The DNA here is from genome assembly GCF_902686445.1 of Sciurus carolinensis. Lineage (NCBI taxonomy): Eukaryota > Metazoa > Chordata > Mammalia > Rodentia > Sciuridae > Sciurus > Sciurus carolinensis. The sequence goes on along the minus strand of NC_062216.1, from coordinate 60,638,302 downwards.
TCAAGAAGAAAACATATTTGCTAAGATCAGATTGGTCTAAACTAATCCTTTTGGAAATGTCCAATGGATCACATACATGTAAGGTCCTGCCAGCTTCTCTTTTCTGTGTTTGGAAAAAAGTGTTAAATTTTACATACCTATTAAATAAGAACCACATATTAAGTGTACACTTTAAGTACAGATACTGAAATATCAAAATAATATATGGGGAAAACAAAATTCTATGGAAAAATTGACTTGAAAAGTATAAAAAATGTATATGGTACAACCAAAGCTAATGGAAAAAATGAAATTAGGGGATATGAGTTTTAATTTTGTCTTTCTGTACCTTGCTTTATGAATATGTGCAATTTAGATGTTTTTGTATTAAAAGATATGAAAATGCTCATGATTATTCCCAGGCTGCTCCTGCTACTTCAATGATGATTCTCATGAAGCAGAGTGCTTCAGATGGGAAGGGATTCTATAGCCATAGACTTTTTGACTCTGAGAGTGAAAATGAACTTTGGAGCAGATTGGCAGGCATTTAACTCTTGAAAGACTTCTGTTTAGATACGCAGTGTCCCCAAAACTCATGTGTAAGACAATGTAAGAAAGTTTAGAGGTGAAATGGTTGGGTTATGAAAGCTTTAACCTAATCATTGAATTAAGTCATTGATATGGATTAACTGGGTAGCAACTGTAGGCAGATGAGGAGTAGCTGGAGGAGGACAACGGGAAGTACATTTTGTCTTAGTATGGAGCTTTCTCTGCTTCCTGATTGTCATGTCCTGAACTGCTTTCCTCCATCAGTCCCTTCTGCCATGATGTTCTGCCTCAATTAGATCCAGAGCAATGGGGTCTGCTTTCCATGGACTAAACCTCTGCAACCATGAACCCCAAATTAAAACTTTTCCTCCTTGTTCTTATCATGTCTTTGTCATAGTGATGAAAAAGCTGACTAAAACAATTATTTGCATACCTCTACACTCAGAATGTTGGGATATCTCACTTGGACAAAGATTAATCCAAATACTGCCCATCCAAGATTACTGAGGAAATGTGGAAGTTTATTCATACACTGGTTAAATGGATCTAAAGAAAGGAGGGAAAAAATCACATTCATCCCATCAGGATTTAGTTTGAAAAAAGTTTGCAGAACTTTTAAAGATGAAAAAATACCTAAGATGCATCTTTCTGTAAATTGTAGTGATTGTCAACTTTTTTCAATGCTTGTGTAGTTTCCCAGAACAAAATCTAACCTTCAAGATGAGTCATTTGTTCCCAAACTCAAATTTTATTGATACGCCCTCCTTGGATTTCCTTCCCTTGCTAAACATGTTTTCTAAGAATGGGATGGCATGGTTTGTGTAGATCCTGGTTCTATGAGTCAGAAAGCCTGGATTCTAGTCAATAATTAACTTTATGGTATTGTGAAAAATTAATTAACCTCTACAGTTTTGTCTTCTAAAAAGTATGTAAGATAGGCTTTAAGCTAAAATTTGCTAATACTCCAAGACCTTGAGATATTTTATCTCAGGGACATCATGGCCATGGACATGACAGGACAGGACCAATGATTGTAAAGCCAGTGATCATAAGTTGAAGGAACATGAACAGGATGTCAGACTTAACCTGGGAAATAAAACCAGAGAATGTACCCCAAATCAGACATTGTGTTAGCACAGGATGAGGTGGCAAGGATGACACATCCAACAAAGATGTGCACAGAGGTGTTGGGTGGGCTATCTCAGGTTCAAACAAGTGGTTTCAGTGATTAGAAAAGCAGAGGGACTAGCAGAGTGGAGGAGAGGAAGTCATAATATTTCATTGTTAGAGGACCTCTTTGAAAGGTAGGATCCCTGATCTGTGTATGGCCTTATTCCTCTTGGGGTAAAAGAAACCATTCTCTACATAGTAAATTCCACATGTGTTCTGCCCTCTAGCTCCTTTTTCAACCTAGTTACTGGCTTTGTATCATGATGGCAGCAGTGGAGGCCTGCCACATTGTTACTGATACCCAGGTGTACCCTTTAATTGTATTCTGTTCTGCCACCTATAGCTACAAACATAGATCCAGTGTTATTGCAGGTCCAATCCAAATGATGTCATTGAGAATCTTCATTACTGTGAGTTGGGACCCTTATTAAGATCTCTTGTAATGTACTATTTGACTAAGTGAAGAATGCATGTGTAGACTGGGGGTGCCCTTGGGGTGATGGCAGAACAAACCATGAAGAGGATGGCATTTGTGAGGAATGGTATTGAGAAATCTCCCTAACTTGATAGGTTGGAAGTAAAGCAGAAGTGGCATGTGGATGGTCAGATGTTGTTTCCTTAAAGAATGGGTGAAGCGGGTCTTCAGGAACTGCCTGCCTATAGACCTCAGACTTACACCAGAAACTGCTGGAATTCTGCTAGAGTTCAAAGTGGATTTGTCTGAGTTTGACACATAATCCCCTACAGCAAGACAAAGATCTGTAGATGAATCACGCATTTTGGATTCTTTTGAGAGAGAAGGGGGTGAGAGCCAAATTAGAATAAAGCATATTTTTATGGCCTGATGATGAATATTTCTGAGTCTGAATTTTAGGTGACCCAGTATTACAGTTGCAGTGAAGCACCAACACATAATCTGCTTGAAATTCAGAATTATGCCTTTCTCTAAAGGGTGCAGAAAAACTTTATAGCCTGATGGTCTATGCATAAAATGGAACTTTTTATGCACTGGTTAATGAACTGGATATCAAAAACCAAGACTGTGGTTGAGATGCTATAGGGTGGGGAAACTTCCCTGGAGAAAAGGAAACTTTGATGAACTCACCAGGGTAGCCTACATCCTGACAATGAATTGGGCCCTTCCTCCAAGGGAAGGATGCTCCTGACTCTGAGATAAGAGCCAATCCATAAGAAAAAACAAGAGTGCAGAACTCGAATTGGGGTTGTTTTTGAACAGTGAAGGCAGTTCTTAAGCCACCTGGGTAGATCCTTTATCTTAGCATGTCTTTCTTAGATTCTTCTGCAAGTGATCTTGACGACCTCAGTCCTAGTTGATATTCTTGTGATACCGCCTCAGTCCTATCAGTGTGCTGTGCCTATACATCTTTCTCTACAAAGGATTTTAGATATAGGACTATTTCTAGAGCAGCTCATTCATGATAGCATGCTCTGGGTAGTTTTAAGTTGGGCACAGTCCTATGACTTTACTCAACTAGTGTCAGTACTTAAAATGCCAAATAGAAAAGAGTTCACTTGGGAACCTTTAAGAAGCATCAAGCCATAGAGGAAATTGCATGTAGTTGTTTAGGTAATAAATGGGTAATAAGAGCATACCACATGCCAGATACTGATCTAGATGTGGAACTTCAACTGATAGCCACATAAACACTAAATCCACCATTGGGGAGTTTAAAATCAAGTTTTTCAAAGTCAAACAGCCCGATTCTACTGGTTTCCACACTGATGCCTTACAAAAATTACTTGAATTTTTCTAAATGTCAATTTCCTCACATATAAAATGGTCATTATAATCCTGCTCTACAAGACTCCAAATTAGGTGACATAATATCTTTTAAGTGTCTGGTAAAGTGTCTAACAATAGCTGGTAGATGCTTAATCATCAATGGACAGAGTAATTTTAACTATAGAAATTTGGACTCACAGAAAAATACTGCATTGACTTTTTCTTCTTCATAAATGGCACCATTATCCTCCTAGCAACTCAATACAGATTTTGATTCCTCAACGTCTTTTACTTTATGTATCCACCCTATCAGCGAGTCCTGCTATTTCAACTTAAAATACATCTCAAATCCATTCACTTTTCTCTGTTCCCATCTGTAACGCCCTAACCCGAGGTATCTTCACCTCTCACCTAGACTAGAGCAAACACTCTAGACTGGTGGTCTTCCTGTCTTTACTCCTGTCTTCTTTATAATATATTCTCTGTGAAGCAGCAGCCCAAGTCGTATTCTTACAGCACATACCATATCACAAGGGCCCCTTGCCTGAAAGTGCTCTATTGGTTCCCGTGGTCCTTGAGCTTAAATCTGAAGTGGACGTCATGGCCAGATCTATCATTCTCTTCCATCTCTTCCCATACAAGTTCCCACTACTCACACCTAAAGTCTGCTTCCTCCCACTCACCCAGCCTCACCCTGTCCTCGGTCCCAGCACCCACCAAGCTCTGTGCCACCTCCAGGCTATTGCAGCTGCTGCTCTCTCTGCCTGTGACTCTTCTCTTTGCGGAGCCCCTCCTTCTTATCCTTCCGCTCTCAGCCTTACCTGAAGCAGCCTACGCTCTGGCCCAACCTCCTTTTAGCAGTTGTCACCATTTGTTTGTGTTTATTTACTTGTTTCATCTCACTCATTGACCACCACAAGGGTAAATTTCTTAACTGTCACGTTAAGAATGTCTTTTGAAATAAATGATATTTTCATAGTAGATAATTGCACATGACGATTGGCCAATTTTTAATCTGTACAGTGATATAATATGCATTTTTTAAAAAGATTAGCTCTTGATTTATATGTGAATCAACTTTCAAAACTTGGGGTGAGTATTTCAGGTTTCTTTTTTTCCCTTATTTTTTATTGCTTCTTTTTAGTTATACATGTTAGTGGAATCCCTTCTGACATAATTATACAAGCATGAAGTATATCTTATTCTAATTCAGTCCCCAGTACTTCCTCTTCCCTCCCCTCCCCTCACCCCTGCTCCCTTCCCTCTACTCTATTGATCTTCTATGTACCCAGTTAATTTTTTTAAAATATAATTTCTTGTGGATTACATGATGTTGAAATTCACTGTGATACATTCATATATATACACATATATATGTATATATAGGAATAGTAAAGTTATGTCAGATTCATTTCACTTTCCTTTTTCCTATCACTCCTTTCTTCCCTTCATTCCCCTTGTTCCACTGAATTTCTATTATTTTTTTTCACACACAACCCCCATTGTGAATTAGTTTTCACATGTCAGAGAAAACATTTGACCTTTGGCTTTTGGGGATTGGCTTATTTCACTTAGCATGATAGTCTCCAGATCCATCAATTTACTGGAAAATATAAAATCATTCTTCTTTATGGTTGAGTAATACTCCATTATGTATACATACTACATTTTCTGTATCCATTCCTCTGTTGAATGGTACCTAGGTTAACTCCATAACTTAGCTGTTATGAATTGTACAACTATAAACGTGAATGTGGCTATGTCACTGTAGATCCTTTGGGTGGGTATATACCAAACAGTGGGAATAACTAGGTCAAATGGCAGTTCCATTCCTAGTTTGAAGGAATCTCCATACTGATTTTGAGAGTGGATGTGCTGATTTGCAGTCCTGCCAACAATGTCTGAATGTCCTTTTCCCCACATCTCACCAACATTTATTGTTTTCTTGTTGAAAGCTCTGTTTCTAAAGACGCCCCACAAGGCAGTCCCTGGCAACTCTCTATCTGTGAAGCGTTCTGTATTGTCAGTCCTGCACATCTGCATTCAGGATTAGCCATGTTCCTTCTTTCTGTGCCACTATTAAAGTAGTTTAAAGCTATTTGAAGCATGTCATTGTGAGTTAATAGTCCTCATATAGCAAGGGAAGTGTGGGTAGTAGAATAAGGAAGTCACTGAGGTTTTCTTTCATGATAATACCTCTTAAAAATATGCACAGGGAGAAAGCATTCTTGAGCAATGCTGTTTGGAGAAAGTATATGATGATCTGGTTAAGCACAGACTTTGGAATCAAACATACCTAGGTTTGAAGCTCAGCTCTGCTCTTTACAAAGTATGGGAACTATTTAAACTAATCTGAAGTAGTTTTGACAACTTGTTTAGGTCATTTGTAGAATGTAAGTCTTTATTTAATGGCAGCCAGTTAAATTTCAGGAAAACACAAGGTGGTTGATTAGGTGATAGAAAGTCTGTAAGGGCATTGGGAGCCTCACCTAAGATCCTTTGAGAGTAAAGAGAACGAGAGTAAAGCCAGAGTCCTTTCTTTTCCAGGTTCTTGTGCTTCTTCTCTCACTGTAAAAGATGTGCCACATACACATAATTCACCCTGTAATTAAACAGTAAGTAGAATGTGGCTTTCACCAATAAATAAACTGCAGCCAGGTGCCTTAAGCCTGAAGAAATTCTTTCAGATCATGAGTAAGCACTTTTCAATGCAGAATTGCCAAAATACAAAAGAACACCAGGCAACCACAGAAGCTTCTGAATTTTCGAAAGAAAGGCCCTTCATCGTTCTGTTTCATTTTGGGTGTATCTTTAATTTCTTCTGGGAAAAAAAATTCTAAACTGCTCTGGCAGTAATCTAGGGTGATGCCAAAGTAATTACCCATCTCAGCCCCATCTCTAGAAGTATTCTTTATCACCCTGTGGCCCTAATTAAAGAAAACAAATGTTTCAGCTTCCTGTTATGTATCCTTTTAATTGAAATTGTGAAGTACTTTCTTCAAACTCCTTTAATTTTTCACAAAGGATTGGCATTAAACCCATAGGTTAAAATAATTTACTAATATTAATCAGAATACCTAATGCCAATTATTTTTAACTTCTATTTTGAATTTCAACTGGCAACATGTCAAAGTAAGAGGGCAGATAATGTAACCGCTAATTTGGGAGATTTATTTTAAAGTGAGTCCAAATTTCAATTTCTCAAGACCCTATTGGCTTAGTGGAAAATAAATATTTTTTAACTGACTCTGCTATTTTCTGAAAAATAAGTAGCTCCCTGTTGACAATGATAACACTCTACATAGCTCTGTCCCCTCCACTTACTGTAATTTCAATGCTTGCTAAAGTTTTCTGGTCCTTGTTCATTTCTATTGCTAACATCTGTTGCTGTGTGAAGGGAAGTTTTGAATGAACAGATGAAATCTTCCTAAACTAGCTATTGTCCTAAATATGATGTCTGACATCAGGTCTGGAAAAGAATTCCATCAAAGGGATAGCCTAAGGATATTTTTAGGAAGTCAGACCTTCAGGGAAATTAATACTAAGACAGTTCTGCTTTCTATCTCTGTAAATATCCCTTTAAAAGACACATGCATCTATTTAGCATCTTTTTTTCCTATTCCTACCCCTTGGGTGTTCCATATCATTCCATATCTTGTCAATAGAGCATTATGCAGAAGCTGGAGGCAAAAGATCACAAATATAACCTTTCCATTTGGTCCTGTAATTTTTATGCACAGAGCTTCATAGAATTTCATTGCAGGTTAATAAGAGGAGTTTAGAACTGAGGAGAATGCTTAGGCTCTGCCAAAATATACTGAGGATTACTAAACTGGGATGTAGAAGATAGAACACAAACATAAAAATGGAAAAATCCTGGTATATTTCTCAGTAGCAGACTTCACCCTTCAAAAGCAGAATCCCATCCCTCTCTTCTTAGTGGCATAATTTCTTATCATGTCATTATAACATAAATGCTCTGTTTTTATGCATCTCTCTTTTGAAGCCTAATTGAGTGTCTGGAAGGCAGATGATGCGTCTAATACCATCTTTGTTTCACAGAAGGAAATCTGAGACAGAAAAACCGTAGCTACTCTCCAGAGAAAACATATCCGAAGCATTTGCTAGCAGTCATTTAGGCTGTATCTATGTAATTCCACACATAAGGATAAATGTCAGCTGTTCCTTGAATGATCCAGGTGTTTCCAATATGCAGTTGGTTATTTTTGGTAAATAATGCATTCAGATAATTTAAATTTAAATTTGTCATTTGGAGTTTTATCATTATGCAGGCAATCATAGAAAGATTTTCCTTTTTCATGTCCCACCTATTTCAGGTTCTTTTACATACTGTTGTGCACATTTGTAGTAAATAATATTTCATCCCAAACCAAGGTGGATGACTTATTAAATAACAGATATTACAAAAAAGCTTAAAACATTGCACAAATCTCACTAAAGACATCCTCCAGAAAGTGAACTAAGACAGCCAATGTTCTCAACTGCATCACCCAAATTTTATTGTTAAGGATGAATTAATAGTAATTTCACAGTTATTAATGTAGCTCTTCTGAGAGGTATTACACTGGACCAGGGATGCTCAGTATGAAGTAATACTTTCTTCAGTGGCCTCTCAGGGTCCTCAATGTGGGTCTGCATTCTTTTCTGTGATGCACAGATATTGCTGTATCTACTTTGAAGGAGTTTTGTATTCTTTCCAGCAGCCAGATGTCATCTTATAGAAGTATCATGTTTAAACATATGTTTGAAGAAGAATCTATAAGATTCTAATTGCACACCAATGGATGTGGCTTTAAGAAAATGTTTGTTATGCTTTGAATCTGGAATGTCCCCCCAAAAGCTCATACGTTAGGCAGCATATTAGTGTTAAAAGGTGAAATGTTTGGATCACAAGGCTGCAAGCTCTTCAGTGGATTAATCCATTTGATGAGTTAATAATTTGAATGGACTACTGGGTGGTAACTGTAGGGACATGGGATGAGGCTAGAGAAAGTAGATCACTGGGGGCAAGGCCTTGGAAATTTTATCTGTCCCTGGCTTCTTCTTTCCCCACCCCTCTCTATCTCTCTTTCCCAGCTGCTATGAGCTAAAAGCTTTCCTCTGTCACAACCTTCTGCTCTGATGTTTGTGGCTTGGAACCAGCTGACCATAGACTGAACCTCTTAAACCATAAACCCAATCTAAACTTTTCCTTCTCTAAGTTGTTCTTGTGAGGTATTTTGGTCACAGCAATGAAAAGCTAACTAACAGTGGTCCAATGAATCTTGTGTAGATTTTCTTTTTGTCTTTCTGTAAACAGAATATGTTCTTAGGGTCTCTGAGTCTGTCTTCTTGCTCATGATATGAAGGACTATGGATGTGGGTCAGAGTAGGTCTGTCTGAGAATTGTGGGTATTCAGTTTGTATTAGCCATATTCCTTTCTTCTGTCCTGTTTACTGATAAATGAAAAGTAATTCAGGACATTTAATCTCATGATGGAAATGGTAGTAGGAAGACAGGAATGAATATTGTAGATTTCTTTCATTTCATATTTATAAACATGCTTAATAGTATTTATGAACAAACTATTATTTGCTATTCATCAAACCCTTAATTTTTTTCCTTCCTAATAAATTTGAACAACCAAGAGATAAAATAGGTGTAATTTTTAAAATATTGTGAAAGGCATATTAATAGGTAAAATGAGGTCCTAGATTCAAATGGCCAAAGTTCTGGTTTGAAATATGTTACTTTTCACTCTGTCTTTAATCAAGTTCCCTTTGTTTCTTCATCTATAAAATAGGGGTGATAATACTAACTACCTCATAGAGTTGTGAATCGTTCAAATGAGTTACCATGTGTAATATGCTAGAATATATTCTAGCTGGAATAAGGTTCATGTGTTAAGTCTTTGAAAAAAACCAGAGCTCTTGTAGAGATATTCTATAAAGACAACCTTAAATATTGACCTGAAGCTTTTATGCCCACAAAAAGTAAGCTCTAAAAAATCCTCTATGACTGACAATATTCTTTATGCCCTAACAAAGAAATTATTAATAATGATGCCAAAATAATAGGAATAAAGCAGGTCTGTTTCAGGAAAATGGGTACATTGGTCATCCTATTTATCTTCTATTTGAGTACTTATAACAAGTGAATGAAAATATTTTAAAGAATAGTAAGGTCACTGCATTATATAAATATTGCTAGACAGGGTGATTCCTAACCCTGTTATTTCCTTTTTCCATATTGCAACAGTATTTGTTGTTGTAATAAAATATCTCCAATGGGTACTTTATAAAGAAAAGAAGTTTATTTAGTTCACAGTTTTGAAGTCTGAAAGTCCAAACAGCCTGGTGTGGGTCTGTCAAGGACTTCCTTGACTGCATCCTATTATGGTGGATGGCATCAGGGTCAGAGTGTGTGAATGGAATCACATGTGAAGACAGGAAGGCAGAGCGAGCAGGGAGGAGCCATGTTCACCCTTTTATAACAACTCTCTTAAGAGAATTAACCACACTCTGAGAACTACATTAATTACTTCCAAGAGCAGCGCCTGCAATGACCTAATGACCTCCATTAGGCTTCACCTCTTAAAGGTTCCATCACCTCCCCATATCAACACACTGCAGACCATACTTCAGACACATGAGCCTTTGGAAGAGAAACCATATCCAAACTATAGCCCTTTCCTTTCTCCCACTCTCTTTTCTCACTACAGTCAAGTATATATGTTCTTGTTGTGATGTCTTTTTTCTCCTATTTTTTTTCTATCCAAATATCATAGTTACTCCTTTACAGAGGCAAGTGAAGTCTATCATTAATATTATACAGACCAGTGTGGTTTGTTCCTCCTGACCCTTTCAAGAACAGTGCTGGTTTAGAACATTCAGCATTCACAGATGAGAAATGAAGTGGTATCAGTCTTTGGTTTTGTTGACCATTTCATGTTTGTTTTGGTTTTGGCTTTGTTTTGCTTTTGCAGTGCTAGGGAACAAATGCTTTGATTTGTTGATGTTTCTTAACTAATTATATATGCATGTTCATGTACAAGAAAACTATATATATATATATATATATATAATATTCTCAAATAGAATAATTCTGAGATGTCTCAGGAATAATATTCTTTTTTAAATTTAATTATTTATTTATTTTTAAATTTTTTACAGACTACATTTTGATTCATTGTACACAAATGGGGTACATCATTTTGTTTCTATGGTTGTACACGATGTAGATTCATACCATTGGTGTAATCATACATGTACATAGGGTAATGATGTCTGTCTCATTCCACTGTTTTTCATTTTATATAGTTCAAGTTAAGTGTTTTTGTCCACTTGTTTTCTTGCAAGTGACATGTTTAGGATAAAATTAAATCATGTAGATAAATACTTCAAGGAACAACCAAGTGAATGGGAAGTCTACCTATATCTTATACTAAATTGTTAGGACAGAAATACTAGGACTGATTTGAAAAACATTCTGAGTAGTATTTGAATAATTGGCTAGGGAAAGTACTGCATATATTGGCTTCTGATGGTAAAATTCATAGAAGGTCACATATAGATGGTACTAAAGAGTAAAAAAATACTTAGGTATTTAGGCAATTTGTCCTAAGTGAACCAGTGAAATAGTATAGAACCTAGGCCGAGGCTTCCGATCTTATTTTAACATTTGTTTCATAATATTATTGTAGCTGAACTTAATGAATAGAATTAAATACCCACTTTTAAAAATTTTTCTATCTACATAACAAGCATAAATGGTAATATCCACTTACCTGTATTTCTGAAGTTAGATGATATATCCACAGTCCCTGGCATATAGTAGGAGCAATAAATACAGGTTAATTGAATTAATCATATGATTGCAAATAACTTTCATTTTCTTATTTGAAGGCATTTTAAGCCTTTCTTTTAGGCATGTCTGAATTTTTATATTGATGATGTATTGCTTATGAAATAAAAAAATAAACCTAGTAAAATAAAATATGAGAACTGACATTTTATTTTAAAATATTCCATAAAATAGCTTTGAGAAGGTAATTTTACATGGAGCTTAAATCTTTTTTCTTTTCCTTTCCTTCCCCCGCCCCCCATGGGGATTGAACCCAGGGGCACTTAACCACTGGGCCACATTCCCAGCCAGTTTTAGTATTTTATTTAGAGATAGGGTCTCATTAAGTTGCTTAGGGCCTCACTAAGTTGCTGAGGCTAGCTTTGAACTTGCAATCCTCCTGCTTTAGCCTCCAGAGCTGCTGGGAGTATAAGTGTGTACCACTATGCCCAGCTAAAACTTCTGATATTAAGAACTTCGAGGAGCCACATGCAGATTTAACATGCTAGATGAAGTGAATGAACTGAAGTTTTTGATGCAAACTAATCTAAATACTCAGGTTTCTCTGTTAAAATTGATAAGTGGTTTTGATCTATAACTAGGGGGAGCTGACTGAGGAGCATGGTGAGGCCTGCATGGCTCACGTGGATATAAGACCAGCTCCTTCCAAATGAAGGCTGAATGCTATTGTGTTCCATCAAAGAGGCTGATAGGAAACAATGATAGAGCTCTTCCAACTCCCTCGGAAGTCACTAAGACCCTTTCCACACCAGTCTGAATTGTTTATGCTATTCTGGTCCTTGTCTCTGTTACCAATGAGAAAACAACAATAGCAGAAAATTCTTCTAAACAAGCAACGGATAAGACATTGGGAGGACCCAATTTGACATATGTAATTGTTGTAGGGTATCCCTAGTATTTATAGAAGAATCTAACTCTGAGCTCTGCCAGCTTCAATGTAACTGGACCAAATGAAACAGAACCTCCCTAAATTTCATGAATGGATTAATTTTACCTGGCTGAGCCTTCTCTGTTAACTTTTTTTCCATTTCTAAGGAAAAGGAAAGAAAACACACTCCAGTTCTTTTTCATCTCCATCCCACACTTCTCACAGATATAACCTCCCTTCTGTTTAATTCTGTGAATTACATTCCAACTACCTAAAACTAAGAAAGTGAATTAATATTAACTTTCTCTGTTCAGTTGAGGACTTCCTCCAGCTGGCAAACACTATCCTGCACGTATGGATTCTGTCAGCAGGGTTGAAACAAGATATTAACTGGCAGTTATTCATTAATTTCTAACAAGAACAATGACTTACTATGTGTCAGCCATTTCTGAAACATTTTGACTCACATTTTTCATGTTGATTAGAACTGGGCTTAAAAGCTGAGACAGACACATGGGAGGAAGCGAGAAGGACCAGTTAATGCTGATTGGTATTGTACCACTAAAACTAAAACTAATGGATTCAACACAGAATGTTTATGCATGTGAAATGAAACACACACCCATACCCACCCCCACACATGCAACTGAGCATACTCAACATTTCCATTTCCTTCTAAAGATACCAGTAAGTGTATTTGTGGTTATTGTTATCTTTTTTTCTCATAGTTTGCTTAGAAGGTAAAGCTGATATTATAATTATTCTCTTTGCAGAAGAGTAAAACATTAATTAATTGAACAAAAGCAACATCCAGGTACTGCAAAATTTTGTAAAATTTTTTTTCTGTTAATTTTCACAGCAACTCTTATAAAGTAAATAATAGTATTTCAATTTACAGATGTGGAAACTAAGACTAATTAACTTGCCTAAATCAAAGTGGTAGAGCTAAGACAAGAATTCGAGTTTCCTTTCCTCTAATTTAGTATTCTTTCCTGAACAAATGTAAATGTTCTTAAAAATAATGAATGCATAATGGCAGGATTCATATCCATCGGGCAGAAATTTCTGCCAGAATTACAGTGTTTACCTGAAGTAAAATATGCTCATAAACAAAGTGGGAAGTGCAGCTGGTGCTTACATCTGGGATGATTAACTGGCATATACAGTATTTTCTCTCCCTTCAATTGCAAAATGAATGCCACAAAACCTCAGGGCAATGGGTCTGTTCCCACGTGGGACAAGGTGATCGGAATGATACAGCAGGGAAATGCTGCATGTGGGTATAATATGTCAGAGTTCATGTCATGGGTTCATTATACATTTGTGGTAATTCTTGATATAATTTTCAGTGTCTATACAATTCCACATTTGAGAAGTTCTATGTTACATGCATACAAACCTACATATAAGTATATACTTGGCTGAGAAAACACTTAATGAAAAAAATTTTTATATAAAAATTTAAATATATCAAAGGGGATAAAATTCAGAGCTGAGAGAAAAACACAAGGAAACCAAAAATGAAAATACTTGCATGTCTTGAAAAAGCTCAAAATGCATCTACTTGGCAAATGGCTACAACAGCTTTTTTAAAAATACTACTAGAGAGCATGATTTGCTGTGTTTATCCTACTTTAAAAAAGGATGTTCTCTCTTTTTTGCCCAGTCTTAGTGGGGGAAAAAAAGAATTCTCAACACAATGATTAGTTTCACATCTGATTTTTAAGATTCTGCTTATGGATTTGAGAATTCTACCAGTGGAAGATATATGCACGTGTCCTAGTGACTGAAAGAAAGGCTCTCAGGAGCAAGATGAATAGGGAGCATTCCCAACCCTCCTCTGAAAGAAACGTTGAAGCTTCAGAGAAGGAAAGCCCAGAATCATGTCCTTTAATTTACCCCTCAGTCTTTACCAGAAGCACCATTACTGTACCTAAGCTTAGATCATGATAGTAAATGGGAGAAAAGACTTATAGAAGTAGTTACAGAAATGAAAGTGTGGGGCATTAGGATAGAATAACTTTTTAATTACATAAATAAAAACTAATCTGTAAAAGGGAGGCAACCCAACCCTCAGAGCTTCCCACTAACCATTCTCCATAGAATGGGTATTATAAAACCAACTACAACAGCAAAGATTCCAAGGGTTGTTTCTATAATCAATAGTTAGGAACAGGAGCAACTATGGAATATGATAGGACACATTAATCAGGGTTCTTGCAAGAAACAGAACCAATCATATATGTATGTGTGTATGATTTATTTTAAGGAATTGACTCACACAATAATGAAGACTGACAAGTCCAAAATCTACAGCATGGGCAGATTGGAGACTCAGAGAAGATACAGCATTACAATTCTTATAGACTTTCTGCCAGTAGAAATCCTTCTTATTTCATGGGAGATCAGTTTTTTTTTGTTTATTTGTTTTATTTGGACCTTCAGATGATTGGATGAGATCCACTACATCATGAAAGACAACCTGGTTTACTTTAAGTCCACTGATTTAAAAGTAATATTGTTAAAATGTCCATACTATCCCCAAGCAAGCTACAAATTAACTGCAATCAACATCAAAATATCGATGACAGTCTTCAAGAACTGTTGTCAGTTTACAATCTTTAAGAATATTGCAACAGAGGCTTTTCAAGATGGCGGACTAGAGGGCGGCTGCATTTCATGTTGCTCCAGGACGCAGGATTCAAAAGAGGAGATAGTGAGAGACTTGGGACCAACTCAAAGCCGCCGGGTGAGTCTATCCCGTTGGGGAGGCGTCCCCGATGGGGCGGTAGCCCCGGAATGCAGGGAACTTTGTGAAGTAGAGTTGCTTGGCGAGACACCCCTCCCCCCGCTGGAGCGGTAAACACGGACCACTGGGATCATCGTAGAGGAGGCGGCTCAGCACAGCGCTTGGACTCTGAGCAACCACTGGGGCTCCGGGTGGCTGCCTGAGGAGGAGCTGCGTGGCGAGCTGTTTGGACGCAGAACGACCGCTTCTGAACACCGGGGGGTTGCCCGGAGGAAGAGGAGGAACATGGCGGGTCGCTTGGTCTAGGAGTGACTGCATCAGAGCTACAGGCAGTTGCCAGAGGAGGAGCTGCATCGCGAGCTGTTTGGACTCAGAACAACCGCTTCTGAACACCGGGGGGTTGCCCGGAGGAAGAGGAGAAGTGCAGCGGGTCCCTTGGACTCGGAGTGACTGCCTAGGGCTACGGGCGGTTGGCGGGAGGAGAAGATGTGAAGTGAGTTGCTTGGACTCCTAGTGACTGTGTCGGAAACCGGGCGGCTGTCCGGAGGAAGAGGTGTGTGGCGGGTCTCTGGGTCTCAGAGCTATTGTACGGGGCTCCAGGTGGCGGCTCAGAGGAGGGGCCGCATAGCCAGGCGATTAGGTGCAGAGCAGGGTCCCAGGACCGGCTTCTTGGTGGAAGAGTCGCACAGAGACACACCTAGGGGCGGAGCGAAGTTTCCAGGACTGCGGGCAGATTCTCTGAGGACAGGCAGCCTAAGGAGACTCGTCTGCGAAGGATGAGGCTCCCAGGCCCAGGAGGTAGGTCCGGGCCCCTGGGAACGTTGCAGAGGAAGACAGCCCAGACCAGGTGATAGTTGTAGATTGAGGGGAACCTCTAGGAGGGGAACTGATCAGCGAGACCTCCCCACCGGGTGAGTCTTCCCTGCCAGGTGAGGTTTTCCCACAAGGATGGTAAAACCACAGACACAGGCTCAAACAGGCCTTGCCTCAGCCTGCAGCCTAGTTCCCCTTTGGATGACCATTGGTCAACACATGGAGGCACCTCTGCCCATTATCAGAGAATATACCCCACCTGAGGGTCAACAAACCTAGAGAGGCAACTTTCTTGTGGAGCACCGCATTATCAACTTCCTCCAAGACTGCAGGCTACTGAAGGATAAGAGGGGATATACTAGCAATCTTCAGGGACATTATAAGTCAATAGAGGAAATCTGCAATATCTTAATGACCCACTGATTTCTGAACAACATGAGAAAACAAGGGAAGAAAATGCCCCAAACAAATCTAGATGTTACATCAATAAAATCCAACGACAGCATGGCAGAAGAAATGACAGAAAGGGAGTTCAGATTGTACATAATTAAAATGATCAGAGAAGCAAACGAAGAGATGAAAGAGCAAATGCAGGTGAGATGAAAGAGCAAATGCAGGCATTGAATGATAGCACCAATCGACAGTTAAAAGAGCAAATACAGGAAGCAAAAGATCATTTCAATAAAGAGTTAGAGATATTGAAAAAAAACCAAACAGAAATCCTTGAAATGAAGGAAACAATAAACCAAATTAAGAACTCCATAGAAAGCATAACCAATAGGATAGAACACCTGGAAGACAGAACCTCAGATATTGAAGACAAAATATTTAACCTTGAAAACAAAGTTGAACAAACAGAGAAGATGGTAAGAAATCATGAACAGAATCTCCAAGAACTATGGGATATCATGAAAAGGCCAAATTTGAGAACTATTGGGATTGAGGAAGGCTTAGAGAAACAAACCAAAGGAATGAACAATCTATTCAATGAAATAATATCAGAAAATTTTCCAAATCTGAAGAATGAAATTGAAAACAAAGTTCAAGAGGCTTATAGGACTCCAAATACACAAAATTACAACAGACCCACACCAAGGCACATTATAATGAAAATACCTAACATACAATATAAAGACAGAATTTTAAAGGCTGTGAGAGAAAAGAACCAAATTACATTCAGGAGGAAACCAATACGGACATCAGCAGATTTTTCAATCCAGACCCTAAAAGGTAGAAGGGCCTGGAACAACATTTTTCAAGCTCTGAAAGAAAATGGATGCCAACCAAGAATCTTATACCCAGCAAAACTTACCTTCAAATTTGACGATGAAATAAGATCCTTCCATGATAAACAAAAGCTAAAAGAATTTACAAAAAGAAAGCCAGCATTACAGAACATTCTCAGCAAAATATTCCATGAGGAAGAGATAAAAAAACAAAGAAGCAAATCAGCAAAGGGAGGAATTATCCTAAGGAACTGTCAAATAAAGGAGGAACCAAGGTGTGTCAAAAAATTAATAAATAAAATTTTAAAAATGAACCAAATGACCGGGAATACAAATCATATCTCAATAATAACCCTGAATGTTAATGGCCTGAATTCATCAATCAAAAGACATAGACTGGCAGATTGGATTAGAAAGAAAGATCCAACAATATGTTGCCTGCAAGAGACTCACCTCATAGAAAGAGATACCCATAGACTAAAGATGAAAGGATGGGGAAAAGCATACCATGCACATGAACTCAGCAAAAAAGCTGGAGTATCCATCCTCATTTCACATAATGTGGACTTCAAGCCAAAGTTAGTCAGAAGGGATAAAGAAGGACATTTCATACTGCTTAAGGGAAGCATAAATCAGCAAGATATAACAATCATAAACATCTATGCCCCAAACAGTGGCTCATCCATGTATGTCAAACAAATCCTTCTCAATTTTAGAAACCAAATAGACCATAACACAATAATACTAGGTGATTTTAACACGCTTCTCTCACCACTGGACAGATCTTCCAAACAAAAATTGAACAAAGAAACCATAGATCTCAATAACACAATCAATAATTTAGACTTAACTGACATTTATAGAATATACAATCCAACCAAGAGCGAATACACTTTCTTCTCAGCAGCACATGGATCCTTCTCTAAAATAGACCATATATTATGCCACAAAGCTAATGTTAGCAAATACAAGAAGATAGAGACACTACCTTGTATTCTATCAGATCATAATGGATTGAAGTTAGAAATAAATGAAAGAGTAAAAAACAGAAACTACTCCAACACCTGGAGATTAAACAATATGCTATTATATGATGAATGGATAACAGAAGATATTAGGAAGGAAATTAAAAAATTCTTAGAGGTAAATGAGAACGAAGGAACATCATATCAAAATCTCTGGGACACTATGAAAGCAGTACTTAGAGGAAAATTTATTTCATGGAGCGCATTTAAAAAAAGAAGTAAAACTCAACAAATAAACGACCTAACACTACAGCTCAAAACCCTAGAAAAAGAAGAACAGACCAACACCAAAAGTAGTAGAAGACAGGAAATAGTTAAACTCAGAGCCGAAATCAATGAAATTGAAACAAAAGACACAATACAAAAAATTGACAAAATAAACAGTTGGTTCTTGGAAAAAATAAACAAGATTGATAAACCTTTAGCCACACTAACAAAGAGAAGATGAGAGAAAACCCAAATCACTAAAATTCGGAATGAACAAGGAAATATCACAACAGACACGACTGAAATAAAAAACATAATTGGAAGCTATTTTGAAAATCTATACTCCAACAAAATAGAAAATTTCGAAGACATCAACAGGTTTCTAGAGACATATGAATTGCCTAAACTGAACGAGGAGGACATACACAATTTAAATAGACCAATTTCAAGTAATGAAATAGAAGAAGTCATCAAAAGCCTACCAACAAAGAAAAGTCCAGGACCAGATGGGTTCTCAGCTGAGTTCTACAAAACCTTTAAAGAAGAGCTCATTCCAATACTTCTCAAAGTATTCCATAAAATAGAAGAGGAGGGAACCCTCCCAAACTCATTCTATGAAGCCAATATCACCCTGATACCTAAACCAGACAGAGACACATCGAGGAAAGAAAATTTCAGACCAATATCCTTAATGAACATCGACGCAAAAATTCTCAACAAAATTTTAGCAAATTGCATACAAAAACATATTAAAAAATAGTGCACCATGATCAAGTGGGTTTCATCCCAGGGATGCAAGGTTGGTTCAACATCAGGAAATCAATAAATGTAATTCACCATATCAATAGACTTAAAGTCAAGAATCACATGATTATTTCAATGGATGCAGAAAAAGCATTTGATAAAATACAGCACCCCTTCATGCTCAAAACACTAGAAAAAATAGGGATAGGGGGAACATTCCTTAACATTGTAAAGGCCATCTACGCTAAGCCCATAGCTAATATCATTCTAAATGGTGAAACACTGAAACCATTCCCCCGAAAAACTGGAACAAGGCAGGGATGCCCTCTTTCACCACTTCTTTTCAATATCGTCCTTGAAACTCTAGCCAGAGCAATTAGACAGACCAAAGAAATTAAAGGAATACGAATAGGAAAAGAAGAACTCAAACTATCCCTATTTGCTGATGATATGATTATATACTTAGAGGAACCAGGAAATTCCACCAGAAAACTTTTAGATCTCATAAGTGAATTCAGTAAAATAGCGGGATATAAGATCAATGCACATAAATCTAAGGCATTTTTATACATAAGGGATGAATCTTCAGAAAGAGAAATAAGGAAAACTACCCCATTCACAATAGCATCAAAAAAAAATAAAATACTTGGGAATCAATCTCACAAAAGAGGTGAAAGATCTCTTCAATGAGAACTACAGAACACTAAAGAAAGAAATTAAAGAAAACCTTAGAAGATGGAAAGATCTCCCATGTTCTTGGATAGGAAGAATTAATATTGTCAAAATGGCCATACTACCAAAAGTGCTATACAGATTCAATGCAATTCCAATTAAAATCCCAATGATGTACCTTACAGAAATAGAGCAAGCCATTATGAAATTCATCTGGAAGAATAAAAAACCCAGAATAGCTAAAGCAATCCTTGGCAGAAAGAGTGAAGCAGGGGGTATCGCAATACCAGATCTTCAACTCTACTACAAAGCAATAGTAACAAAAACGGCATGGTATTGGTACCAAAATAGAAAGGTGGATCAATGGTACAGAATAGAGGACACAGACACAAACCCAAATAAATACAATTTTCTCATACTAGACAAAGGGGCCAAAAATATGCAAGGAGAAAAGATAGCCTCTTCAACAAATGGTGCTGGGAGAATTGGAAATCCATATGCAACAGAATGAAACTAAACTCATATTTCTCACCATGCACAAAACTAAACTCAAAATGGATTAAGGACCTCGGAATCAGACCAGAGACCTTGCATCTTATAGCAGAAAAAGTAGGTCCAGAGCTTCAACATGTCGGCTTAGGACCAGACTTCCTCAACAGGACTCCCATAGCACAAGAAATAAAAGCAAGAATCAATAACTGGGATAGATTCAAACTAAAAACTTTCTCTCAGCAAAGGAAACTATCAGCAATGCAAAGAAAGAGCCTACAGAGTGGGAGAAAATCTTTGCCAATCATACTTCAGATAGAGCACTAATCTCCAGAATCTATAAAGAACTCAAAAAACTCTACACCAAGAATGCAAATAGTCCAATCGACAAATGGGCTAAGGAAATGAATAGACACTTCACAGAAGAAGATCTACAAGCAATCAACAAACATATGGAAAAATGTTCAACATCTCTAGTAATAAGAGAAATGCAAATCAAAACCACCCTAAGATTCCATCTCACCCCAATTAGAATGGCGATTATCAAGAATACAAGCAACAACAGGTGTTGGCGAGGATGTGGGGAGAAAGGTACACTCTTACATTGCTGGTGGGGCTGCAAATTAGTTCAGCCACTCTGGAAAGCAGTGTGGAGACTCCTTAGAAAACTTGGAATGGAACCACCATTTGACCCAGCTATCCCACTCCTTGGCCTATACCCAAAGGACTTAAAATCAGCATATTACAGAGATACAGCCACATCAATGTTCATAGCTGCTCAATTCACAATAGCCAGATTGTGGAACCAACCTTTATGTCCTTCAATTGAAGAATGGATAAAAAAACTGTGGTATATATATATACAATGGAATATTACTCAGCCATAAAGAATGATAAAATTATGGCATTTGCAGGCAAATGGATGAAATTGGAGAATATCATGCTAAGTGAGATGAGCCAATCTCAAAAAACCAAAGGACGAATGATATCGCTAATAAGTGGATGATGACACATAATGGGGGGTGGGAGGGGTTAGTGTTAGGGTTAGAGTTGGGGTTAGGGAGCGGGGCAAGAATGGAGGAAGGAAGGATTGTATAGAGGGAAAAGAGGGTGAGAGGGGTGGGAGGGAAGGGAAAAAATAACAGAATGAATCAAAGAACATTACCCTATGTAAATTTATGATTACACAAATGGTATGCCTTTACGTCATGTACAAACAGAGAAACAACATGTATCCCATTTGTTTACAATAAAAAAAAAAAGAATATTGCAACATTCAGAAGACCCAAAAAAGCCAAAGAAACTTGCTTGCTAGTACCTTGTTCAGGCCATATCTTCCACCCAGATTTTTCAGCAGTTTCCCAAAGTTACCTGCTTGGTATTACTCCACTTCAATCCACTCCAAACTCCCTGGTATTCTTTCTAAATACAATTTATGATACTCCAAACTCCATGGTATGTTTTCCAAGTACAAATCAGAATGTCACCTCCTTGCTTAAAACAATTCAGAGGCTTATATACCGGCACTCTCTGTATAATTTTTGCAACTCTTCTGAAGCAAATCTAAAATGGTCTCAAATATAAGATTAAAGTAATTTTTGGTAAAAATAAATAAATAAATAAATAAATAAATGTAAATCTCCATGTCCTCAGAGAAACACTTAGAATGTTTGACAAAAGGTCTAGGCACTGTGAACTCGCCAAGTTGGCACATAACACTGACCCTCACACTTCCACTTGGCAGCCATGTAAGTCTCCTTCCACCATCCCTAATCTCCAAATACAGGCACATTCTGAGGAACTGATGATTAGCATTTCAACATATGTGTTTGGGGGATACACAATTCAGTGCACACCTTGTGAGTAGGCCTGGGCTTTCCCTTTCCTTTTGTCAGACAATTGGAAGAAGAGGGAAATTCCCTTTCATTTATTTCAATCTCCTGCGCATCTGACCTTTAATGAGAGAAGAGGATGAGGCACAGAACAAGGACTGAAGGACAGTCCACTTGAGTCCAAATAGCCCCAGAACTAGACAAGGGAAAGCATAGCTTAGTGGGGTAGAAACTGAATAAGTAAATAATAAGTACTTTAAGTTCATGGCTAGGACATCTTCCTTGGGATACAGAGTTGAATCTTTAGGAAGAGCTGGTGTTTAAGTCCTAGGAATATGGCATGCCACTCAGAAATGAATACAGATGCTCATAACTGCAGGCTATTATCTGTTGCAACTCGGGATACTGTTGAGTTCTTAGGATCAGACTATTTCTGCCTAAGGAATGTAGACACATCTGAGAGCCTCTTGCAAATCTGAATTGGAACCATAGTTATCTCTTATACCTCACTGAGCAAGATCTAGGTTGTGCTTTGACAAAGGTTATAGTGCTGTTGGCAGAAGGAATCTCTCTTGCAGGGAATATAGATGCCAGTGAGAGACATGCATCAGCGAATTAAAATCCTAGTGAAGATTCTCAAATCCAGTTTGAGCTCGTTGGCAAAAACCATGCTTAAGATGAGGGATGCTTATCCTAAGGATATCTCCTATCTCCATGTACAAATGTGGTATCCTTATTTTTATTTCTTTTTTTAAAGAACATCAGGGAGCTAAACCATTAACCTAGCATATGTTTCTAGGACTTGAGGTTCAAATAGAAGTACAGGAAGGTAGCAGAAGACTACATACCAAATATTCTTTTCCTGTTGTCAGTTTACAATCTTTAAGAATGTTGCTACTGCCTGGTCACACACACGTGCATTTTAAATCCAAGTTTAAGATCTGTTTTAAGATATGACTTAACAGATAGGATAAGGAGAATAAAATAGGCTTGCTTCCCCAGAAATCAATTTCCCCATATTTCATAATGGTTCTGTGTATAATCACTTTGCATATTATAAAGTATATGTTTAACTGACACATGAAAATACATTTTAATTTTTTAAAATTCAAACCTCATGCTTATCATCATTATAGATAAATATATATGTCAACATTACTCTGTCCCCAATTCCTCCTCCACTAAAAACTGAATAAAGGGCAAACAAATAAATAAATAAATTTGTTCGAACTGCTGACCCCATCAACAAATGTGACGTGAATCACAAAAGTATGTTTTCCAGTTGGAGACATGGGTATAGACAAGAGTATGCCTATATCATTAACACCACTAAACCCAACATACTAAAATCAATAGCTGTTGAAAATGCCTGGTATCATGTATTTATGAGAACTGTTAAAAACATACATATGCACAAAGCTCAATTAATAATACCACCAGGTGTGCTGGGGTCGTAGCTTAGTGGCAGAACATTCACCTAGCATGCATTAGACCCTGGGTTTGGTCCTCAGCACCACATAAAAATAAAGGTATTGTATCTACCTACAACTAAAATATATGAAGAATTTAAATAATAATAATAATAATAATAATACCACCAGGTTATGGACAAGAAATGGAAAAATCCAAAAGCCACAGTCTCTTCCCTTAAGCAAAATAATGAAAACATTGCTTTACTAAATTAGAGGAGTAAAAGGCTTCAACCAAATATCTTGAGTTAGGCTTACAATGCTACTTCTGTTGCACACTTAAAGTCCAAAGAGTCACAGATCTATATGTGTGTGTGTGTGTATTGCATCATTGCAGTAGATTAAATGAATAATGGGTTATTTTTGTGATAATGTGGCAAACCTCATATAAAATCCCAACTTTGTTTTCTAAGGGGAGATTTGGACCACAAACAAAAAGGATTTAAGGCAAAATTTTAAAGTTCTCAGGTTTTTTTCTGCTTCCCAGTCCCACCTTTAGACTCACTAATCTTCCATCTTTAAGACACCCAGATAATGAGCTACATGCACATTTGCAAATAGATCTGGTTTGTTCCAAAGCTTATGTTAGATATGGGTCTACTGTAAAACAAGGAATGATGGGCAGTTTGAAAACATTAAATTTTATTCATGCTGTGTGATAGGGTGCTGTGTTTTCTAAAATGGTGGGGGAAAGCCTGTGAAACTAGAAAGGAGATCAGGGGAGAGAAAGGGAGGGGGAAAGGGACCAGAGAAGAGAGAAACAGTGGAATGAAATTGACTAAATTATGTTTGAACTTATATGAATGTATCACAGTGAATTTCACCTTTTGAAACACCTATAAATCACTAATTAAATGAAAAACTACAAATGAATAAAAGAAAGACCAGTAGAATAGAGGAACAGGAGCCGGGGGAAGGAGGAGGAGAGGGAAAGAGGAAGAACTGAGGACTGAAGGAGAGCAAATTATATTCCATGCATATGTGATTAAATCAAAATGAACCCAATATTATGATAACTATATAATGCACTAAAAAATAAAATAGTCATAAACATTACAGTTCAATCAGATATTTAGATTTGACTCTTTCCATGTAGACCATAGTGATAACAATAAAGAAATCTCAGCAACTTTTGAAGAAAATTTTCCCCTGAAAGATGACTGGCAGAATTTTTCAAAGTGATTAAAAAAGAAAAAAAAAAAAAACAAGGCATGAAATTTACCCCAAAAGAGTACTGTTGAAGTGAGACAAAATAATTGCTTTATTTTTTCTTCTCTGGAGTTTCCCCTTTACCCCTTAACACATATATAATACTAAAAAGAATAAAAATTTAAATTAAGACCAATGTGAAGAGTTATACCAATAGAGTGTCATTATCCTTATTATCTTCATAGAAACTGAAAAAGGAGTACTCAGGATTTGTACTGTAACTTCCTGCTACTTACATGAGTTGACTATTTTTAGATCCATCACCCTTATTAAAGACATTCATTATAAGGGGTGATACTTCTCTGAGATTTCAAATGAGGTTTCCAAAGCATGATAAGAACATAGTCATTTAGTTTCCCAGCAAAGGCTGATCCTTTCCAGTAAAATTCTATAAATAAAGAAGCAAAGCTTGTTGTCAATGATTTGAAGTAACTGAGTTGGATTGTGAATATTAATGTGTAAATTACAGCTTGTGCCAGTTATATGCATCAAGGGCTTATGCATATTTTCTAATGGTTTATTTAAAATATCATTTTGCATACAAATACTGGTGTAATTGAGTTTTCAAAAATATTAAAAGATATCATTTGTTACTCCAAAATGTTTTGTCTTGAAACTTTGGGAGAGAGAAAATTCATCAAGAGTAAATTTCTAATGGTACATGCTTGTACCACTTGTGGAAAACCTTCTCTTCTCAGTAATTCTAAGCCAAAGTGATAGGTAAACTAAAGCTCAGCAAATCCAGCATTGAAAGGAAAAAGTTGGAATATGTCTGAGGAAACTGGTGGAATGATTTTATCACTCTCAGATGAGAGAGCAGAATGAGAGCTAGGCCATGTGGTTGAGGAGGCTTCTGAGTGCAAAGATAAGGTCATGAGAGGAGTTGGTCACTGTTCTATAAAAAGTAGTGTATATATATATTTGAAGGAGTGCCTTTAATTCAGAACTATGTTAAAATAGTGAAAATATTAATAGAGATGAATTAATTCCAGACTAGATAACCAATCACACTTTCTTTACCATCCAATGACCATTAGCGTAATCACAGATAAGCACACATAAAACTATAGGGACATTCTGGAGTTACTCACAAACCCCTGGGTTACTAGTCTATTGATAAAACTCTTAGCTTGAAGGAGAGGAAATTTCTGTGTAATCATTGCACTGAATCCTTTTATTTCAACCTAATTGATTCTCTGGCATTTAAAATTGATGTGTACTAATCCATGGGAATCTTTCTGTCTCTTTTACTTGTCATTTTCTTGTGGAAGAACATGTCTGCTAGTTGAAGAGAATCTCAGTGTCTTTCCTACTTGTCTCTATGGGATAGAACATTTCTGCCTTATGCTGGAGATAGTTTTTCTTGTGATGTTCTCATTGAATTTGTTTTATATTTTAATTATACTATTTGATGGCAATGCTAGTTCTATAGTTACAGCTCTTCCCTTAACATGAATGTTGTCTTACAAATGCCTTTAGAAAAAAATGCTTATAATTCCTTCCTTTTAAACTGTGATTTCTATAGCAAGAGTTTTCTAAGCCTTCTTTGTTCTAGATGGAAGGGTATTAACCATCAAACTGAGTGTTCACTGCAGGATTTATCTGTCTTTACTCCAAAGGTAATGATTTTACATGCGTTGATGTCTCACACAGTTAAATATACCTCTAAACTACAGTTTATAATTAAAACTAGTAACTCATGTGAGGTTATATGGGTGATTTTCAATTTAGCTATTTCTGAAATTTGAGTTACTATTCAGAATTTAAGGAAAGCCCGATGTCACAGATAGGGATGAGAAGTCCAGGGCACATGTCCAAAGCTATCAGCTTGGGGGTCTATTGACCTGAAGTGATTTACATCACACAAATTTAGATGGGAGGCTATAGCCAGGTGTGATGCTTCATACTCTGCCTCTTAGCTACTTCTTATATCATCTCATTTACCA
The DNA here is from genome assembly GCF_902686445.1 of Sciurus carolinensis. Lineage (NCBI taxonomy): Eukaryota > Metazoa > Chordata > Mammalia > Rodentia > Sciuridae > Sciurus > Sciurus carolinensis. Next base: position 60,611,747 of record NC_062216.1, on the reverse strand, counting down.
TGCTCCTCAGTAGAAGAGAGGACACTTCAGAGTCCTGTGAAATCCTCATCTTTTCCACAGAAAGATTTAATGACAGTTTGAAGAGTCGCAAGTTTTGCATGGAGTAGAAATGTTGCTTTCATAACGTTTTCTTAATACTATGTATATGAAACTCTCTTGTAAATGAGCATCTTGTTAATGGATAATTTGTTGTAGCACTTTAAAGGATGCTAGCATACATATCTTTGATGTTTTAAAATGAACATTTTAAAAAAAGAAAAGCAAGGGACTTTCTTCGCCCAATTAAAAATATATGTGTATTTTTGGCCTATACCAATCACGTCACTCAAATAATTCAGGCAGTTTGCCAAAAAGACAAGACAAAGTGTTTCCTTTTTTTTTTTTTAATTGCATACTACATTTATTGTGAATGCAAGGGTAAAAATGGTAATTATTCTGGCTACAAATAAAGCATATATAATTAAAATTTCAAAAATGGATTGTCCTAAATGACTAGCTTCCTACAGTTATCTTTAAGATAAAGTGTTTATGAGTGTGTAAGTACTTAGTATTTAGATAGACTTTAGGTTCATCCATGTTTTCACATATTACTAAACTTTAAGCTAGAGCAGTTTGGTGACCAAGACTTAGCTGAAGTCAAATAGGCTGTTCCTGCTACTTCCCTTATAGCTCTTACCTCCTTAATTTGTGCCGATTTTCTATTCCCATCCTAGCCTTCAAGGTAGTAGACCAACCACCCTTCAAGATCCTGCTCACAGTTAACTCTGCTAGGAAGTCATCCTTTTGCTTTGAGGCAGGATTCAGTCCTACCTCATCGAAAACCAGTGGCCCTTTGCAATACCCCTTGATAGCACTTCACAGCACCATTTACAAAGACTGAGTGTGAACAGTCTATCTGAATGCTCTGTTGCTGGGAGTAAAAGCCTCTGAAGGTCAAGGTCAAGGTTTTCCTCATTCCTGTGGCCTCCACTGGGCCTTAGAGTTAATGAATTAATGAATATGCAATAAGTATCCATTGATCAATAAATAGTCATGTAAAGTAAGTTCCATACTAGATCTGTAAAAATAAACATTGTTGAAAGTGAACTCTCAGACCTATCTTAACTGGTTAAAAACAGTCTGGATTAGTGAATGGCTCCCGAAGCAGAGATATGTTTTCTAACCTGTTTCTTGACTACATAGAAATTTAGGTTTGGAAGGAAATTTAGAGGTCATCAAATTTAACCTCTTAGTATCTTATATTAGAAAACATTGATCCCAAGAATGAAATAACTTCCTAAATGCTAAACAAAGAGTGGCTGAAATAGGACTAGAACCTGAATTTTTAAAACCTATTTTAGATTTCATTGTACAAAGATGGATTACCTCCCACACACTACCTATTTTGGTCTCTAAACTGTCATGAAAACAGATGCTAAATCCATGTCAAAACGTTTATAATCTTCTGGGTGTGAAGAAGTTTATGTGTATCTGTATGTCTGTGCCTCTGTTGTGTGCAGGAGTGCTGGTTGGAGGTAGGAGAAAGGCAGTTTGTAGCTGTGGACTCCCCAGTTGCGTCCTGTGCACCCACCTCTGGTTTATGCACACTCCACAGCAGCGGTGCAATTGCTGGAAAGTGGTGACACACTCTTTTCATCTTGGGTGCATATTTTACATCAGGCTCTTGACAATGACAAGAATGTACCTCTGCAAAGAAGGCCTTCCTGACCCTATAGTGTGACCCACACTTAGCAGACAGAAACAATGTGTTTATAAAGGAGGTTTCTGCCAGGCAGTTAAGCATACAGCTTTTGCATATTAAACCTGAGTGTTTTGTTTCCTTCTGTGAATAACAGTAATATGACACTACTACTCCTAGAAATAGTGGATAACATATTTTATGCATTGTTTTCAAAAATATGGAAATGCCAGTTTTTTTTTTTTTTTTCCTTTCTGTCATCTTGCATAACTTTGAATTCAAACTAAAAACCTCTAGCAAAATAAAGGTGGGACTATACTCCTTTTAGCAACATGACAATATGTGCAATAAGGAAATGCAATGATACAAAAGTAGATTAAGGATAATACTACAAGTGGCAAAATGACAGAAAACACCACACGTTAAAAGCTAAAAATTAGACTTCAGTGATCATAGGCAGCATACATTCAGAAAAGGAGGGGCAGGCTCTTTGGGTGAGGACAACTATAGGAAAGAAGGGGAAGGGAATGAGAGAGGATGAAATTGATAGGAAGCTATGAGAAGAATTTCAATTTGAAAAAGAACTTTCTGAGAGTAAAAGCAATGGTACATTTTCTGTCATATGTGTTTCCAGTAATATAATTATTTTTATTTTTTTATCTTTTTACCTGGCTTTATAACATAGGTTGTGAAGAGGAACTCCTTTGCTACACTTTTTAGTGGTTATATTTGTCAGTCTTTTCCAAAAAATTATAAAAGGTATTATTAGTCAGTTTTTCAATGGTGTGACCAAAATATCTTACATAAACAACTTAAAGGTGGAAAGGTTTATTTTGGCTCACAGCTTTAGAAGTTTCATTCCCTGGTCATCCAACTTCATTGCTCTGGGCCTGAGGTGATACAGAACATCATGGCAGAAGGGCATGGAGGAGGAAACTGCTCTACCCTCTCCCAGTATGCCATTCAAGTTACTAATCCAACAAATGGATTAATCCACTGATGATGAAGTTAGTCTCACAATCCAATCATTTCTTTAAAATCCCACCTTTGGACATTGCTACAATAGGGACCAAGTCTTCAACACCTGAACTTTTGGAGAATATCCCAGATCCAAACCATAACAGGAAACTCTTCTATATTGATAATTGCAAAAGACTATCAACAGCAGGTTCCTATCTAGCATACCTTTTAAAAGTTGTAAAACAAGTGATATAATCCTACTCTCTTGAGATAAGAAACAAAAATAGATGAAAGTGCTTAGAAAATTTTAGCATAATATGCTAGCAATGTGCATTATCAACTTTGATTTTGCTTCAAGAATTGGTAAATTACACATAACTTGAAATTCATTGAGTCATAGTCCTGAACTAAATCTCAAGAAGTATTAGTAGGACGTTAGTTTTGAAATCATGAGCTTATCATAAAGACACTTGAACTTCAGAGGGAAAGAGACATTGAAGCTCTTCTGAACCAAATCTTTCATTTTACTACCCACATTTGGAGGGAAATGACTTGTATATAGTAACACAACTAAGGAGAAGGAGGAACAGGTTTGGGACTAGGTCTTCTTAATCCAAGTCTAGGGAACTCCCCATTTAGCCCACCATACTCTGCATTTGTCCCTACCACTGCCACCCCTGTCATCATTATTATAACCAAAAAAATGTAAACACATTTTTAAAAAGTATTTATATTTTTATGATGCAGATAAGGCAGCTCACATTCATTTCCTTTTTGTCAAGTGAAGGAATTGAATCAGGTGGTTCATTTAGTTCCTACAATCTCTAAGTGCTAATAAAATAATATTTTCAATGACATACACAGTAGTCATGGTAGCAAGAGGGGAGAGAGAACAGGTGTTTTCCAAAATAATGATAAAAAGACTAAAGTAAGATGGTAGAGCTGTGTGCTGACATTATGAACTTTACTTTTAACCTTCTCTGATTTGAATCACTGTAAAGGAGCTGAAATAAGATTCAGTTAACAGTTGCTTTCATTGCTGTTATACTAACAATCACTATTTTCTCATTGCTACACCACATTGCTCCAAGGTCAGAGTGAATTGCTTGTGCCCATGTGGGACTAACAAAGGCCAGATTGGATTAGGAGCCAAAGTCAGCTTCCAGGATTAGATATGATGCACCAAAACTCCTAAAGGATGAGAAGAGCTGAAAGGCAGAAAGGACAAGAGTTGTTGAAATCTGAAAGCAAGTGTCCAGACATTCCAAGATGATAATGTGACAAAGGAACCATCTAGATGAGAGCCATCCAGGTCTGGTGAAGAGCTAGAGCAAGGAAAACCAGTCAGCAAGGGTGAGATTCTTGACCAAAATGGTGAAAACTGTTATTTTTTTAATATGTTCTAATTAGTTATCCATGACAGTAAAATGCATTTTGACACATTGTACACAAATGGAGCACAACTTCTCATTCCTCTGACTGTACGTGGTACAGAACTACACTGATAGTGTATTCATATATGTACATAGGATAATAATGTCCATCTCATTCCACCATTTTCCCACCCCAATATCACCTCCCATCCCCTCACTCCCCTCTGCCCAATTCAAAGTTCCTTCACTCTTTCCTACCCATCCCCCCTTTATGGATCATCATCTACTGATCAGAGAAAATATTCAGACTTTTTTTTGGGGGGGGGATTGGCTTATTTCACTTAGCATGACATTTTCCAGCTCCATCCATTTACCTGCAAATGCCATCATTCCATTCTTCTTTAAGGCTGAGTAATATTCCATTGCCTATATATAACACATTTTCTTTATCCATTCATCTGTTGAAGGGCATCTAGGTTAGTTCCATAGTTTAGCTATTGTGAATTGAGCTGCTATAAACATTGATGTAGCTGCATCACTGTAGTATGCTGATATTAAGTCCTTTGGGTATAAACCAAGGAGTGGAATAGCTGGGTCAAATAGTGGTTCTATTCTAAGTTTTCTAAGGAATCACCATATTGCTTTCCACAGTGGTTGCACCAATTTGCAGTCCCACCAGCAATGTATGAGTGTATCTCTTTCCCCACATCCTCACCAACACTTATTTTTGCTTGTATTCTTGAAAAGTGACATTCTGACTGGAGTGAGGTGAAATCTTAGAGTAGTTTTGATTTACATTTCTCTAATTACTTAGATATGAGGAACATTTTTTCATCTGTTTATTGATCAATTGTATTTCTTCTTCTGTGAAGTGTCTGTTCAATTCCTTAGCCCATTTATTGATTGAGTTATTTGTGAGAGTCTTTTGGGAGGATTTTTGACCTTGATTTAATGGGTTTACTTGTCCTTAATACTTCTACTAATATGTTATTTGAAGCTTGATGTCAGACTTAAAGAGACAAAGATAGGAAGTGAATGTGTATTTTGAAAACAAAAACACTAATACCTTTATAAAAATTTTAAGTGGAAGTTTAAAATTTAAAGTCAAATTTTTAAGAATGTCATTTCCCAAAATATGTAAAACCTTTTAAATACTCTGACATTCTATCATGAATATAGGTGTCAGAAAAGTAATAGTGCATATTGATAAGAAGCTTAGGGAAGAACATTAAAGAGATTTGCTTATTTCTGGATTTAGAATTACTTTGCCAAGATAAATATAAAATTAGTTTTATAGTGAAACCATTAGATATTTTAATCCCAATTTCTGAGGCTCTTCCTTGAGAATTCTAGCCAAGTGTTTGTCTCCTACCTTTTAGTTTTATTCTGTCACTTCAGGACTAACACCTTGACAAGGTGCTTATCTTCTTTTCACCCAGAAGGAAAAAATAGTTTTTATTTTTTCATAAAATAGCTGTGCTGTAAATACCTTTGAACACCAACCACAACTGCAATTATTTAAAAATTTAAAAATTGTATAGAATTCCTTTGGCTTATAAATTTGATTTCTAATCTTTATTTTCAATGCAGCATTCTTCAATGTCAGCTATGGATTTATTATTTTAAATATAGCATGGAAAGGAGGTGTAAGTAGGGTTAAGAATAACACCTGGACTCCTTGACAGTGTCTCATGGCATTTGATCATGGTGTATCATCAGGCAGTTCCCACATCCTCTGGATCAATGCCTATGTAACTCCAAACATTTGAATAAACATAAAATATGCAGCCATTTAGATATTTTTACTATGTGATACTACTTACTGAAATGCTTCTAAATTCTTTTTAACAGTGAATTGAGCAAGAAGTACTGACTTGTAGTAATGTCAGAAGACATGTAGTATGATGTGCATTTATAGAACATCCTTTTAATTTCCCAGACAGGAAAAATAACATCTCACTGATTAGATCTGTTATAGTAGAGTTTTGGACAGAATAAATAACCCTATGTCTTATGACTGTCCTGATGCCTTCTATTTATAGCTTTGTTCTGGGCAAAGAACATCACAACAGAATGAATTCATTGTTGTGCATGCCATTATGTCTTCAGTATTGTAATATCAACATTTATAAAAATATCAACTCAGTACAACAAAAAAATAGAAAGTGATTTCCCTCTTTTGTCTACGAAAAAAGAAAAATATTATAGACCTGAACCTTCTTCCAATGACTGAGAAGAAATACAAGATGCACAAGTTTATAGATCTAAGAACATAGGAAGGTAAGATGGTGGAAAGTGACTGGGGCTACTTTAGTTTGCCTCTCCAGAAAAGGCCTCTCTGAGAAGGAGATCTTTGAGAGCTTGGACATTTGAGTCCATGGAAAGAGTCAACCATACTGGGAAACGTATTCTAGGCAGAAGCAAAAGAAAGTGCAAAGGCTCACAGGTGACAATGACTCTGGCCAGTGTAACCAGAGTGCATTGTACAACCATAGTAATGGGGTAGTTGAAAGGAATTTGTATTTTATTAAAAGTTCTACTGTAAACTATTAGATACTATTGAGCAAGAAGAGGCCTCATGAGTGATCTCATTTCAAAAGATCACACTGTTTGTGCTATAGGAAGACAAAAGAAGAAGCAAGGAGACCAGATAGGGACTGCTCAAATGCTCCAGAGAAGAAATGATGTTGCATTAGACTGGAGTAGAACTAGTAGGTGAGAGCAAAAGAAGAAGAAAAATTGGAATTTATTTTGGAGCTAGAGTCAACAGAACTTACCAAAGAATTTGAGGTAATTAGGGGAAGAAGGAAAGCAATTAAAGTTAACACCTTGGGGCTTCTAAGTAATGGATGAAAGGTGGGTGGCACAATAAAAGATAGGGATTATTGAGGAAATAAAAATTTCATTAATTTAAGATATTTATACATCTAATTAAAGATGTAAGTAATTTCCTAGAAATATCTGAAACTCAATGAGGTCAGACTGGAGATAATATTTTGGAAGTAATTGGAATATATTTAAAGCTAATTGGTTAGATGACATCATTCATACAGAGAATATAGACAGAAGAGTCCTGAACCCAGCCTTGGGAACTCTACTGTTAAGAGACAGTAAAGGAGAGAAAACCAACAAAGACTGTGAAGAGTCAGTCGGTAGGATGGGAGAAAAGTCAATAGTTCAAGGACTAGTGTCTTGAAAGCATCTCAGGATGGAGGAAGTGATGATTGAGAAGACAAAAAAGTTTCCATTGACTTTGGCAACAAATTGGTTAGTCACATGTGTGATCTGGATGATGTAGTTTCAGAGAGTAATGCATTTAAATTGGACACCAAACTAAAAGATATATACTCTGGTCAAAGAAATAGCCACAGAAGTTGGCACACCATGTGTCTCACACATGTTTCAGTTTTGTCCTTTGGATTCTTCTGTCAGACAGACATTGCTGTTACACAGAATTTCAGAAATGATGTCTTGATAATGAATGATTCTGACAGGATCCAAGAAATCCCAGAGTGTTAAACACCTCATGTTTATTGTTAGTTCTTGTTTCCTGAATGTGTTTGAAGCCTTGACTCTATTAGGTAAAATATGACTTCATTAAATTGTCTGACTCTAATACTTTAATTTAGTGCCAGGGACCACTTTTAGTGTGAAACATTTTGGCACAGAGATCCTTTTTAAACTGCTTGGCTTTTATCACTCTGCATTCTGCCTTGCAAGCCTTTTCACCAATGTAACTCTCACATTTGTGTCTTGCCAGATGAAAGTTGAGCAAAAAGGGCACCTGAGTTTTAAACAGCAAGCACAAAACAATTTAAAGTTGTTCAAGAATATGATGAGCTCAAAACACATAAGAATGTGGGTGCAAATCATAAATAAGCACAAACATACTGATTAAAAAATAAAAATAAAATAATATTAAAAACTGCTAAACATTTACCAAAAGTGAATAAATAAACTGAATCTCCTTGCAGGTGTTTATGGCAGACCCTTCACATTCCTGTAGACAGCAATAGAAACAGCAATAGAACCTATTTAGCCTCCGTCTTCATATTTGTAAACTGCCTAGATATGAACAGGAATTTGCATCTTTAAACATGTAATCATGTACTTTAAGGTATGTAGTGACAGATTGTGGGAAGTTGGTTTGAATGTTCTTACTCCCAAAGAACATGCCAGGCTGCAGAAGCTGGGAAGTACCATCTGGTCCAAGAAGATGAATGGCCTCACGCTGGGTTGAGAAGGCCTCAGAGGACAGAAAGGAAGGCAGGACTGGGGCAGGAATGGAGAGAAGTCTGGTGGAAGGGGAATGTTCCAATAGTGAAGCAATCTGAAATGGAGAGTCTGTGTCCCAAGACTTCAAACTTGTTATTGGAGGTCACAGGCCCCCGACTGGCCTGCAAGGGTTAATGGGGAAGAGAGATGGCCAAAAAGTGAGAAGATTATTGTTAAATCTTAGCAGAACTGAAAAAATAAAGGAAAAATTGCAAAGCCATACAGAAAGCTCTCTCAACTATGTGTAGTAGTAGAAAGAAACAGCCTCCTACCATCACAGATATTTATGTTAGAGCAGATTCTGCGGGCAAATGTAGTGTATGGATGCCTGGATGTGGAAGTTGACAGAGTGTATGGGGCGTGGGGAGTGGGGGAAGCACAAGAAGCTGAGTCTCTGCCTAGGAAGCGTTCAGCTCAAATCCTTCCATCTTCCTCCCCCCTTCCCTTTCGCCCTCTCCCCTGCTCTTCTTCCTCATTCCTTCCCTTCTCCCCTCTGCCCCCTCCTACATCTCCTTCCTCTCCCAGTTCCCCCATTCTGCCCCCCTCCTCTATGCCCTCTTTGCCCTCCCCTCCCATCACTCTCTCTTTCTCCATCAAGTCTTTTTAAAACCCATGCTGATAGAAACAGCAGCATGGTCATGTTTTACCATCAGCATTCCTACAAGAAACAGTGGGTGGGATTTTAAGTGGTGGTAAACGCAAAATAACATTTATATTGCACTTTACAATACATAAAACACTTTAATGTAATTAACTCCTTTGATTTGATCATCACAACAATGCCTGGGGCTGATAGTTATAAATGTTGTTACAGATGAAGAAGCTGAAATTCTTATCAGTTAAATTTGTTGCCAGAGGCTTAGTAATTGGCATTGTAAGCCAAGACTGTCTTCCAAGCCCGTGGTCCTCTGGTTCCAAATGCCAAGCTCTTTTCATTGTATAGCACAATCTTATTTTTATAAAAATGGAGTTGTAATTTTTTAAACTTCTTTTCATGGTTTTAGATACCAAACAAAATTTTTTTTGTAATTATGTAAAAGAAAATGGGGCAAATTTGGGTCCTTTACCCATTCCTAATGAGGGTGTCATGGGTCAAGAGGCATCTGGCCAATGACAAGAGAACCAGAGACTGAATAATGAATAGGGTACATTCTAAATCCAGAGACTGTCAAAGTAGGCAATGTCAGACATGCTGGAGTTGCCTGGTTGTTCATGACACCTAATGACACGGGGTCTCAGTAGTAAAAACTTCAGGAGATCTGAAAAATATAATAATTTGTTATGCTATTTTCAGTTTATCATAAGTGACAATCTGCAGTTTCATCAAATGATTACAGATGACATATTTTAGTGTCATAATAGGCAATGCAATGGACAAGCCTGTTTATTAACACCACAATATGTATTTCTCCCACGTATTGGTTTTATTTGGACTTTTTCTGGTATCTCACTTCTGATGATTGAATTATACCCTAAATAGAATATGCAACTCTATGTAACCAACCTATTCTGGTTGACATTAAGTACAGCATAAATGGAAGCTGAAATAACCAGAAGCATTTAGATTTCTGGTCTCATTTGTGTAATCTGCTTTTCCTTTTTTTCTGGGATGCCAAGTGATTCTGAGCCTCTCCCCATAGTTACACCTTCCCTGGGCCTCACTACCCAGGATTCACATTCTCAGTGAAAAGAGTTCCAAGGTAAACTCCACGTGTGACTGCTGATGTGTTACACACACACAAAGCAGGCAGGGCTACTGAAAATAAAGGAAACAATGATCTGGGATAAAGAGAACAGGAAGGCAGTCAGCAGTTTTCCATACCTACTTATTTGTGGAAAACAGAACTTTTTTTTTTTTTGAGTGAAAGCAGATTCAACATGAAAAAAAAATATGACCTATATCATGTTAATTTCTTTTTTTTTATATACAAAGAGTTCAACTGAAGTGAGCTTTTTAGCTATTGACTCTAAAGGGTAAACTTGATTAGTCACAAAGGAAGCAGTATGTGCAATGTTTGGGACAGAGACAAGGTTAAAGTATGCTCCCCCACCCCCATAACATGCACATTGTGTTGTGTTTAATGTGCAGCACAAATTAAAACCAAACAAACTGAAACCCACAAGTCCCATGTATTCCCCTCCATAATTATAGAATCAAGAACTGTCTTGTATGTATCTTTTCTTCCCAACAGAACTGAAGTTTTGGATTTTGTAATTTCTGTACTAATTATTTCTGTCCTCAAGGAATTTATACTCTAGGGAGGGAGACCTAACATAAACAAACACCCTGATAAATAAATAATTGTAAATGGTTCTAAGTGCCACTGTAGAGAATAACAGACATGCATGCTCCCAGAAAGCATCAGGCTGGCCCTCAGGAAGGTCATCAAGTGTCTTCCAGGCATACCAAGGATACAAAATTGAAACTCAGATGACCTGGATTCAAGCACTGCCATTTACTAGCTGGGTGTTTCTGGGCTTCTGTTTCTTCTTGTACAATAAAAGTATTAGATTAGTGCTCTCCAAGGTCCTTTCTGGCTTCATCCACCATTACAATATCTCTATGTCATTCAACTTCATCTTGGGGGAGCCACAGGGAAATTTTGAAAAAGGTGAGAAGATGGAAGTTTGGTGCAAGGTAGTACTTTTCAAGCCACCAGAGTCTAGAGAGGCAGCTGCAGAGCTGTGGAGGAGACAGGGGTGAGTAAGGGGTGGAACTGGGGGCTCAGGGTACCTCCCACTCCAGCGTCTCTCAGACATGCCCTGCTTTTATCTGTTGATTGTACCAACCTTCTGGGGAAGATTTCATCTAAGGAATTCTCCTACTAAAAGAAGAAAGCATTTTTAAATTATTGTTCTCACTCTAATAGATCAGTCTTTGGAAACTAGACAATTGTGAATTCCAAATAGTACTATAGCACTTCGGTGGGTTTTTATAAACCCTTGAGTCTTCATCTCATTATCTATAAAATGACACTCAAACCTATTCTATGGGATCTCATAAGGCTTATAAATACTGCCTGAGAAAGAGGAAGTTACTAAGGAATGCAACACAACTCAATGTTCTAATTACTTATATTTCTAATTAATGTGCACAAATTATCAATGTATTATCATTAATAATTTTTTTTCAAAATGTGCTGTGATGATAAAATAAAACCGTCTGGTGAATTGGAACAGTACCACTTCGCATAACAATTTACATCTTCTATTTCTTTTGTACCCAGGATTTCTTTTGAGTTATAGGAATTCATCTGGAAACTTAATCCCATTCCACTATAGAGAACAGTTCTTGATGTGCCACTAATTCTGCCAAATGGACAGGTTTGACTGCTCTCTTAGGATATAGAATTATGTAACAGAAAGTAGAGTTGAGAAAGGAAAGGCACAAAAATTCATGTGTATATGGTGATCAGATAGCTGCTTCAGACGTATTTGGTCTGTAAACACCTGTGGAAACTTACATATATCTCCTGAGTTTTTCCAGATTTTGCTCATGGGAGAGACACTCAATTTTTTCTTTGAACTTGACCATTAATCTAGCATACATGCAGATTTAATCATACTGGTCAGAATTTCTTCTCATAACAACCAGACTCCTAGTGCATATAGCTACATGCAGTTTTATTTTGTGGCTAACTGGTCACCATATGAAATGTATTTTCTCTGCACATAGGCAGATCATCTTAGGGAAGGTCAGGTAGCATAGCGATGAGCAAATTCAGTTTAAGATTACAGGAAAGACATGAATCTAGTAATTGGGCACTCCTGGACCTATTTTGCCTTCTCTGACAAAGTTCTATAGAGTTGCATTTGATGCTTTAGCTTACCTTTTTATATGATGAGCTAATCAAAATACATGTACTCCAACCTTCTTTAGATGTCATGGTTAAGATTGCAGAGATCTCTTCAGTAATTTGACTACTTTAATAACACATTCATCATTAAAACATATAGAAAAGATAAGCTGATGAAAAATTAGTGGTCAGAGTTGAAACTACAAGTATAATTACTTCTTTTTTAAGAATTGAAACTGAGTTATTCTTTTATAATGTATTTCTATGAGAAAAATCAGATTGAATGAAGAATAAAAATTTCATTTTTTCCCTGTAATACTCATACCTTAAAATATTATTTTAAGGGTTATTTACAATAAAATATTTATCAGTTTGAAATTTAATTATATGTTGTGTTAAAATGCTGAAATTTATACTAGGAATAAATAGGGATATATTTTAAACTCAAAATTAGGCATAAGAAAATAACATATAGTAATTTTTTAGGTGCCATTAGGTTTTTGTTTCCCATTTTAGCATTTGCTTTCGGTTGATCTAACATGAAGATAAAAATGACAGCTATTTCTATGTTGACATTTGAAAGACAAGAGCAATAAGAAACCCAGCAGAACTTCTGGAGAATTTTCATAGGGAAAATAAGCATATTGACATTCTTTGACTTTTGTATATTGATTTTTGGCTCCAGCTGCTCCAAAGCCATTAAGAGTTAGAGTTACTCATTCTTGATATTTTTTTATTGTCTGTTCCCTTATTCATAATGCTGAATAATTGCAGGACAACTTAACTTTGTTTATGCTTACACTCAGTATTATGGTAAAATATTCACAAGATAGCCAGCTGAAATTCTTGCAGCTAACTGATAAAATATGTGGGTTTTAATAGACCACATTTCCTAGGTTGATTAATTTGGTAGATTGATGTTCTAGTAAAGGAGTAAATCTTGTGAATTTCAGTGGTGCTCCCATGCTGGTCATAAACAATTACTGTGTTAAAAATAACAGTATCTTTTTCCTATAAAGACAACCTGAAGACTCTTGAAATATGTACAGGTTCTTAATTTTTGTTTAACTTATTGATGAAGGCAGCTTAATTAGCTATGAAAGGAATGACTCTATAGTCCTATGGAAGTATCTACTTTCACTGCACGTTTATAAAAGGTTCTTGAAAGAGAGTGACATATCTAATAAGTTCTCCCACTGTAGACTCATAAAGCATTATGAATATATAACTAAATGGAGACAGAAGAGATGTGAATGTAGAATCATATCAAAAATTTAAACCCAGAAATAATTGGGCAGTGTCATATGCAGACTGATGACCCCTTAAAGATGCCCATGCTCTAGTCCCTGAAATCTGTAAACATACCACATGATTAAGGGGAATTCAATTATTGATGGAATTAACATTATTGTCTTAGTTCATTTGTGTGACTACATCAAAATACCTGGGTTATTTATAAAGAATAGAAATTTATTTTCTCACAGTTCTGGAGCCTGGGAAGTCTAAGATCCAGGCACCAAAATATTCAGTTGACTGATCAGGACTACATCTTCTATCCTCACCTGACAGGAGAGCAACCTACCAAATGTTGCATAAAGACTTTTAAAAAGGGCTAAATCCCATTCACAAGGGAGCTACTTTATGACTTAATCACCTCTTAAAAGCTTCACCTCTTAATCCTATCACTTCAGTAATATCTGAATTTTGGAGGGGACACATTCAAACCATAGTCATTACTATAACTTGATCTTAAAATAAAATGTAATCCTGGACTATCCAGGTAGGACCAATGTAACCACCAATTCCCTTAAAAGTGAGGAGACAAAAGAGAAGGTACATGGATTCACCTGACATTGCTGGCCCTGAGATGGAGGAAGGAATTTCACAAGCCAAGGAATGTGGATAACTCTAGAAGTTGGAAAAGGCAAATAATCCAACATGAACCTCCAAAAAGGAACACAGCACTGATAGCATCTTGACTTGAGTCCCATGAGGACAGTTCCAGACTGCTAACCTACAGAGCTGTAAGATAGTACATACATTGTTTTAAGGCACCAAGTTCATGATGATCTGCCACAGCAGCAATAAAAACTAATTTATCTTGCAGAAAACAATAATGTGGGGTTAGATAGCTTTCTGTCACTGAGACAAAATACATGAAAAAATCAACCTTTAAGCAGGAAAGACTTATTTTGGCTCACAAGTTTCAGAGTTCTCAGCATGTGGTTGCTTGGCCTCATTGCCTTTGGGACTGTGGCAAGGCAGAACATCATAGTGAAAGCATGTGGTAGAGGAAACTATTTACTGCAGAGCAGTGGGAAAGCAGGAAAAAAAAAAAAAAAAAAAAAAAGGAAAGGGTCTTGGTATCCCCTTCAAGGGAATGCCCCCAATGACCTTACTTTCTTCCATAAGCCCTACCTCCCAAACATTCTACCAGTTCTTAGTAGTGCCACAGGATGATGACCAAGCCTTTAGCACATGAGTCTTTGGGGGACATTTAAGATCAAATGTCTATTTAAAAAGCACACAGTCATGGAACATCTATTTAATATGTTTATTAAATACAGCTTACTTTTTACTGTGGCATCTTTGATGTAATTAAAGCATCCCTTCCTGAATCAGAGTGAGAATTATACTTGTGTCTGTTGATTGCCACCATAAAGGCAAGGCTATGATTTTTCTACTAATTGCACTAGGAAGGCCAGGGCTTAATGAAAAGAGCAGTATGGTGGAACCACAAGCGTCATTTTACCTACACACCCTTACATCATTCATTCTTTGCCTTCTTCCCAAAGTTCCCCATTAGTATAGAGGGGTACTGCATCTTGACTAGCCCCAGGCACAAACAAACACAGTTATGCTGCTTGAACAAGTTGATTTGGGAGTCCAGGAAAAACTTATTAAATATATATTATGAGAATTACAAGGAACTTTTAAGACCATCTAGTCCAAAACTGTGAATGAAAAAATTCAGGCCCAGGGTCACTCAGCTAGATAGACGACAAAACTAAGATGAGCACCCAGGGGTTCTGTTTCTAGTTGTGTTGATTCTGTTGTATAATGAACTCCAACCTCAGCTGTATAGTCCATTTCCAGATGGTTCACAATTAGGAGCACCACCCAGTCAAATACAAGTGAGCCATTATGTCCAGGTGGCCAAAGTTAATACCTGCGTATGCTCCCTAAAGCTTTCCTGTTGACACCAAGAAGTTCAGGGGGAATATGATAGTCCCATGTTCAAGATTAATTGAGACAAACATCATCCCCAGATGTTATTAATATGACCTTTTTACCATAAGAATCATCAAATCATTGTCATATAGAGTAGTGAGTGTATATTACCTTGTTTGCTAGCTGTAATCTCTACTACTGAATTGTTAAAAAGCTTTGAGCTCCTTTGAGAGCTAATATGACCAAACCTCCATTTTTTTAAAAACTTTCTAGTTATGGAGTTATAGGTAAATTATGTGTCTTCCTTGAGTCTAGCCTAGGTTTTCTCCGTACAATGAAACTGACTACACTAGGTCAGAGAATTATCATAAGGATGAAAGGAACTAATACATGCAAACTCCATAGTGTTATTTGGAGCATAATAGATACTGAATAAATGATAGCTATTTTATTGTTAGGTTATTTTTTCCTGAACTCTGCTAGAAATTCTGAAGGCCATGATTATTTAAATGGAAAAGAAAATCCTAAGTAAGATTCTCAGAATCTTAAAAGGGAGAGACAGAGAAATGAATGTTTCTACACAAAAGGGAGTTGCTTAAGGAACTTCAAGGACCCATGAGTCAAAGAAGAAGCTAGGAAAAGTGTCAGAGAAGGAATGGCCAGCAGAAGGTCAGAGGAAAGGAGAGGTGGGGAGAATGGGAATAGAGAAGCCACATTGTTTTATAAAAGGGATAATTGAGGAAGATGTGAGGGAAGGGAAGAAAAGAACACAGTGAGTGGTTGAAATCACCTGTATTTTCCTCTGATTCATCTCTTAAAGGAAATACTTTCTAAGAGTGATCTTTACTCTTTTGTGTGCTAGTGAAATAAGGTGAGAATCTCTCTTTCCTTTTTCTAATGGTGACCCTGAACAAGGGAATGCTCTCCTTTGAAAACTCCCTTCTATCTGAAGTGATATTACAATATGATCAAATAGGATCTCTTCAGTTTATGTGACTGAGAGAAACTGAACGATATATTTGACAGATCCTTTTGAACTACCCCATCTGGGAACTGGACCAAAAACTCTCTGATCCCAAATCACTGTGCTTTCAATAGCTTTTACTGTTCTCCACAGTTCCGGCATTCACTACCCAAAAGTATGAGATCTGTCTCATGAGATGTGGACGAAGTAGAATAATGAAATATTTTCCAAACTCACCTGATGATGCAGCTACCCAGAAGCATGACTGAAGATTCTGATTCTTACTTCTAGGTGATTTTTATAATTACAAACTAAAACCTGAAGAAATGCAGAAATTTCATAGTAAAGCAAGTTATCCCGGTGACTGTACAGAAGTCATCTGTACAAAAGTTATCTGTTTTGGCTGAGCTGCATTATTACTGAGAGTGATTGAGAATTTTATGGACAACCTTGTTGTTAGTACTCCAGAGGCTTCTGCAACATCTTCATTGTGCCTTCCTATCCAACTTGCTATTACTCCTTCCCTGCTGCACATCATGCCTGGAATTAGGAATTGCAGTCACACCATGTGACAATTAGTTGTTTAACATTTATCATAACCCCATGCCCTTTAAGTTAGAGAGTATGTCTTCTTCATCTTTGAGTCCTTAGTACTTCACCTGCCTGGTGAATAGTAAATAATAAATACTTATTCAGTGACTACCCAATGTAGACCATTATGAAGATGCACATGGGAATCAGAAAGCTTATCTTATCCCAGGAAAAGAACAGAAAATGGAGGGAAGAGATGTGCCTAAGATCACCCTTACATTCCAAGCATCTCTCCACGTATGTTTCCTTATCTGTCTAGAATTGGTGGAGAATTGTCAGCAGAGGTCAATTGACCTTTATTATGCCATGTATGATCCTTTGATACTTAGAATTTTAATCTGTCCTCAGATCACAAGGAATCCTGTATAAAGGAAATGAAAAACAGGTAGTGATAATGATGATTAACTAGTAACATTTTATTTTGTGACATGTAGTTGAGCAATAATAGCATTTTGTCAATTTGAATACTGCAGCATTAAATTGCTACCTCAAATGTCATAAGCAATACATAAAGTGAAGACTTTGTGAGCTTCTCTATGTAACAACAAAGCATCACTGGGATATTAGGATACAGAATTTAAAGTAATTTCATTACTGTCCCCTTTGAATTAAGTACTATTACCTTTGAGATGATTCCTGCCAAATTGTTTGGTTTACCTCCTGGTTTAATTGTTGGTAAAATGAGAATTATACCAGAAAGTGAATCTATGAAGGTTTTATTATAGGAAAATCTTAGGTTTAAAACTCTGGACCAAGAGTTGGTTGTGGAGGAGCAGAAGTCAGCTCCAGTCACCTCCATTCAAAAAGAATTGATAAGGGAACTGACCATTGAATTCAAGTCTACACACTTTTTGTTTTCTCTTCTCCACCCATCTTGCAAAGCAAATTTTGAAGAGAAAATGGGCGTTGCATTCTCTATAGTGAATTTCTCTGCTTCTTCGGTAGGAGGAATGAGAGAAAAATCTATTTTCATCCTTTTAGCTCTCTCAACAACCCCCACCCCAGGACTAAGTTAACATTTGTTTATGCTGGAGCAGCCAAAAGGGAATAATAGGAAGTATTCTTAGGGCCGTGGTGGTGGAGAACAAGAGTCCCTTTCTCTATAAACCTGAAGAGATTTGCCTGCAAGTCTCCTCTCTGCCTCTTTATACCATTAAAAGAGATTGAAAGGACCCATGGCTTACTGGAAAAAGCATGGATGTTTGGAGTCTGATACACCAGGCTAGTTTCAAATTGCACTTTATCCACTTTTGTGAAACTCGCCATAAGGCACTTCCACTCTCTGAGTCAGTGTATTCTCCTCTGAACAATTGTAATAACAGTGATATGCTCTGGAACACCTATGTAATTTGTGGGGCTCCGCGCAAAATGAAAATGTGAGCCCCTTTGTTCAAAAAACATGGAGAACTTCAGGAATGTGATAGTAATTAAACTAGGCATGGGATTCCTTCGGAGCACGGGTCCTATGTGACGAGGCAGGTCATACATCCAGAAAATTGCCCCTCACTGTTGAAAGGCTCTCTCTCTCTCTCTCTCTCTCTCTCTCTTTTTCTTTTTTTTAACTCTGTATCCCTGAAAGTACTTTCCCCACTGACTGTGGGATAGATTTAACCAGTGGGAGACAAAGGTTAGGAGACTGGAGGGTGGGAAAAAGGGAAAAAGAGGAGTTGCTTCTTCTTTCCCGTCTCCTCCTCTCTACGTTTCCCTCTGAGAAGTATTTTCAATTGTGACTGCTCTCCCCTCTCTCTTCCAGCTTCCCTGGCAGACCCACCTTCTGAGTTTCACTTTTCCTGCTGGGAAGTCCCCTGAAGGTAGCTGGGCTTCCGTATTCTGATACTACCAACTTTTATCTCAATTTCTCCAGTACTCCCCGTGATAGCTGCTTCCTGAATTCCTCACTGTTCCCAATTTGGCATTTCAGCTACCCCAAGTCCCTTTAAAATAGTACTCATCACTATTAAATATGTCTTTTGCTGCATGGAATATGATACAAAGACCTGTCTTGAAAGTTATTACAAAGAACACATTTGAGAAGGTTTTCTAAGTATTCATGAGTGATGAAATCAGTGTAAGGGTCAAAACCAGCATTTTAAAACACAAAATAATGCAGAGTAGAATAGAAAAATTGTAATGTATGTATTAAGGGAATTAAACATGGTTTCATAAAACTCACAGTTGTCTGTATGCATATGTGTGGTGTGTCCCAATTCATGACATAAAAACTTATTACTTTCTTGCAGCTGGGATTTAAAAAAAAAAAAAAAAAGCCCATGGTCTAAAGTTTCTGGCACATAATAAACCCTCAATAAATTGTAGCAACTATTGTTGCTATCCAAGACCATGTCATATAAACACAATCCAGTCAAATAGTCCAAAAAGTTTACCATTCCAACTCACTTTAGCTCATTAGGATCATTCCATGTGGTTAGGCCAGGATGTACTGAAATGCCCAAAGCACTGACTTACATTTGTTTGATTATACCTAGCCAGGCCCAGCCTGAGTCACCAGCCTTGGCTGAAAGAAAAGCCAGCCAGGTCCAAAGAACAGAATCAGTTTTAAAATAACATTTTATTTTCCTGTGAGTCATCACAAATCTGTCCCTGCAACGCCTTTCTCCTGCAGCTGAATGTTTTAAAATGGGCAGGTCTCACCCAGGAAAGTGGGAATCGGCAGGAAGTGATAGGATAGAGCAGCTTCCCCCCAATCAGCATGTTATTAAGAGTACAACTTCTGGTATTTGTCTCTTTCAAAAGTATCACAAGACTATTGAAATAACTACTGCCAGACAGCCTTGAGATTGATAATTGGCAAATATTATCAACACTCCAGCACCTGCTGAGTGAATAGAAAAAAATGAAAAATTACTGGTTACTTTACTCTGTCATAGCCATTCCAATTGTAAATGGGTATTGTTAGGTCTGGTGAAAGAGATTTGCCTCTTGTCTACATCTTGTCTACTTCATCAGATAAGAAATTTCAACCTAAATCCATCAAACTTCAGAGAACTGTCCATCTGAGGGTTACATTTTGTGTTATATTTCCACCACTATGACCAAATTAACTGAGAATGACTTAGAGGAGGAAAAGTTTGTTTTGGGCTCCGGGTTTTAGAGGTTTCAGTCCATATCTGGCGGACTCTATCGTTCTGGGTGTGAGGCAAGGCAGAACATCATAGCAGAATGATGTGGTGGAGGTAGGCTGTTTAGCTCAGGGCAGCCAGGAAGGAGTGAGAGAGAAAGAGAGGAGCCAGGGACAAGATGTAGTCCTCCAGGACAAGTTACCAGTGACCTTCTTCCTCCAGCCACACCCCACAAGCCTATAGTTACCACCCAGTAATTCATTCAAATTATTAATCCATCAAATGGATTAATCTATGGATGAGATTATAGCTCTTATAATCCAGTCTTTTCACCTCTAAATAGTGCTACATTGCCTGACACATGAGCTCTTTGGCAGATACTTTGAGATCCAAATGATGACATGGTTGGAATCTCACATGTCCCCCAAAGGCTCATGGGTTGAAGGCTTAGTCCCCAGTGCAGCAACATTCAGAGGTGGGGCTTTTAGGAAACGATTAGATCATGAAGGCTCTAACCTCATCAGTGGATTCAGTGAATTCATAATTTAATGGTACTTATTTGGAGGTGATGGAACCTATAGGAGATAGAACCTACTAGAAGACTAGTGGGTCCCTGATGGCATAACTTTGGAGACTATATTTTGTCCCCGGTCCTCCTCCACCTGCTTCCTGGACACCATAAGATTAAGTGATTTAGCTCCACAACATGCTCCCTGCCCTCACCACAGGCCAGACAACAGAGCCAGCCAACCATGGACTGAAATCTCTAAAATTATGAGGCAAAATAAATCTTTCTTCCTTTCTTCCTTTAAGTTGTTTTTCTCACAAAACTTTTCTCACACAACCTTTTTTTTTTTTTTTTTTTTTTTTTTTTTTTTTTTGTGACAAAAAGCTGACTAACACTGAAAAACAGCAAAGAGCTATAGGCAAGGTGGACTTCTTTGAGACTACCCAGAAATCCTCCCAGAACCAAAGCAGCCCTTAACTGAGCTTTCTAATGCTGTTTGATAGCAAGGTCACCTCACTGATATTTTTGTTAGTCTTGAATATCTATAGAGACAAGGCAAATGTGTATTTCTTTTACTGCAGGACATAGTGTCTGCCAAACTCAGGGGACAGTGAAACAGAATAGAAACTACTAGCACTTATATAGGACTACATTGTGCCTGATGCTATATGGAGTAATACTTTATACATAAAAATTTATTTAATCCTCATGACAACACCGGGGGTAGGTACTGTTATTTTCCTCGTCTCCCAGCTGATCAGACAAATAAAGATGGCAAATAACTTGCTCAAATTCACACAAGTAGGTAATAGTAGAACCAAAGACCGAACCATGCAATGAGGTTGCTAAGCCAGTTCTTTTTACCACTATGAACTGGGAGATAGAAAGTATGATTCTAATTTTATCATTGACCAGCTCATCTGATGATTTGGGAGGAACCAACCCTTCTGCAGTATCCTTTCCTCATCTATAAAATAAAGAAATTGCTCAAGGTCATTCAATCCCTTTTAGTGGCACTTTCCATGTTTCTTTGAGCTTTAGAACTGCAAGATTATAATTACTTAATCCAATATAGTCTGTTGTCCTAAAATATTTCAATCAGTTACTACTTTTCTAAACAATTCAAGTACAGATATTTTTTTACTTATTCACTCCCTTGCTAAACGTGAGGAGGCCTCCTTTTCTGAAGCTGAATAACAGTCTCCTACTTTCTCTTCCTACCTGACCTTAAATTGCCTTTTGTCCTTTGGCACCTAGGGAATAACACCAGGGAGCTTTCTAAATCTCTGAGTTTGTCACACCCTTAAAGCGGTGCTGAGTTAAAGGGTGTGACTGTTCTGAGGGGATTCAAAGTTACAGTGGGTCACGAAGGAGATACTTGAGGAAGAAGGAGGTGGAGGAGACCCAGCACTAAACAGTGTTTCCAATTAAGAGAAGTGGAAGGTCAGAGAGAACCACCCTCCTGGAGGGAGCTCTCTACCACCTGATGAACTGATTAAATATCATGCAGCAAAAAGTAAATGTTTACTCCAAGCCAGGTGCTTGGACCTTACAGAACTATATTAAGCATGAGTAAGTGGTTTAATTGATTCACCTTTCTTCCACTGTTAGTGTGTTCCTCCTAAGTGGCTTACAGAGAAAATCTTTTGTGATTCCCTTCTAAGAGCTGGCTCATAAAAGCATAAACTCAAAGAATATTCTGTAAGCATCTTACTTTAGTTTTCTACTTTCTTTCCTCAGATTTGTATTAAAATGATAATAGAAAAACAGAGGTAAAGCATACTCTTCTAGCTGGTTGTTTTATCAAAATTAATGAAACTATGTATTGTGATTTGTTCTCCAGTTTTGAGTGTTGTTTATTTCTTGAAGATGGAATCCTAGCTAAACACCGTAAACTTAATATAATCCATGAAATCAACCAAAAGAATGTCTCTCAGGGAGATTCATAGCAATAGCATGATTATCTCTCACAGATATTTCTTTTTGTAATTTCTAAATTACTTTTATTTTTTATTGGTACATATTAATTATACAGAATGGTAGATTTCTTTGTGGCATAGTAATACTTCCATAAAAATATGATTTGATCAATTTCATTCCCTTATCCTCCCCTGATCTCCTTCTTCTACCTTAATGATCTTCCTTCTACTTTCATGGAATCCCTTTTTGCTACTGCTTTTTTCCCTCTAGCTTCCACAAATGACAGAAAATATCTAATAATTTTCTGAGTCTGACTTATTTTGCTCCACATAATGAACTCCAGTTCCTTCCATTTTCCTGTAAATGACATAATTTCATTGTTCTTTGTGACTAAGTCATTGTGTATGTATATACATATATCACCTTTTCTTTATCCATTCATCTGTTGTCACATGCCTAAGCTGATTCCATAAATTAGTTATTGGGCATTGTGCTGCAATGAGCATGATTATGCATGTACCTCTAAGATATGCTGACTTTAACACTTTTGGATAAATACAAGGAAGAGTAGAGCTGCCTCATAAGGTAGTTCTACTGTTAGCTGTTTGAGGAATCTGCATACTACTTCCATAGTGACTATGTCCATTTGTTTTCCCACCAACAGTGTATGTTCTTTTCCCCTTGCATCCTTGCCAACATTTATTATTTTTATTTTTCATGACTGCCATTCTAAGTGGAAGGAGAAGGAATGTAAGAGTAAGTTTTGATTTGCCTTTCCATGATGATTGAAGATGTTGGCCATTTTTTTCATATAATTCTTGGTCATTTGTGCTTCTTTTGAGAAGCATCTGTTTGTTCGCCTGTTTATTGATTGGGATTTTTTTTTTAATGTTGAATTTTTTGAGTTCTTTATATGTTCTGGATATTAATTCTCTGTCAAAAGAGTAGCTGGAAAAGATTTTCTTCCATTCTGTCAATTGTCTCTTTCCTCTGTTGTTTCCTTTGCTGTGAAGAAGGTCTTTAATTTGATGTCATCCAATTATTGATTCTTGCTCTGTTTCCTGAACTATAGGGGTAATATTCAGGAAGTCTTTCCCTCTCCCCCATTATAAAATGTTTCCCCTATTTTTTTCTTCTAACAGTTGCAGTGTTTCTGGTCTTATACTTAGGTCTTTGGTCAATTTCTAGTTGACTTTTGTAAAGAGAGAAAGAGATCTATTTTCAGTCTTCTACATAAAGATAACCAGTTTTTCCAGCACCATTTGTTAATTGTATGTTTTAGTACCTTTGTCAAGAATCAGATTACTGTAGCTGTGTGGGTTTGTGTCTGGGTCTTCTATTTCTTTCGTCTACATGTCTGTTTTCATGAGAGTACCATGCTGTTTTTATTACTATGGCTCTAGTATAATTTGAAATCTGGCATTATGAGCTCTCCAGCATTGCCCTTTTAGCTCAGACTTGCTGTGACTATTCTCACACAGGTATTTCTCATTAATAATGAAATTTGTGTTCAGTATGACATGTTAACCACAGTTGACAGCGTGTTTCTTTCACTTTAGGGTTTTGCTGTTGTTGGATTAACACCCATGTACTTATAAGTTCATTTGTTTGGAATGATTTGGATGGAAAAAATATATAAGAGTCTCAGAAATGTTTTCCATCAAAGTCAGAATGGAACCTGCCCTACTAGCTTTCTTTTTCTTTCTCTATTTCTGACATTCTAGTACCTCTGTGATTCACTAGGAAATGTTACTTGCCTCTGAAATTCATGGGTAACTCAGAAGTTATTATAGCTAGTGATAGTATTTGTTTTGAGGGTGGTATGAGGAAAGTAGAGGCAGTTTATAATTTTAAGTATGAATTAGTATTCTTTTTATATTCAAGTGCCACACACATAAATATAAGATGTTTATTCAGATTAATCTGAGCCTGATTCTCTGAGAATTTGTGAAATTCATTTTCCAATTAAATATTACCCAAAAACAAATCCAAAGAATACTATCCTCATCAATATGCATCTTGGAAAAGTTGTCATGGACAAATAAGCTTAGAAAATCCTGCATATTCTTTTCTTCTCCTCAGGAGTAGGAATTAGTATTAACAGACTTAGCATTAAGAACTCCTACAGAAGAGTAACTCATTTACTTTTCATCCAGTATTACTTTCCCAAAGTTATTAGATGGCCATCTGTATAAATCCTCAATTTTATTCTGAGAATTACTACTTCTTATCAACATAAGTTAGCTTTTCTTGGAATATAATTAGGAAATGGATTCTTTATGGAATACTGATAGTAGTTATCATTTTGTTGAGCACTTACTATGTGACAAGAACTGTGACAGGTACTTCAATGTTGTGATAGCTAGGTATTTATTTGGGTGCTTTAACAAGGACTGAAATGAGTTCTTCAAACAACAGAGAATATTTCTCCTACACAAAGAACTCTAAAATGTCACTGGGGTGTCAACCAATGAAGCAAATCAGGGCATCAATCTATAACTAGGTCCTCCAAGGACTCAGATACTTTCTGTGATATTACTTCACATCCTTCAAAATGTCCCCTTCTCTGTAGAACTGAAACTAGCTCATTACATTTCATCTAAATCCCTTCCCTCAGAAAAGAGACACTGCTGACAAAAGAGAACAGAGGGCAAACAGCTTCCTGTTAAAGGACTGTTAAAATACTGGTGGGTATTATGTTTCTAACCCACTGCCTTTAACTTCCTGACATGGCCACACCCAATCTACAAAGAATTCTGGGAAGTGTAGTCTCTTCCTGTGGAGCATCTTTACACCTCTAATTTAGGAGATTGTATTATCTAAAAGGAAAAAGGAAAGAATGATTATTTTGAAGCAATTAACTTTCCCTACTGTGCTTTTACCTCATTAAATCCTATAACCAAACTCATGAAATAAGTACTTCTTCCAATTTAATAATGAGAAAACTAAAATACAGAGA
Organism: Sciurus carolinensis; assembly: GCF_902686445.1. Classification (NCBI taxonomy): domain Eukaryota; kingdom Metazoa; phylum Chordata; class Mammalia; order Rodentia; family Sciuridae; genus Sciurus; species Sciurus carolinensis. The sequence goes on along the minus strand of NC_062216.1, from coordinate 60,586,471 downwards.
GGGTAAGACTAAAGTCCCATAGCAATTAGTGGCTTAGCCTTGGATACCAAGTTACCTAATTCCACAGTCTGGGTTCTTATGTATTATACACAGTTACAGTGCTTTCTCAAACCAAATTCCTGGTAGTTTCCTTCATTCCTCAGCCTATTCTTTTCTCATTTTATTTTCGAAGTCAGTGTGGCAGAGACTAGTTTCTTCACCTAAATTATTTCCCCCTTTCTTTCAAGGCACCTGTCTAAATTCTGTATCTCAACCTCTGGTAGGTGTGACCATATGAGGTCTAGCCAATGGAATATGAGGTCTGATGTGTACCTCCTCCAGCCTGGCCCATAGAAACCTCCCAGGACCCTCTTCCATGTCCCTTCCCCACTAGCTAGGTGAATTGGAAATAACACCCAGGACAATAAGAAGGCCATATATTGAAGATGCCCAAGCCTTGTTCAGTCTGAGGCCTTAACAAGGTTGTGGAGGAGAGATGCTCCAACAATCTGTTTTCCCTTTCAAGCTCTGTAATGTTAGCAAAGCATAAACTTCTGTTGTGTTTGATCCATTTTAAAGTTTTTGAGCCATTTCTTCTAGTACCTAGCCTATTCTAAATAGTACAATCAGTCAACATGATATGGTGACAAACGAAACACCTGGGTTAGAATGTTGTACTTGTCATTTTTTCATGATGTGACCTTGGACAATTTTCTGAGTCTCTCTGAGCCTCAGTTTTCTCAACTTTAAAATAATATTTAATGATAGAGTTGTTGTAAGAAGTAAAATAGTCTCTCTAAAAAATTCTATTTCCTGTTACTTATTCCATTCCATAATCGACTTGTGCTTGTACTAGTTGCTGCACAGCTTAAAATAAGTATACCTTAGTATTCAGAAAACATTTTTAAAGATATGTGTCTTAGGTTTCCATATTGACATTAGACAAATTTCAAATTTACATTTCAATTCTTTTAAAAAAATCTTTCAGTGAAATGAGAGAATGTCAGTTTTGAAATCAATTGGTAAACCTCAATAAAAATACCTCTATGACCATTCACTAGCGATATCACATCTCTGAGACTGAGATTCGGCATCAGTAATTTTGGAATATTATTAGTTCTTTTAGAATTAAATAAACTTCTAAAAGTCTGTGAAATCTGATGATTCCCTTTTTTTCCCTAAATAGATTTCCCTATGAAACACTATGTTAGGCAGATTTCTGTCATTGTGACAAAATACTGGAGATAATCCACTTATAAGGAGGAAAGACTTATTTTAGAATTTTTAGTGCATTGTCACTTGTCACAGTTGCCTTTAGATCTGTAGTGGGACAGTGCATCATAGCAAGAGAACTGATAGAAGCTGCTTACATCACAGAGGTTGGGATTTCAAAGAGAGAAGGAGGAAAGGCAGAGTTCAAACATACCCTTCAAGGGCACACCCTTCTACTTGGCCCCTTCTTCCAAAGGTGCTGTCACCTTCCAAAAGCACCACAGGCTGGGAATGAAGTCTTAACCTCTGGGTCCTTGGGGATTCAGGATCCAAATAATAGCTGGCTGAAATCACCTTTACTTGCTGGCTGAAATCACCTTCCTTTACCTCAGTGCTAGAACTGATTAGTAGTAACTAGCAATTTGAAATCTCTAGGAAGCAGATTTGCTTTTCTTTTTGTAATGCTGAGTTACAGTTGATTCTCCCAACAAGCCTATGGATTTGAGGGGTTTTATGAGGGAGGAAATTGGCCCACTGCTGTATTAGCAGAGATAGAGGACAAAGGTTGGTTGCATCACTACCTAACCAGAAAAGTGATGGTCACAGAGGGTGTCCATCTCACAACAGAACACTGCTAATTTTGATGAGGGATAGAAATGTTTTAGGTGGTCTAATTGTCTCTAGTACAGTGTGCCTGTGAATGCTTTACCTCAAGTAGGACATGATATAAACTCTACAAGAATGGATTTTCCTTTAAAAGACACCTGAGCAAACTTGGGTTCCACACTTTACCTGCTAAGGTTTCACTTACTATAGAATTAACAATTATGGGCTTCTCATGGCATTCATGTCATAGGATGTGGTAGTTATAAACTGCATGTATTATGTATACATTGGCTTAGCCTCTTGATGCACAAAAATGTACAAAGAATATTCATCCTTGCATTGTCTTTTGAATAGAAAGGTAAAATCATTGGAAACAGCAAGTAAACTTGTTTTTAGAATTGAGTTTTCGTGTGTGTGTGTCCACTCGATGTCAGTGTCTATGAAGTTAATATATTTTGACTCAACTGAGTAACAACCAATCAATCACATTGGGTGCTTCATGAATATTGGGGTAGAAGGCTTGCTTTATTGCTAGGTGCTTTCTTTGGGACTCCATATAGACTGGTAATTGAACTGGGAAACTGTCTTGCATTTTTTTTTGTTTGTTTGTCTTATTTTGTTTTAACTTTACCTTTGTAAGGTAAATTACAAAACCTCCATTCACTGGTGTATTGCAGTTAATCTTCTTTATTGAATGTCAGTCTTAATTGTGTATTTCATTTAAACTTTGTAGTGAAAAATCATTGTAGAAACTACTGAGCCACTTTTCTACTTTATTAAGAAAAACACATTAGGTTAAATCTAATTGTAAGTGGTCAAAAATTTCAGGGGATTGTTTTGTTTGTGTTATACATATTTGAAACAGAATCTATTTTGAGAGTATAATAATAATAATAATAATAATCTTTTCACAAATGAGAGTCAGAGAATTTTTCATGCAATTTCTAGATCCCTGAATCCCACTTTGAATCCCTGAAAATAGACTTCAGGTTAAGAATCTGTGGCCTATAGTTTTTTTGACACTCTCATTCTAAGCATGCGTTCTTATTGTAATAAAAATACAAAGAAAGGGATATTTAGCAAAATATTCATTTACTGTGAAAAAAATTCAGCGTACATTAAAATCATGACAATCTTTTTACATATATTGGTCAAGGAATTTATTTATTAATTATTTCCTTTATCTGAATACATCTTATTGATTTGCTGTTTTTCTTTTAGAAGCAGAGTGTCAAAAGAGTAAGTCTGATTAACCAAGAGAGTTCTAGGGAGTTGATTTGAAATAGGTAAGCTGTGTTTTAAGAGCTCTTCTTAATATCCTTTGAACTCACCATGTGGAAATAAATTCCAGCAGTCTTCTTTAATTTCACAAAAACAAATATAAATACTTTTAAAACAAACAACAGCACCCAACCCCAGATGCCCTTTATTTCCAGCCAGGTCAAAGTGCAGTCTCTGCTCTCTTTCTCTGTGCCACTCGTCCACATTGGAAGTTGGTTTTGCTCCCAGAGGGGAGGCTTTGGAGACTTGTGGGATGTTTGCAGTTGCCACAGGTCAGGAAGAGCTATAACAGTTGGCAGAGATAGAGTTGCCCCAAGAAGACTTTTTCGTTTTCTTTTTTCATTTTTTCCTGCTTCCCTTCTGATTTTGTCATCTCCCCCTGGACACACATGTAAGTGAAAATTCCATTCTTTTTTATTCCCATCTTTAATTTTGTTTTTATTGGTTCTTTGTAGTTATACATGACAGTTGAATTCATTCTGATATAATTATACAAGCATGGAATAGATCTTATTGTAATTAGGATCCCTAGATTAGAACTCCATTGTACAAACGCACACACAAAAAATGTTCATGGTTTTAATGCAGTCTGAATTTTTTCAAGAGTGTGTACAACCACTGAGTAGATTGAGGGAAGATTATTGTCTGATTTTTACTAAGAACTTTATAAGAGTTGTTTTCCATTTTTGGAAAATCATGCAGAAGGACAACAATGCTGTTTATGATATTTAGTGTCATCAAGAGAGCACACTTGTATCAATGTGCCTTTGTAACGATCAGAGTCACAGTGATTCCATGTATAGATGTATTTTCAATTCTTGCTAAGAAAAATTTAGTGACACTAATTCTTAGATTTTTCCAAGTTCTTCAGAGCCATTTTGTTAAAGGGATGAGTGAATTACAACCTCCTCAGAACTGAACTCAAGGGGGAAATTTGACTATTGACTGACAAAATAAAATAGTGGAAATTTATTTCTTCTGTTTTCAGTACAATTACCTGTGAAACATCCTTACAGAAAAGAAGTGAAATTATTTATGAACAGAACGTGGAACATTTAAATTCATTTTCTCCCATTTTTCTTCATTCTAGAAACCCTCCATAATGCAAGCTTAGATGTAATGAAATTTTGCATAAATGACAAGTGGTAACCTAATTTAGTATGAAGTGGGGAACCTAGTAATACTTAACTTCAGTGCTCTTGCATTTCATTCCTTCATAACTTTTCTTCCTTTCAAAGCATTCTTTTGCCATGCACCAACTTTGAATGATAAAAGTCAAATTCCCAGAACCCAAAATAGTGTTTCAATATTTCCATGCAATTAATTTGTGCTTCCTGATGAGCACCAGTGTTCTCAGTGCTGTCTAGAAGTTTCTCAAAGCCTGACAGTGAACTGAGGCTGAGTTCATCCAAGCTTCCATTGATACCCGCTTAGCTTTCTATACCTATAAAGTGAACCTGTGCCTCTAGTTTCAGTCACCCTATCCTATATACCTTTCCATTCCAAAAAAACTACTCCAACTACTCCAACTACTTCCTGTTTAAAAGGCAACAACTATTAATATTATAGTAAAAATAGCTGATATTTCTTGAATGCTCATGACATGATGAACTAGCAAAGTACTTATCTGCATTACCTCATTTAGTTTCTCAACTTACAAGATAAGCTCTATTATTGTCCTTATTATACAGATGAGAAAGTAGGAAAACACTTCGGTTTGAATGGGTACCCTCCAAAATTCATGTTGAAACTTAATCCATCTTGTGGCAGTATTAAGAGGTGGAGCCCTCTGGGAAGTGATGAAGTCACAAGGGCTCTACCTTCATGGAAGAATTAGTGCTCTAGCAAAGTACTAGAAAGGACTAGCTTGGGCCCTTTTTGCTCTTCCTCCTTACACCATGTGAGGATTACAGCAAGAAGGTCCTCACCAAACACCAGCCTGTTGGTGCCTTGATCTTAGCCTCCCCCACCTCCAAGACAGTGAGACATGTTTCTGTTATTTATAAATTACTGAGTTGTTGGTGTTTTGTTATAGCAGCACACATGGACTAAGACAAATAGTATGTAATTCCCAAACCTTCTTTGCCATCATGCTTCCCTGCCTTTAACGTTACATACTTGGATTGCTGAGTCATTTTTCCATGGGGCGTTGCTGCTTGAAGTCTCAGACTTTAGGAAATCACTTTTGTATCCTGTTGACAGATTATGCATAGATCACAAAAGTTTTACAATCCAACTCCTATCCAGAGTTGACATCACTTGCCTGTTCAAAAATCTACCATGACAAATCAAGTCCCAACTTCTTAGTCTGACATTAAATAACCTGACCCACTCCAGCCTCTTCATTTCTGCCTATTTTACTTACCTATGTGTTGATTCTTATTTAGTTGTTTCCTAGATGGAATGATCTTCCCTCCTATTGTTTCTACTGTACACAAGCTACCATTTCCCCAATCCTGTGATGGCAGGGAACTCATTTTTACCGCTATTGACCCATCTTTCCCCTCTGCATAATAGCTCCCCTGGCATGTGATTATATTATGACTTGGTTTCTGTGTTTTCTCAGCTTGCATGTTGCATGCTCCATTTTGTTGGGAAGATTCAAATCCCTATTTTCTCTATGCTTCCAGTTGCTTCAGACATATCTCTATTATAGCTCTTTTTAATTCTCGATGTGTTCCACTCTGCGGGACTGTAAACTCCAAGCCAAGAACTATTCCTTCATCACTGTATCTTCTAGAACCAGAGCTATTAGGTATTCCAGGACTGTTTTTTGAAAGAATGAAGAAAATACTGGGAAACAAACTTCAGGAATATTGTGGTTTTCTATACCTCTGCCTTGGACCTTGCATGAGGTAATGGCTATTAATGAATGAATACCCCTCCATACTATTGAAACCATTTGATAGACTTAATCTATCTTAAAACACTATTAGGTAACAACAATGCCTTGAGTCTAGGGCCTGGAAAGCAAACAGTATATGATGTCTAGTCACTGTTTCCAGGGGCAGAGAGGGCAGAATTAAGGAAGAAAAATATCGTAAAATGAGATTTGACGATAATGTAGGGTTATTAATGTCTCCTCACCTCCCCAAAGAACTGACCATTCATCATCACAGCTCCTAGAGTTTAGGGATTTCTTCTCTTCCAAATGAGTACTTTCCACAAAAGGCTGATCCCCAGTGCTGCCCTAATATGCCAGCCTGTACTGTACAGGTGAGATTTGCCCTATCTGTTCTATCCAAGTGGTAACATAGGCCCACCTTCATTTCTGCAAACTAGGACCCAGCCCACAATGGCACTGATTCTGGAAACTGAAAATCTGGAAAAGGAGCTTGATTTTCCTTTGCACTGATTGTTGTTTTCAGTAAGATGTTTACCTCTTCAGTTTTCTCTCTGCCAAATACAAATCAGTGTATTTCCAACATCCCAGAGTCTTAACTGTGCAGTGCTAGCTTCTACGCTTCTCTTCAATTAGTGAAAAGCTACAGAATAGCTCCACTGCTGACATGGGATAAAAACTCTAAGGAGATGAACTGCATTCCACATCCCTAAATCCTCCTCAGCTCTCTCCTGTTAGGCAAGTAGTCTTGTGGAGAATTTGATTGGTCCCCGATTCCTATCCCAGCAAAGAAAGACCATACAGGCTTTATTTAGGATTCCTTTGTCTCCTTATTTGAAAGCCTGAAGTGTAGGAAAAGTGAGTAACTTGATTTTCGGCCTTTTTTCCTAGATGAGCAACTGGACCACCTTGGCCTGCTGGATTTTACCTCTTCAACTTAAACTAGAAGCAACAAAAGGTTCAGGGTGTTCAAGCCTCAACTGAGCAGCCCTCTATATCTTCATATATTGTGACCACGGCACTAGGGCTATGTCTTCCAAGGGACCTCCCAAGACAAGGGTGGCTTTGGGCCTTTGTCACCACACCATGAACCTGAGAAGGAGAGAAAATGCTCACAGTAGTTTTACCAAAAAAACAGAAAAAAAAAAAAGAACTTTACCTTTTTCCATCAATCTGCCCCATTCATAAACTATGTGTCCTTAATGTATTTTTTAACTTCTCCCTTTTGGATGGAGGATCTGTGTGTGTGTGTGTGTGTGTGTGTGTGTGTGTGTGTGCGCGTGTGCACATAAGCATGCTCATACACATTTACAAATTCACAAGCGTGAAGAGACCTTGGGTTGCCCATAGTCTACAGTGTCCTATCAATAGTCTTTTTTTCACAGAAGTTGAAGGCTTCTATAGCCCCACATCTTCCCCTTTGGGCACAAATGCATGAACATAAAAAGAAAGTCTTAACAGGATGAAAGCAAGGGGATTCTCTCTTTTCTTTTTCCTGCTTAGTGACTGCATCAAGAGCTAACTACACCATCAGTGGAACAATGAAATATGATTTAGGAATATCCCCTCTCCCTTTCTCTCCTCCTTCCCCAGCAATTTTTGATAGCCCATCTAATAAAGTAAATATGTTTTATAGTAATATAATGGAAGGTAACCACATGGTAAGATTATTCTTTTTCTCATTCCCTGCTCTGGTTTTTGGCTAAGTAGATCTAGTAGTATCTTTCTCCCTAAGCCCAGCAGCTAACATGAAGTATTTTCCTCCACTTGGTGGAGCTGTGCACATATGTGCTTGGGGGAAAGAGACAGAAGTCCCTCTGGATTCTTCCTCCAGCTGTTCAGGATTGAAAGATCTTTCCAGTGTATCATCCTGACTTTATGCAGTGATGACTTCCCCCTGATGGCAGTAAAATTTTAATTAGTGGGTAATGTGCATTCCTATATAATGGAGTGCACACATGGCAGGAAGTTAAGAGGACACGTTTGTAATCCCAGTTTCATTGTCAAACAGCTCTGGGATTCTGGGAAAATTGCTTTATTTTGCTGTGTCACTGTTCTTGATTAAGTAAAATGGGATGTAATTTTTGGTCTACTTCTCTCTCAAGTTTGGTGGAAATTTAAAGTAAAATTGCATGTACAAGTGCTTTGGGTAAGTACAAATCAAAATGCCTGTTGAATTCAACTAGTTTTCCCAATGTGCAGTCTTCTGATGTTTAGTCTTTCTCACTTTCCAACCCATTTTCCACACTATGACCATAATGGATTTTCTCAAGGCAAATCAGGGTGTAGACATGCTATTTAAAATACCTAAATATCTTCTCCCTCTTGAAGAATAATAATCTCAACTCCTTTAGAGACTTTCAAAGACCTTCATGATGGGTGCCCTTTGTCTATGGCCAGTACCAACTTTCTGATACTCTAACAGTGTAGCAAATGTCAAAGCCTTCACTCTTGCTTTTCGAAAGTTGGTCACTTGGTTCTCTCTGCCTCAAACAATCTCCCTTCTTCTCTAAGGTAATTCCTATGAATTTTGCAAGCTTCAGCCCAGAGTCACTTTGAGTGGGAAAGCTTCCCTGGTCCTCTATTAGCAGTCCCTCATTTGTGCTCCTATAGCCACCATACCACTCCCAAATAAAGTTCTATCGGATTGTTTCTTTACCACAAAAGCACAGTCATCCTTAGCAAAATTCAATACTGTAACTCTGGCACTAACACACTCTCAGGCTTATAAAAAGTACACAAGAAATATTTGTTCAATGACCAACTGGAAGGTGTTCTTAGGGCTGTCATAACAAAGTGCCACAAGCCAGGTGCCTTAGAACAAGAGGAATTTATTCTTTCCTGGTTCTAGAAGCTTGAAGTCTGAAGTCATGGTATCAGCATGGCTGTACTCCCCCTGAGACTCTAGATGGAATCCTTCTTTGTCTCTTCCTGGTATCTAGTGGTAGCCATCAGTCTCCAGCATTCTGTGGCTCATGCTTGCTTTCCCTCTAATCTCTGCCTCTGTTGTCACATGCTGTGTACTCTGTGTGTCTCTGTTTTCATATATGTTTTCCCCTTCTTATGAGAGCACCAGTCTTTGAATTAGAGCCTACTATAGAGGCCCCATCTTAACTCAATTGTATCTGCTAAAACCAGATTTCCAAATAAGGCTAAATTAATAGGCACTCCAAGTTAGTTCAATATATCTTTCTTTTAGGAGGAAAGGGGAGCATGATTCAGTGTATAATGTTTGTCAACAGATTGAACAAAACATATTATTAATTGATATGTTATGAATGAAAAAGTTTTCTATATGCACAAAGTATTGTATAATGTCTCTGTGTATATATGTGTATACACATATACAAATGCATTAATTATTTTATGTTGGGCAAAACACCAAAAGTTTATTATCCCAAACAGGAAACATTGTCTGGTTTGTCTAAAGCACTTTAAAGACGTCTATGTGTTTTAAATAAAAGTTTTTGAATGACAAGAAATCATTTCTTTGCCAACTTGCAGAATACTAATGATAACCTATCACCAAATGAACTCTGTGCTTTCATCATTTAAAATTTAAGATATGTTAAGATGTTACTGAGGATAACAGTAGTTTTGAACAGATTTCCTAATTATAGAGATCTCTGTGTTAGACATTTTCTTCTTTATCACCTTTCCTTCCTTCAGGCCTGTCGTCTGTCTTTTACTTTCCTTTTCTTCCAAATGATTCATGCATGCTAGGTCTTTTATATAAGCCTCAGATTATGAAAAGCAAAGTTAGATTTCAAAAAATCAAATTATCTCAGATTTGTTCCTTAATTTGTAGCAAGTAGAAAGTCTCACAAAAATCTCAGGTAAAGTATATTTTTATTAATTAACATTAGGTAAAAGGGATCAAGACAGAAATTTCTTTTTTCTTTAATTAAAAATTTTGAAAGTGGCCCATTTGATAAACTATTAAGTAAATTACTCCTCTAATGTTCATTGTAATTAGTGGTGATATTGGATTGAGCATTTGGCTCCAAGACTACCTCCAAAGTCCATCTTTGCCTAGTTTCAAACTTAGAATGGCTAAAGCAATCCCTGCAAGAAGACAGAAGTGAAACATCTTTGGTTCTCATATGAGCAGGAATCTACACTTTGTAAACTAACCTTGTTGAAACGAATATTTTAGAGAATTGTGAATCCCTAGTTTAGACAATAAGGATTATAGGTTAATAATTGACCAATGCGCTCTTTCAAATCCCGTTCCTTTGGGTCCTCTTACAGTTTCAGATTAATTTGGCCAAATACCAGGCTTAACCTTTCCCTACTTTTACTAAATATTTGTTGCTGAATAAACTTTAAGTTTTAGGAATGGAAAAGACTTCAAGAGAGGGAAGAGAGGGTTGAGGGAGGATGGGCTTCAGGTCACTGCATTGCTTAATGGCAGTTTGCAGATTGTATTCCTGTTGCCAAAGTCTAAATGGGAGCCCTCCAACACTTATCATTGTGTATATGTGTATATGTGTGTATGTGTGTATACTCACATCACCATGCTGCAAAAGGCAGAGTTGCTAAAACTGTATATAGCAGAGGAAGTGATTAATTAAAAATTTTACTGAATTCTATTCAAGGTGCTAACGATACCTTAATTTCTACATTCATTTGTTATCAAAAATTTCTGCCTTGATAATGCTGTTGAAATCTACAAGCACATATGCTAGGCATGGTTCCGGTTATGAAATATTCATACCTTGAAAAATAAAATGTGCTGATGAAAATGCAGTTATGCTCTCATTTTGAAGTAATAAATATAGAAATCCTTAAACAACTGGAAATTGGGAATAAACAAAAGTAGACTGCACTTTTATCTATTCATGTTCTATTCTAGCAAAAGCGCCTGTTCTCCTAATTTACCTTCCCTAAACTGCAGGGAAGCAAGCTGCATTTTTAATCTCAGTGTTGTGTAAAGTATCCATAAAGTCTAAAATCCAGTAACCACTCAAGGCTCATGAAAAGAAAGGAATTTCAGAAAAGAATCTTCAGTTCTACTGAATCTATTTCTGTAATAAGACATCTATTTCCATACTAGTGGTGCTGTAAACCTGTGGCTAATTATATTTTCATTCCTTCTAAGGATAGGTATACTAATATGTGAGAAGCACTTAAAATCCCCAAGAAAAAGGCATGGAAGTAAATTAGAGGCATGTGCTATTTATATCAATGCCTTTGTGGCTTTTACTATTATTGTCTTATTCCCATGGGTATTAAAGGGCAGAATTTAAATATTGATAAAGCACAAATAAGTATCCTGTGTGCTAGAATTAGTTGTAGAATGATAACTGTCTCCTTCTTTGTGCACTGAGGTTGTCACTGTGAACTCTAAACTTTATTATTCTGTAGCTGTCTGTTTAAAAAGACTTCTGATATTTTTCCTACTGTGCAAACAAACACACACATAAATACAACACTGAACGGGCACTGAAAGGGAAATTTAAAAGGCAGAGTTCTTGTTTTGGTACTTATGTGTATGTATATGCCTGTTTTGGTTTGGGGGACTTGGTTTATTCTTTGGTTTGGGATTTTGTGAATAACCAGCTGCACATTGAATAATGATATTAAAATTAGATCATTCTTTTGGGCATTCATTGGGCATGATATGGGCATTTTTGGTGGCTGAACTGCAGCCATTATCTTCTTGTCATAAGAAATCAAGGATTGCTCCCTTGTTTGTGAGAATATATAAAAATGAAGAAAGAGAGAAGTGAAGGACTGTTGTGGAAGGCTCCTTATGGACCATGTGCACCTCTTCTGCTTGCATTGTTTCCAAGATGACCTTGGCAGTTAGTTTTATGACTCTCAAATAAAGGATAAGAATGTCTTAGACCAAGTGCCTCACTTTCTGATGCCATCCACTGCTGAAACAGGCAACATTTCAGCACAACCTGTGGACTGTGTGCTTCCTAAGACCAAGCTCTTTTTTTTCACACCATGCTAATTACTAAAAAGGCATGAGATTGACATGTGAGACTGATACCTTCTCATAAATGCAAATGTGGAAAGGCAGAGGAAAGAATGCTCACCAGCTCTGGCAGAAGCACAAAGTGACAGATTTATTCTGGCCCTGTACTTAAGTGGTGCTGTAATTTTAACATAATAAATATTTAGATTTGCTTTTTGTTTTCTATCCACTGAGTTCTGTCCCAATTCTCTGGCTAATGGGTGTATGGGAGAAGCTCTTCATAATAAATTATGGTGTTTGTGTGTGAATGGATGGAAGGACACATCAGAGATAATGTAGTGTTTACTGCTTTGCTATTAGCACAATAGGCTGTCTTTATGGAGTGTAATATTCAAATCTATGCACCAGTGCACTTTCAAATCGAGAATTTGCTTCCTATTTTCACTTAAAACTATCTTTTATTTTAATTAACAGGAATGCAGTTTAATCATCCATCTTTATAGTTAAAGGAGTTTTACAGGCTTATAATACTGTCAGATTCTAGGGTATATAAGTGAGAAATAGAAAGACAATTTTAGAGAAGAAATGGGCCTTCTTTCTCTCCCCCCTCCTTCCCCTTTCTCGTCTGTTCTCTCCTTCTCTATAAAGAAACTATTCTGCAAGCTAGGAAGTTTCATTGATGGTATATGATTTCCCACTAGTTGGATTTCATCTCAGAACATCTGTCAAATTCAGACCTGTCTGAAGCTTCATTCCAACATCATCACCCCAAGGGTTAACCTGGAATGTGAGCACTTTTTTTATAGTAGTAAGAGAAAAAAAAAAAGTAGGATGTCTATGTGTTAGAATCAGAGGTAAATTGGTTTAACAACCAGCTCTTCAGGGGTTGCAGGGGAGAGTGCAGGAAGAATGGGGTAGGGAAAGACTGAATTATAGTGTTTACCAAATTCTGTGATGTAAATATTCCCACCATGGCCAATTTCAAGGTTGTTTGTTCTTCTGTGTTTCACTAGGACTATTCAAGATGTTATAAGGAAGCGACTGTAATAGAAACTCATGCGGTTCAAGTGATACTCGCTTGTAAGCTGAAATAGCATTTCATTTATGCAATTCAAATAGCTATTAGTTTGGATACCTTAGTGTTATTTCTGGAAGAAATATTTTCATTCTTTCCTAAAGAGATAATAATATACATTCATGACATAATTCAGGAGATATCATTTTTGTTTGTTTTATCAAGCATCTCATCATTAATGCTTTGTATAAAACTAGATTTATGAAAAGACCCAGGGATTTCACATTATTATATCATCTCCTGTTGGTTTGAAAATGAGATGTTTATTTTCCTAGTATGTTTTCCTGATTAAGAAATTGAGACAGCAGGCTCTTAAAAATTTTTCTCAAGGCAATACAATAGTAGACTAGGAATTGTCAAATTAAATAGTGATAATTTTTTATTATGTAAAATTTTAATCATAATTACAAAGAGTCCTTAAGTGCACAGAAAATCATTGAGAGTCCTCAAAATATACTCATATAGGATTTTTTTCTAGAGATATTAGAATTATCCCACAGGGAATTTATTTATTTATAATTATTTTTAGTATTTAATTAACATGTAATGATTGCACATGTTTATGGGGTACAGTGTGATTTTATAGGGAGTATAATATATGTATATAACATGTAGTGATCAAATCAGGGCAATCAACAGTTTCATCTCTTTATCATTACTTTGTGTTTGGAGTCTTCAAGTGCCTCTCTTCTAGTTCTTTATAAAGTATAATAGGTTATTGTGAACTGTAGTCACAGTTCTGTGGATCACCAGAACTTTTTCCTTTGTTCTGTGTTTTGGTATAATGCCCCTGTATGTCCCTAACCACTTCTTTCCATTCAAATTGAGTTTTCTTTTAGGTTTCATGTATAAGATAGAATATGCAGTGTTTCACTTGACTTTCTGTGTCTGGCTTCTTTCACTTAATATAATGTCTTCCAGTTTCATCCATTCAGCTGAAAATGATAGATTTCTTTCCTTTTGTAGTTGAATAATATTTTGTGTGTGTGTGACATTTTCTGTACCCGTTCATCTACTGATGGATATCTAAGTAGATTCCATATCTTTACTATTATGAATAGTGCTGCAATAAACATGGGCATTCAGGTATCTCTTCAGTATGCTGATTTCATTTCTTTCAGATAAATTCCAAGAAGTTGGATAACTAATTTAAATAGATCACACGGGAGATCTATTTTTAGTTTTCTTTTGGAACTTTCAAATTCTTTCCTATAATAACTGTACTAATTTCTAGTCCCAAAAACAGTATATGAGAGATGACTTTCCTCTACAAATTCTCCAGCATTTGTTGTTTATTGTCTTTTTGTCCATTTTAACTAGGGTGAAATATCCTGTGGTTTTGGTTTGCATTTCCTGGATGGCTAATGATATTGAACATCTTTTTTACATGTATGCTGGCATCTTATGCTTTTTATCCCATTGGATAAACATGGCAGAAAATTTATATTTAACTTTAAACTGCAATTCTCTCAAATTGTGAAAGAAGCTATTATATTCTAAGTTCAAAGACAAAGATTCTTTTTTTATTTTTGTTTTTAGTTTTACATGACAATAGAATGTATTTTTACATACATAAAATATAACTTATTTTGTTAGGTTTCTACTCTTGTGATCATACATAATGTGAAGTTGCCCTGGTAATACATACAAATATAAGGCTAGGAAAGTTATGAGCAATTAATTCTACTTTCCTTCCTATTCCGTTCCTCTTCCCCTCCCTCTGTTGTCCCCTGTCCAGTCCAATTTATTTCTATTATTACCCTCTCCAACCTCCCCTGTTCAGGGTTAGAATCCACAAATCAGAGAGAACATTTGGCCTTTGATATTTTGGGGGATTGGCTTATTTCACTTAGCATGATATTCTCCAGTTCCATCCATTTACTGGCAAATACCATAAATTTCATTGGTCTTTATGGCATAGTAATATTCCATTGTGCGTTACCACATTTTCTTTACCCATTCATCCACTCAAGAACACCTAGGTTGTTTCCATAGCTTGACTATTGTGTGTTGAACTGATATAACCATGCACGTGGCTGCAAAAATGTACTATGCTGTTTTTAAGTCCTTTGGGTATAGACTAGGAGTGGGATAACTGGGTGAAATGGTGGTTTCACTCCAAGTTTTCTAAGGAATTTCCATGCTGCTTTCCATAGTGGTTGCACCAATTTGCAGTCTCACCAACAATGTATAAGAATACCTTTCTCCCCACATCCTCACAATGTTTAATTTTACTTGTATTCTTTATACCTGCCATTCTGTCTAGAGTGAGATGGAATCTCAGTGTAGTTTTAATTTGCATTTCTCTAATTGCTAGAGATGTTGAACATTTTTTCATATTTTTTGACCATTCATCATTCTTCTGTGAAATGTTATTCTGTTCCTTTGCCCATTTATTGAATGGTGCTGGGAAAACTGAAAATCCATATGTAGTAAAATGAAATTGAACCCCTATATGTCAGCCTGCACAAAACTCAACTCTAAGTGGATCAAAGACCTAGGTATTAAACCACAGACTCTGCACTTACTAGAAGAAAAAGTAGACCCAACTCTCCAACAAGTCAGCTTGGGAACTGAATTCTTCAACAAGACTCCTAAAGCACAAGAACTGAAATCAAGAATCAACAAATGGGATGATATGAAACTGAAAAGCTTCTTCACAGCAAAGGAAGCAATCAGGAACATGTACAGAAATCCTATAGTTAGGGAGAAAATCTTCACCACCAGTACCTCAGATAAGGCATTAATTTCCAGAATATACAAAGAACTCAAAAAACTTAACACAAGAAAAATTTTGTATTTTTTTTTTTTGAGAACTGTTTATTCACACCATTTACTTATTTTTAAATTGGATTATTTGGGTTTTGTTGTTGAGGTGTTTTTGAGTTATTTACAAAGTCTGGATATGAATCCTTTGTCAGAAGAACAGTTGGCAAATTTTTCACATTCTGTAGGTTTTCTCCTCATCCTCTTGATTGTTTTCTGAACTGTGCAGAGGCTTATTAGTGTGATTTAATCCTATTTGTTTAGTTTTCCTTTTGTCACTTATGCTTTTCTTCTCTGAGCACTGCCCAACTTTCAAGTCTCTACATAGTGATTACACTTAAAAGACTAATTTTTTTAATTAATTAATTTAAATGATAAAAATGATAACAAAGTAATAATGCTATTTAATTTTAAAATTAAATGTTTACTTAGTAGGAAACTCAGAAGTTTATGCTCACCTGAAAGTGATTTTAAAACTCTTCCTGTATCTGAAAGTATAAGTTGAAGTAATTCATGTTCAGATTAAGACTTTCAGATGGCTGAATACCTTTTATGTACATGGGTCAATCAGACTATGCCAAAATATAATAAAAAGAACCCTATCGTTTTATTTACTTCTGTTCTCCAACAACCTCCACCTTGACCTTTCTTGCAGATGTTATTAATTCACTCATTCATTCATCCATCCATTTATTGGAAACACATCGATTGTACCAAGTGCTGCTTAGACAGCGAAGGTGCCGAAGTGATCAAGATACATACAAGAAATCATTGTTCTCAGAAGTTCACATTAATGAGAGCTTCAGTTCATAAAAAAAGTAATACCACATATTGATGAGTATTACTAATATACTTAAAAAAGGATGATGTGACCTGAGAATAACTAGATGATGATTGTAGATTATGTATTCGTGAATAAAATAGCATTTCAAATGAGACTTGGATGACAAGAAATAGCCACACATGCAAGATTCAGAGGGGAAGAATTTCAGGTGTGGCAAGTATCCAGTGAGGCTGGCATAAGTTTCCTTTTCTTGAACAGATCAGAGGCTAAAGAATAAGGGGCATGAAGAAAGCTGGTGTAAGATGAAGACAGTGAGTGAGGCAGGTCCAACTTTCTGAGCTGTAAAGTCAGGGGCTTTACAACCAGACCAAGGAGTTCACATTTAATTATCTAAGGGGACAGAAAACATTGAGGGAGTTATTCTGGGGTGTGATGTAATTTGATTTACATTTTAAAAGATCATCTGACTGCTGTATATAAATGGATTATATATGACAGGACAGAAACCAGTTGGAGAGGCTAGGTAGAATATTATTTAGGGATTCTGGTGGAACGCGATGGTGACTTGGTCTAGGATACTAGTAGTAGAGATGTAAAGTAGATTCTAAACATGTTTTGGAGATAGAAGAATAAAGATGTGCTAAGGAATTGGCTTATGGAGGTGGGAACAAAGAAAACAGAATTAAAGACTAACTCTAAAATTTTCAGCCACAGTAACTGAGTAAATGGTGCTGGCATTTACTAAGATAGGTAATATGAAGAGAAGGGTAGACTTGGGAGACAAAAACCCATTCTTTTAGGTTGACTATGTTCATATTTTGAGATGTCTATTAAATATCTAAGTGTAAATGCCATGTGGGCAGTTGTTATATAAGTTTTTATTTCATGGGAGAAACACAGAATAGAGATGGATTTTGTGAACCTATAACACAAAGATAGGTCATACATAGTACATAAATAGAAAAGAGAAAGGAGCCCAGGACCAAGTTCAAGGGCACTCTGACATTTACAAATGAGCCTAGAAAATAAAAACCAGAAAAAGAAATTGGGAAGGGGCAAAAACAAAGTAGAAGAAAACTGAAGGGTATGGAGTAAGGTATATGGGCATGGTGATTTGAATATTTAAATGGAGGGTCATTTAAAAGAGTGATGAAATTAAATACAACACAGAATAGGATAAGGTGGGGAGACAATTTATGAGTCTTTTTGCATTTGTTCTTCTCATCTTAAAATCAGAGTTTCTGACTCTTTTTCAATGCTGTATAGTGAACAGCTTTGAGAAATGTAAGGTACTCCTCCAGAGCGAGAGAATAAGTGCATTAGCTTTTCAGTACAATAAAGATAATAGATCCTTCTGGATCAGAGATCAGACAGGCTTACTGCCCATTATAAAATATTCAGGTTCCTAAGCACATGGTTCCTATTCTATAACATGGTTACTTGTGTGTGTCAGGGGCATCTGGTCTCCTCCATATTGTCAGGAGAGAAATGGGACTCGGGGAACCAGAACAAGTGCTAACACTCTGACTACTGCTTTTGTTATAATACAAAGTACTTGATCTCTGACCAAAACTTTCATATCCTCTGCTGGCATCCATGAAACAGTAGCAGGTTGACTTTGTAGGTAGAGGAGGCTAAAATCTCACATCCTTCACTGTTCTTCACAGATGATAGACAGTTTTGATTGTTCCCTTGAGATCTGTGGTCATGGTGACCTTTTTTCTGCAGCAGTATTCACTGGCTCTGATGCAGAGATAGTGCAAGGAGATAAATTTATGGCTTAGATCTTTAATATGAGTGGCTTACTGAATGATCACATAGCTCCTTTCATGTACTGATAGTGTCCTACCACCTGAGTGTGCAGTTTCAAGAAGACCAGTATTCAGACACCGGTGGGTAGGATGCTAATAAATATGCCAGCATATTTAGATATTTCTAGGAGTTACTAAAATAGCACATACTTAATCACTTGTTACAACCAAATTTTATATTCTTATACTTAGATGACATAAATCCTATTAAAGAATTGGGTCTTATATGATACTTATATACTTATATGATACTTATATGATACTTCACTGAACCAGAAGCCATGAGCTACATTTAATTAATAGTAATAATTAATAATATACATTTTAGAGCATATAAGGAAGTAATTACATATTACATAGGAATGCACTGTATATCTGGTTTATTAGGTTGAAAATCAATAAACATAGTTTGCTTTTTTTAAAAAAAGTGATTTAATTCATGAATTTTTAATTGAGTTGAGGGAAGTTCCTTTACCACCTGGTTGCCAATGTCTCTCTGTATAAGACTATTATCCCTAAAGGGCAGTTAAGTAGATATTGTCTATAAAGCAATTTAGTGAAAATGACATTGTCTCTGCATATGTGCACTGCATACAGATATAATGTACTGTGGGATTCTGAGTATTTAACAGTTTGCTTTGTCTACAGTGAGTTGTACAAAGGGAGAGCCATGTACGAATCCAGTCTTTGCTCCTAGGTTTATACTTCCTCTCCTACACTTCCTCTTCCATTATTGTTTCTGATATACACAGACATCCTAATCTCTCAAGTTCTGGTTGACTTGTCTCCATTTGAGTACCAGAAAATTGCCTTCCCTCCCTTCTGTGTGCTGCTGCAGGCCAGGAAGTATTTATTCAATTCTAGTCTGAATCCCGTCACTCATTCCTAAGTGTCTATTTTGTATGTAGTTCCTTTGCCAGAAGCAGCTTTATATTAAGATTGAAGTTTTCTTAAGTTTTTTGCACACCTAACATTTATCTTGTGTCTGCTGGGATTCTTTCATTGTTGAGGGGTCTAGGAATAGAGAGTGGAGGATTTTGATATTGTGGAATCATGTCCGGTGTCCTTGTTGGAGAAAAAAGGAGGGGCAGAAAACCCCATTAAATCCTCCTCTCCACTTTTCTTCAGCTTCTCTCTTCTACATATCCAGCAACTCTGCTTGAGTTGGCAGAGCCAAGTAGCAGTGAAACAGCCTCAGTTATGACAGTAGTTCATGGATCTAAACTTCAGGGGAAATATATCAAGGGAATAGATAAAATATGTAATTGCTGGACTGAGGACAGAATGTGTCTGTGTTCTCTATTGGGGTCCTCATTTAAGCCCAATAACCCAAGAAAGACAAACATCTGATATTCAGCATGGGATCACTAAGGCAGGGAAATATAAGCAGATTTAGGATTTTACCTCCAAGACATGCTGCCAGTCAGAAGATGGCTTTCCCCTGCCAAGAGCCTGAAATGGTAATCAGGACCCATTGGTATACACAGTTCTGCTGGTACAGAGCACAGGTAAGCACCTAGGTCAAGTGGGTGGGAGAATCACATTTTTTTTTTTTTCAGTACTGTGGATCCCTCCTAGGGCCTCATGCATTGTAGGTGAGTGCTGTACCACTGAGCCACATCCCCAGTGCCTCACAACAATTTTTAAAGTAAAAAAGACTGAATTTTTTCTTTCTTATTTCCTCCCTTAAGTTCTGGCCATGTACTTTTTCAAAAGAACAAGCGAATGACTGACTGAATGAATGAATGAATTGTTTACTTTATCATGGCATAAAAGAGTCTTTGATATTTTGACCTCAGGCAAACTTTATGGCCTTGTCTTCCATTTTCCACTTGATTAGTGACCAGGCACACCCAAAGGGTTGAGTTTTCTGCAATATCACTCCTTCTAGTAATTGTATATGTTGGTATAAAATGTTCCCTCTGATATGCCTGTTTCCAGCACATGAAATTTCATTCATCATTCAAGGTCAAGTTCAATTATCTCTTTGAGGAAATTCCTACGTGCTCTCATTTCCCCCACTACTACTTACACCTTCTAGTGTTTCAGCTGTCAGAATGAATAAACCTAGGGGCGAAAATCTGCTTAATGGCCTGGTGGATAACAGAGAATGGAATAGAAAGGAGAATCATGTAACAATTCTTTCTACTGGCACAGTCATGAAACCAAGATGAAAAGGAGCCTGGGTTTTATTTGACCAATCATAAATTGTCATGAAACAAAATGAGATATTATGATCCTTTCAACCCTGATAAAGTGAAAAATGTTGAAAGAAATAGCACTATTACATAGATATAGATTTTAGAAATATTCGTGGTATGTTTTTGAAATGTAGAGGCCAACTATAGTAGACATGTTAATATGTCAATCGGCCTTTTAAGAAGCATAAAATGTGTACACTTAGCTTTAAAAAGGTAAGATTTGTACATGGCAGGTTGAGAATATATGTTATGTCACATACACAATGTATGATAAACTTTTTTTTTTTCTTTTGGTACTGAGGATTGAACTCAGGGGCACTCAACCACTTTGTATTTTATTTAGAGACAGGGTCTCACCGAGTTGCTTAGTGCTCTGCTGTTGCTGAGGATGGCTTTGAACTCACGATCCTCCTTCCTCAGCCTCCTGGTCTGCTGGGATTACAAATGTGTGCCACCACGCTCCACTATGATGAACTCTTAACAGGAATCACATAACTTTCCTTTGGGGACACTAAATGTCTCCTGAGTGTCATCCTTAATTCGCCCTGACTGAGGTGACCATGTAAGGTGTTTATATGTGGCTGGATTTGCATTGTATCCAGGGCTTCTAGGATTCAGTCACTCTAAGTTTTGTGACCACAAATGCAGTGGAATATTGATACTTCTGCCTCTGTTTGGGACCATGACAGAGGATGACAAGTACCCTCGAGCCTAGTCAGTATGGCAGTTCATGTCAGGAAATAGTCCTTTTCCCTGAAGGGAATTACTTGAACACTATAGTTCTGGGCAGTGTTTCATGGAGATGGATTTCTTCCAGCCATACTTAGCCATTCATTTAATGTCTGTGATGTATCACTTGTTTTTCTGCATGCAAGGATTCCACTGACACTCAAAGTCTGTGATAATCTGAATCCTTCCTGCTTATTCAACTTTAGTTTTCCTGTTTGATAACATAAATCTTCTGTTTCATTCAGAGAGCTATTTTTCCTGTCATCCCAATTTCTCTTCATTGTTAGTGTCTTTCCTACCTCCTGACATGCTCTCCCACCTCCTTTCTGGCTAATCAAGTACTTCCAGGCACAGCCTGGAGGTCCACGGTCCTCACCTGCATTGACTTCTCTGGAGCACTTCAGTCTTCTTATCCTTTCTCTGAACTTGATTAGAACTTACATTCTGCTCTATCTCGAGTTTATGTGCTCTTTCTCTGTCTCTCTTAGTTTCTCAATTATTTTATTCTAGTAGGTAGTACTTATCAGTAAACCTGATTAGCATCCCAATCTCTTTCAAAACAGGAAATTTGTGTTTTGATTCTCATGTAATTCTTAAGAAACTTTACATAGGAATAATAAATACATAGTAACAGTTTGATTGGTAAATAAGTTAAAAAGGAAATTAAGGCCAATGGGCCATTCTACAACATGATCAAGAAATTTGATACAGGCTGCCAAGGGATTATAAAGTAGTCACTGTATATAACTAAGGTTTTAGACTCAGTACAGATCTGCCACTAACTGTTTAGCATTATTAACATCCATTATAGAAATGTTAATGTAACCTTCACTAAGAATTGGTCAGAATTTGAAGAGACAAAAATCATGTTTCCTTTTTCCTTTTGTCTGTTTGTTTGTTTGTTTGTTTGTTTTTGCCAGAGAAGCATGTCAGAAAACCCCTACTTAAATAATAATCTACCAGCCTATGTCCAAAAATATGGTGTTTGTCAGATATGAGAAATTTGTTTAGTGTATTCACATATCCAAAATATTCATGACTTTTCCACTAATACCTGAATAACATTTTAAAAATTTATAACTGCCCCTTCTTGTTAATAGTCAGCATAAACATTTCATTTGTTCCAAGAAAACTTGTGCCAAAATCTTGGCTAGCTCAAGGTGTGCTGCATAGCAAACAATGAAAAACTATTATAATGCCAGCTAATATAACTCATTGCTTTTCCAGTTTGAAAATAAAGGATGGCTGCTTGATTTCCATACTTAATTTTCCCAATGCTGTGAACTCTGTTCAGGGAAGCTCCCATTGCTGGAGTTTTGCTAATAATCTCCAACTCCATGTGGAGCCTTTGGACTCTGTGGCCATCCATGAAAGTGGCTGTGCTCCTCCATCAGTTTTCTGGACAGCCCATCAAACCAGCTATTAGGTGTCTGTTTGCACTGCATGAAAACAAACTTTAATGTAAAGAGATTTACAGCCTCCCCAAACTAAATCACCAGGAGTCCCATTCTGTCTGACCCCAGGTGTTTTGAACTAATAGAAGAATGGATATCCAGTGGGTCTGTTGGACCAGATCATTTTAGCATGCTGAATGACCAAGGCCTGAGGATGATGAATGTAACCTGTATGTGTATATATTCTCCTGTGTTTTCATTATTTCCTATCATGGGACATACAAGAATAGTTGTTTCCTTGTGGATAGGAGAGATAATTCTTAGACTTCCTAGGCTATATAATCTCTCTGAAGAGCACACATGATCATTCCTACCCTCACATGTTGTTGACCTTCAAAGGTCAAAAGTAGGCAAAATCTACAAACATCAAGTTACCAAACATATAATTAGTAGGGAGAATTCTCTTTCCTGACTAACAACTGTCAGCTATTGGTGCAGAGAAAATCTACCTACCAAATTGGAAGTGCCAGAGTCTTAAATGCTATTGAAACCACTTGCAACTCTTTTTCTTACATACAGTATTGGCATACAGAGCAAAAGAAAACCTCAGTTTTAGGGTGTTTTTGTTTTTTTGTTTGTTTCCTTGTACCTATAAATTATTAATTAGATTAATAACATACTATAAGAATTTGGTCTCTGACAAAGAAATAAATATTTTTAAAATGATAAGAACATATACACTAACATATACACACAAATACAGAATTATGTCAGGCATGTATTTTGTAAACTGTAGATTCCAGTGGAGAGGATGCCTGTTAGAATATGGATCAGATGTCTAAAGGTATTCTTACATCTTAGGCTTAAAAAAAAGCAAAGTTCTCTGTGTACTTTGACTTGTATGGTAAGCATGAAAGAAACCAAGGTTGTATTATGTCTTCTGTCATGTCACTGAAGCACCCAGACATGGGCGCTTTACTGTGGTGTGCGATGTGCAGACTTCAGATGTTAGCTGGTAGCTGGAGTCCTCTGGTCCTCTAGCTTCCAAATTGCAGCTCTGCCAATTTTGGAACCCATGAGACTTGTTTGCTAGTGCCTCTGACAGGGCAGATCACAGAGCAGATGGCCTACAATACAGACTACTATGACTTTTTTATGGAATGAAATACTTCTTTGCCTTCAAAATGATTTGCATGTATTCTAATATTCCTTGATTTTTGTGCTAATAATAAATGTATACTATATGAAAAAAATCAAAGTTATGTAGTACTCTTGATATTGAGTTATTCTGTATTTAAATTATTTTCACTAACAACTACAGTAATGCAAGTATATAGGAAGTGACTCTTCTTCACCACATAATGAGCTCCACAAAGGCAAGGGCCCTATTTTCCTGGTTCACTGCTATTTCCCAGTATTTCCACCAAGTCTAACACAAGCCCTCACTGCTCCATCAAAGCGAAATGAATTGTAGCAACATGAATTGGATTCTACATAAAATACTGGCCCAGGGTGTTTCTCAGGAGACTTGCTCTGTGGTCAACACAAGAACAAGGTGATGAAATGTGAGGAGCAGTAAGGGCAATTTCATGAACTTGGTCACTGCCTCAAGCTTATACTTCGCAAGCACTCCATCCAATATGGCACCCACCTTCTCTTCTTTCAAAACTCAACAGGTCATACCCATTGAAAATAAAGCTTGCACCCCCTCCCCACTCATGTGGGCTATCAGAAATTCTGCTAGTTGTAGTCAGAAGCAGTAGTAGTTTGTTGAGAATCACTGCATTGGCTCATCAGCATACGCTTAATCACATTGTGATTTTCCATCTTGTCATGCCAGGCTCCATTAGTCTACCTGCTTTTGTGTACATTACTGATTAATGTCAATTTTCCCTCCTAGGAGGCCATGATCTGCTCTTTGAGGAGCTCAAGTAGGAAAAATAGCTGGAATAGGAAGCCTGGTATGAGCCTGCTGAGGAGCAAGACAATCATACCAGGTCAATCAGCAGTGGAGACTAGGTGACCCAAATCACATAGAGGCATCTGGAGATGGTGAGAGACAACAAAGCAGGGATGCAAGCAGATCAGGGTCTTCTGGAAGCTTCTTTTGTCATAAAACAAAAGATAGTCATGCTGAATAACAAAGTAGGAGAAGAAAAGAAGGAAGAGGAAGAAAAACAAGAAAGAGAGGAAGGCAAGAAGGAAGGAAGAAGGAAGGAAGGAAGGAAGGAAGGAAGGAAGGAAGGAAGGAAGGAAAATAGTTGGGACCAGAGAAGACTTTGAGTCACAGAGCTCACAGAGGGTAGTCACTGCTAGTGGAATTCCTGAATGTAAAAGCAGCTGCATTTATTGTGTGTATTTATAGAATTTTGCATGTATGCACACATGTATGTGTGTATGTGTGTGTGTGTAAAATTGTGTGCCTGAGTGTAGCACTGGGCAGAAATTCTTGTTTCAACATCTGGAATCTAGCAGAGGTTTGCCTGGATTCTCATTTGTTCAAGACCGGTTTACTCCAAATGAATCTACCTGTCACTAGGCAGAGAGATTCCATGGAATGTATTCAGGAATTCCCCTCATTGACTCCAAAGGTTGACACCATTCTTAGGATTCTGCTGTCCATTTTTAAATATTGTTCTGTATTTTCCTTTAGCAAAAAAATGCCACACTGGACTGAATTCCTCAAGATGCCACTTCAATAAGCACATTATGCATCAAATAGTTTCATGAGCACAACTAAAAATAATGTAATCATTATAACAGATTCTTGGACCTATCCTATGTTGACTTTTCTTTATTCAGTTGTAGTTTCTGAGTTTATTATTGAATTTTGATGAGAGCATGTGTGTGCATTTGTGAGTTTGTGTTTGTGTCTGTTTCTTTTTTGAGACAGAATTTGAGTAAAAAGTACGGCCCTGTTCTCACTTTATTTTTCTATCTCCCATTTTTCTCCTCTGTTGGCATGCCAGTGGCTACAGAGCAAGGCTGCCAAGATCCTATATTGGACTGGATTTCACAGTCTTTTCAAGACTGTGAGACATCTTCATCTTCACAAAGGAACCTGGCTTAGCCAACCAGGTAGGAAAATCTGAGAGTTTAGACACAACTAAATTCAGCTGAATCCTCAATCTTTCCTTAACTCCCATTCTTTGCTGTATCTAATGATTGGACCAGGAAGGTACAAGGAGATACTTTTCAGGAAACAGATTTTTAAAAAATCAAGGAGAAACAAGTTACTTTGTGATTTTCTGGAGAACAGAATCTACCAGGTATCTACTTCTAATTTCTATGTCCTAATAAGATGAATATTATTCTTAGGGGCTTTTTTCCCCCAAATAAAGCAGGTATGTATATAAACACAAAAGGAATATATTTCTCATAATGAAATATTAGTACAGTTCCATAGTCTTGAATCTTAGGGTTTTATTTTCTCCCTGGGTTCAATGCTCAGCCTGAAGCACATGACATCAACTGTATCTTACATTGGCCTTTATAAATGATGCTGCTCAATTGTGCACTTGCAAAGTGTCCACCCAAGGTCTGACATCACTCGTGCTCCACTTTTTAAGAATTAGTTCCAGGCATAGGACTGTGTCCACCCCAGATGTTATGCCTTTTTCTAATTCTTACAAAGATGTACTGGGCCAGCTCTGAAGGTACATACATGACAGAATCACCTGAGTTTAGAACATCTTTTCCATTAGAACATGAACAGACCTTAACCATCATGAGAGTCTGCCTCCTCATGTATTCATGGCATTAGGATGTTTGTCATCATTAACAAGATTAGGAATACAAATGCACTGATATGTGTTCTGATGCCCTCTATCTCCTCAAATTCAATTAATTCTCTGCCGATTTTGGAATGTTGGAGTATAACCTCCAGTTCTCTGGGCACCTTTGATAAAGCATAAGGTGCCAGATGCTGTCTCTGTGATGACAGTTTTTATGGGAGTCAATACATTACATTAGCAAAGGGCTAATGTAAATCTTACCTTGGGTCAAGCAGAGTAGAAACAACTAGACTGACAATGTCTTGACTAAAGTTTAAGCACCTAGGAATTTTAGGTGTTTATCAAGGACACAATGTGAGGAAATCTGTTCACTCAGTGCCACTGGAGCAAGGTAAAAAGTCATCATGTTATTTAGCAGGACATTTGTGAATTCAACTAGGATAGGGAAACTAATTATATGGGAAATGATTCTCACTGGTTTCTTAGGTTGAATATCACTGATGTCTTTGTAATAGATCTTGTAAAAGGTTAGTGATTTTTATTTGGAACCTGATGATAAGTTCCTACTGGCTAGCTTTGTTGGTTTCACTTCTGTTAGAAAAAAAGTTAGATCCTGAAAATACTCCCATGAGTGTCCATCTTAGCCATAGGTTCCAAAGCATATCATGCCACTGGTTTACTCTTCTGCTTCTTCCGCATCTACGTGAAAATGTTGTTTTCAGAAAGATAAACAGCACAATTATTAGTGACCACCAATCAATTTAAAAATAGCCAACTCCTTCACTATGCTGTATTTACTATCAGCAATACAGACCTATACTTCTTAGAAATATTTTCCCTTGAAGAGAATTGCCACAAAAGATTTGAGACCTTCAATCGGAAAATTGACCTTTCCTTGAACCTTAATTGTTCATTATCACTATTAAAGGATTGTTGAAAGGATGATTAATCTTCATGATTTGGTAGAAATAATTTCATTATAGAAAGTATTTTTTGTTATTGTTACCATTAATCTTACATATATTTGCTTTCTTAAAAAGGTATCTAAATGCATTCTACTGTTGTGTATAACTAATTAGAACAAATAAAAAAAAATTAAAAGGTATCATTTACCATTTCTTCCACCTGTTATTTAAAGTTGGCTCTTAAGTTGTAAAGAAGAACTTTTTTTTTCTCCAAAAAGCTGTCCTGGAAAAGAAATACACCATAAAAATATGACAAAGAAAGAGCAAGAAAAGGAAGGAAAGAAGATTGAGATTATCATGAGAATTTAACAAAAAAAAATAAATTACATGCCTAGCAAGGTGTAAAGCAAAAAGCAGTTAATACTAATTTCCTTCTTCCCTTTACACTTCACCTTCAGATTCCTCCTTTCTTTTTTTGGCATACATTTTGGCAGAGGTATAGTGGGTGGGAAACCCAGATTGGTTGATTCCCAAGGAATAGAAACCCATGGTCTCATAAGCACCACAGTCCATTCAACTCTGACCACTGCCATTTGCTTTAGAACACATCCATTGTAAATCATGCAGAGGAGCTCCCAGCTTAGGACCTAGATGCATTATTCTCTTTAGTTAAAAGTGCATGAATATAGGAGGGTAGGGGCTCTACTGGGGAGAAGGATATGAGGAAAGAAGTAGAACTGGTGGCCTATGCCTTTGGTGAAGACTTTGGATCTCATTGTGGGAAGTGACTAAACCATCTTGCACACTGTATAATGTTTGGCAGCTGGTGTGCTATATTGTAAAATAAGCGGAGATTTCTTGTGATGGATTCTCCCACATCACCTTTCTGGATCTAACTCTTCTTAGGTATAAACTAACATGATCTGTCTCAGCTTCCTTTTTTCAGGGCTCTGAAGGTGATCCGGTTATGAAATCACTCCACAGTGGCAGTGGTTTTAATATGCTTGTTATCATAACAATTTGTTTTGTATTTATAAAAATAATTCCAGATATATATTTTTCCTTAAAAGATAAATTTCTTTTTTTTTAAACTAAGTGTTTTCAATTGAAAAATTAGCAAACTGTCTAGTTGCATTTTTGTCCTGCAAAAACACCAAGTATTTGGTCAGTAACTGAGTCTCTAGACAATTTATTCAAAGAGGAGAATATTAATAACAATATTACTTTATCTTAAACATAATTCTTGAGGTTCAATTAAAGGAACTCTGCTACATTCAGTCTAATCAGTAACAGGTACTGCTGGACTTTAGGGGGAAGAAAAACATCCTAATAACCCCCCAAAGAACTTTTACTTCAAGTAGCCTTTCTCTAGTCTCTAAGGCATAAATGAAGGTAACATTTTGATAATTCTGTTTCAGAAAACTTTTTGCAAGTTGTCTTATTTACAATGCCAACTTTTAAAAACCCACTAAAGTTAACTGGACAATAAACTAGGCAGAAATGGCTTATAAAAAGAAGGAATGTTCAAAATGCCACTTTCTCTGGAGAAACCAGGTTCAGTTTTATTCAGGGTAAAGGAAAAGGAAACTTTCAATTATGTTAGGAGAAACTCAGTCATAGATTTGGATTCTGCAGTCAGTCTACATGCAGTGAAGATGAATATTAGGTTAACACAATTGGTTTGCTGCTGTATTTGACAACTATACACAGAGCAGGGCAATTAGTATACAGAACAGTCCTTATAGTGCTGCAGTGTTGAGCACAGCAGCTCACGTCTCTGCACACCACTAGTTCTCTTTGTGTACATGGGCTTCATCCTCTTTAACAAAGTTATTTTGGATGTCAGAGGTCTTTTGAATCTCCCTAGGAGTTTTTCCTTCATCATAGTGGCAATGGTCTTACATGTAACATCAAACAAATCTGTGATGTCTAAGTAGTTTGCAGTCAGAATAAGTTCAGAAAGTGTTCCTTCTTCAACTTTCAGGAATTCTTGTTCTTTTTGCTTTCCTTGGCTCTCATCATCCTCAGGAAGAGGAAGGTCATCCTTGTGGTGGGTGGACCACTGAATGGCCTTTTAAAAACATTGCTGCATTAACATTTGATAAAGGAATGTGTTGTCACCTCCTTCCTCATCCCTTCCTATATCTTCCAACCTCCTCTCCATAGTCACAGGTTGTTTGATCATTTCTACATCAACTTCAATTATCTCTCCATCAGAACTCTACCACTAAACTTGGAATAGAACCACCATTTGACCCAGCTATCCCTCTCCTTGGCCTATACCCAAAGGACTTAAAATCAACCTACTACAGTGATGCAGCCACATCAATGTTCATAGCTGCTCAATTCACAATAACCAGATTGTGGAACCAACCTAGATGCCCTTCAATTGATGAATGGATAAAGAAATTGTGGTATATATACAAAATGGAATATTATTCAGCCATAAAGAATAATAAAATTATGGCATTTGCAGGCATATGGATGAAGTTGGAGAATATCATGCTAAGGGAGATAAACCAATCTCAAAAAAACCAAAGGACGAATGATCTCACTGATAAGCGGATGATGACACATAATGGGGGGTGGGAGGGAGGCAAGAATGGAGGAAGGAGGGACTGTATAGAGGAAAAATAGGGGTGGGAGGAGTGGAGAAGAAGGAAAAAAAATAACAGAATGAATCAAACACAATTACCCTATGTAAATGTATGATTACACAAATGGTATTCCTCTACTTCATGTACAAACAGAGAAACAAGATGTACCCCATTTGTTTACAATAAAAAAATAAAAAATAAAAAAAGATAGACACTAAAGGAGAACAACAACAAAAAAGAACTCTACCACTTAATGGAAGCCTTGGTGCTCAATCTTTAGAAGGAACTGACAAGAACAGGGTAGTGTCCACACGAGGATGAAAGAAATGCAAAGGACAAGGCCACTGAAAAAATAAGTTTTGATAGAGATTTCAGTGCAAAGTCCCAGAAGAAGATGGGATTTGTTTGAATGACAGGAAAGATCCATCCCTTAAATAAAGATCTTCCCATTTGATTCTTTTTTTTTTTCTTTTTTCTTTTTTTTATTATTGTAAACAAATGGGATACATGTTGTTTCTCTGCCTGTACATGGCGTAAAGGCATACCATTTATGTAATCATAAATTTACATAGGGTAATGTT
This sequence comes from Sciurus carolinensis, assembly GCF_902686445.1. Taxonomy (NCBI): domain Eukaryota; kingdom Metazoa; phylum Chordata; class Mammalia; order Rodentia; family Sciuridae; genus Sciurus; species Sciurus carolinensis. Next base: position 60,556,048 of record NC_062216.1, on the reverse strand, counting down.
GTTTGATTCATTCTGCCATTTTTTTCCCTTCCCCCCCCCTCCCACCCCTCCCCTCCCTCTATACAGTTCTTCCTTCCTCCATTCCTGCCCCCATCCCTAAACCCAACTCCAACCCCAACACTAACCCCTCCCACCCCCCATTATGTGTCATCATCCACTTATTAGCGATATCATTCTTCCTTTGGTTTTTTGAGATTGGCTCATCTCACTTAGCATGATATTCTCCAACTTCATCCATTTGCCTGCAAATGCCATAATTTTATCATTCTTTATGGCTGAGTAATATTCCATTGTATATATATACCACTTTTCTTTATCCATTCATCAATTGAAGGACATCTAGGTTGGTTCCACAATCTGGCTATTGTGAACTGAGCAGCTATGAACATTGATGTGACTGTATCTCTGTAATATGCTGATTTTAAGTCCTTTGGGTATAGGCCAAGGAGTGGGATAGCTGGGTCAAATGGTGGTTCCATTCCAAGTTTTCTAAGGAGTCTCCATATTGCTTTCCAGAGTGGCTGCACTAATTTGCAGCCCCACCAGCAATGTAAGAGTGTACCTTTCTCCCCACATCCTCGCCAACACCTGTTGTTGCTTGTATTCTTGATAATCGCCATTCTAATTGAGGTGAGATGGAATCTTAGGGTGGTTTTGATTTGCATTTCTCTTATTACTAGAGATGTTGAACATTTTTCCATATGTTTGTTGATTGCTTGTAGATCTTCTTCTGTGAAGCGTCTGTTCATTTCCTTAGCCCATTTGCCGATTGGATTATTTGCATTCTTGGTGTAGAGTTTTTTGAGTTCTTTATAGATTCTGGAGATTAGTGCTCTATCTGAAGTATGATTGGCAAAGATTTTCTCCCACTCTGTAGGCTCTTTCTTCGCAACGCTGATAGTTTCCTTTGCTGAGAGAAAACTTTTTAGTTTGAATCTATCCCAGTTATTAATTCTTGCTTTATTAAGGAGTTTCAACTTGTTTGGGTTATTTATTCTTAACTTCAGTCATAGGGCTAAGAACTGAGACATACTACCTATGAAGAGTTTGGATTTCTTATTTTACTTTCTGACTTTTTGAGGTATGTCTTTAATAAAAAATTATTTTATAAAATTATAAATTAAGTAAAACAAGCATGGTGCTAATGAGAAAAAATTAATTTTCACATTGGTTTCACTATTCTATGTGATATCATATTATTTACTTTTCTAAAACTTCCTCATCTATTTTTTAATCAGAATATTAAGAAAAAAATTAAAATATTGGGAGTGTAAATGGCCCTTGATGAATGGCCACTCTTGTTCTATTGGTAGAAGTATGAATTGGTAGTTTTATGGAGCAAAATTTGGTAATATATATCAAAGTGATACCATTCAGCCAAGTACTTTACCCTTTCTAGAATTTTGTTTTAGTCAGCTATTTTGATGCTGTGATCAAAAGACCTGACAGGAACAATTAGAGGAGGAAAAGTTTATTTGGGGATTTCAGAGGTCTCAGTTCATAGATGGCTGACTCTATTCCTCAGTGGTCAAGGTGAGACAGAACATTATAGCAGAAGAATGTGGTGGAGAAAAGCAGCTCAGAATATGATGATCAAGAAGGAGAGAGAGAGAGAGAGAGAGAGAGAGAGAGAGAGAGAGAGAGAGAGAGAGAGAGAGACTCCTCTAGCCAGGGCAAAATACATACCAAAGGTTTGCCCTTAGGGTCCCAACTCCTGCAGCTGCAAGGTCAGTCTCCAGTTACCTCTCAGTTCAGCCCTATTAGGGCATTAATGCACTTGTTTTGTTAAGGTTCTCATAACTCGATCACTTCACCTCTGAACCTTCTTGCATTGTCTCACACATGAGATTTTGGGGAACATCTCACATCTAAACCATAACAAATTTATTCTAAGTTGATGATTGAATAAGTGAAAACCAAATGTCTTCCTAAATATATTCACTATAGTTTTGTTGAAAATTGTGAAAAAATTAGATACAACCCAAATATGTGTCAATACAGAAATAAATTATATTTCATATGAAACTATAATCCGATGAAAGACAGTGCTATGATTAAAAGGGATAATGGACAGATAATTGATTGGTATAGACAATTGCTATATTGTATTAATGAATGAATTTAAAAAATCATAGAATTGAATTGTTCTACTAAATAAATTTCTCACCAACCAATCCTATTACACTAGCAAAACTTGTAAAATTGTCTCTGTCCCCTAATCTTCCTCCTCTCCTGTACCTAATCAATCATGAAGTCCTTTACACTCCTAAGTGCCTTTTAAATCATCTACTTCCCTCTAGTTCTACCTCTACTCCCTGTTACAAACTTGGCATTCACTTAATACTTGTTAAATAGGCATTTAGCAAGGTTTCATTCATAACGAAACTTTCCACACATATGCCTTTCCCTCCCTTAGGAAGAGACAGGTACTTGAGGGAGATTCACCAGATTGCTAACTGTGATTTCCTTTTAGGTAGTGGAATTCAGCATTATTTTTATTTTTTTATTTAAATGTCTCTAAACTGTTTGAAAAAATTATATAATAATGAATAATTTACCCCTCTCCAAAAATAAAACTGTCAAGAAATGAGGATAATAATCATTATTCTACCATTCTGACTAGATGAAAATAATGCTTAAAAAATGAGTATCTGTGAATGTCTCTTGTAATGTGAAAGCAATGTTGTTTTGCTTATTGTGGGCAATAATAATATATAAATAATTATAGCTGCTAAAATTTCTTGAATACACATTCACAATGTTTGGGTTACTTAACATGCTTAGAGTTTAGAATAAGCCTATGATACTATTATTAATATTCCCACTTTTATATATAGATATATAGTACTATTATAATATCACCAAATATACTATATTGACATTCCCATTTCAGAGATGGGGAAACTGAGGCAGAGGCAGATTAAGTGGCTTATCCAGGTGGACACAGATAGTGGAGCAGAAGCAGGATTCAAACCTGGACAGTCTGTGCCTGGGGTGTGAGCACGTACTGCTATCTGGGAAGTGGGAAGTGGCAGAGGTAGAACTTTGCTCCACATATCAGATTTTTCAACTATGAAGCTCCTCAAGGGAGTTTCATAGAGATCACTACCACCTGCATTAACTTGGAATTTCAAGTACTGCTGAATGATTTGGGGAGTTACATCAAGACACATGACCACTGTTGAAAGTAATTTAGTAAATTACTCCTTTAAATCTTAGATGTAGATGAAATGGAAAGAAAGGAGGAACTAATATTTGGGGGGCATTCAATTATATCGGTAATATAAAGACACCATTTCATTGATTCTTCACGGCACTCCGGGAGGTTAAGTGTTATTCTCAATTACAATCATAGATAAGGAAATTCAGATGGGGATTTATTATGTAATTTGTCCAGGTCTTTACAGCCATTAAGTCGTAGAGTGGAGAACCATCCAGCTATGGCCCAGAGGCTAGTGTTATGCAGCATAGTAATTAAGAGGAAAGATTTGGAGAAGAGTTGTGTGGGATTGTTATATTGACGTAACTCAAATGACATCATAAACCTCAGTTTTCTCATAGAGAATAATAAAAACTTTCCTGCTTTTCAAAAGAAGAATTTTAGTCACCTGTGCATTCCCTTACTTTTGCAAAAGCATCATATAGGCAGTTAAAAGAATAAGATAAGGCTTAACCTTTAAGAAGCTTTTACCACATATTTCTCAGAACTGATTAACTTGTTTTATGTTTGATTTCCAATGTTATAAGAAATGCCAACAATTTTCTTTACTTGAAATTTCTCTTCCATCTCAGCATCTTCCCTGTCTTTTGAATAAAGCATGCACACTCGGGCATCTGGCCTATGCTCTTGCAGACCCCCTGGTCTGGAATGTCTTCCCTTCCCTCAGGAACTTAATTGGTTTCAAAGTGTGACCTCCCTGACCACTTCAACCTGAAGCCATGCCCTTCTCGTCTCAATGTCCATAGTGCTGAACAGGTCATTTAATACAAATTCTCTTGGAGTTTCTGGAACTCAGTGCCTCACACATGCCAGCCAGTACTCTATCTCACTTAGAGTTTCTATGTAGGATTTATGCATTTTCTTTAAAAAGTAAGTTAGAAAGTCTTTAATGCTCAAGTATTTGCTTGTATCCTCATACTTCATAGGACAGGAGACAGTTCATATCTGCTGATTGTTTTGATTTAGAGGAAAAAGGAGTAAGAATAAGGTAAATGACTATCACATACCAGGAATTTCATATAATTATCTCATTGCAAAAATAAATTAAAACAGTTTTCTTTAGTCAGTTGAAATAGAAGAGTTACCTTCCCTATATCTCAATGTCACAATTTGGAAAATAGAATTTGGCCGTACATTTTGTCTGTCAGGATTGACATACAGAAACGTGATGAATAGTTGTAAGCTCTTTGGAAACATAAAGTTCAAGGGGAATACTAAATAAAAGGACTGATCAATATGGAGTTCAGATTTAAATTTTTTTTTCATCTACTAGTGCTGGATTTCTTGGCAGTAACAGCAAAACTTAGAATTTGAAAAAACAAATCTTATACATGTATTGACTGAATTTATTAAAATGTTTATTACCATATCAATTTAATTATAAGAAGGCATTCTTATATGTCAAATATGTCTCAAAAGACAATCAAACAAATGACAATAATGCAGAGTAACAAAGGCAGCACAGCATTTGCAGACAGCATCTTTATTCATTTTTATGTGCACAAAAGAAACAAACAAAAGGTTGAAAGCCTTTTAGAGTGACAAATGCCACAATTCAGTGGAAAATACACATTTTAATTTGAAAACATCTCTCACTGAGAATAAGTTTGGCAAGAGGGGAAAGAACCTGGGTGCTGAATGTATGCATCCCTCCAATATTCATAGGTAGGAATCTAATACTTAGCATTACAGCACTAAGATGTGGAGCCTTTGGGAAGTCACTAAGTCATGGGGGCTGTGTCTCATGAATGGATTAGTGCTCTTATAAAAAAGGTTGAAAGGAGCACCTGAGTGCCTTTTGCTCTTCTGCCAGCTGCCGTGTAAGCCATTATGAAGCACAGAGAGAGCCTTCGCCAGACACTGAATCTCCTGGTAACTTGACCTTGGACTTCTCAACTTCCATAATTGAATGAAAAGAATTTCTGTTTATAAATTACCCAGTCCAGGGTCTTTTGGCCTGCCAACTCTGTAGCATCTCAGTACCTTTGAGGCTGTATAGACCTAGCCCTTCAGATTCAGTGTATGTTAAATTAAAAGGGAAAGGTATGTTTAAAGAAGTGTTCCACCCCGCTCTTTATTGGAAATTGTCCTCTAAATTGTTTCTTGATGGTAAAAATAAAACAAGTTAGATTTGTGTGTGTGTGTGTGTGTGTGTGTGTGTGTACTTTCAAACTTCCATTCTTGTCAACCTACTTTGGTCATTTGTGTTAACATGGAAGATGGGATGTATTGTGTTTTCTTTGTCATTTTTTTCAGCTGTAAACTGGATAGGGGCCAGAAACTAAACAATAATAAACTGAGAAATTGCTAGGAAGAGAAGTAATAGCTAAGGGGTGAATATAAGAAATGGAATGCATGTCAACAAGCATCAAGACAGCTGGTGCAAAAGTAAAAGTATACCAGACAAGAGCTGCACATGACCCAGAACCAAGGAAAGAATGCCATGTTCATAGCCCAGGGAGGTTTCTAGGAATTAGAGATTAGATTATTTCTTGACACTTCTGGAGGCTACCTGAATGGAAGGCCTGGCAAATATCTGAGAGAAGTGCGTGAGAAGGCAAAGAAAAAAAAAATTCAGGACATTGCTTCTTCACTGAAAACTCATAAAATTTCAGTGTCGGAAAAGATTCCAGAGATGGTCAGTGAAGTCCACATATATCGACCAAACCCTCTGCAGTGTTTGCAATGAGGAAAATGGGAGCTCTTAACAGGGGAGAGATAGAAATCCTTAATCCAACCAATAAAGGCCTTATCCACAAGTTAGGCTACATGAAGCACCATGTAAGAAGAAGACTCTAATTGTTTATAATTTAGCTATTTATTTTGTATCTAGAGAGCTTCACAATTCAAATCATTTTCATACCTTAACAATCTTAATTGTTCATGTGCTGTTAAGATATTCCATTAGAAGGAAAATTTTCTAAATAAAGGTAAAAAGGAGATGCCATGATCTAAAAGTTGAGATGTTTATAAGATGATAGCTCTTTGCTTTGTGTATTGGTAACAGAAATTTGCAAGCTACAAAGAATACTTATGGTCCTTCTATTTTAAGAAACCTTGATGCTTTCCCATATGTTTCAAGTTAACTTCTATAAAGAAGTTTATAGACCAAGAAACATATCTGAAAAAGACTTAAAGCCCTTGTTTTAGTCTTAGCCCATATAAGTACTATGTTTTAAGGACATCTATGCTCACAGCTTTGATGATATAGAGGAAGATCGATGATTATGAAATAGTTTTCCATAAAATTTCTTTTAATAGTAAACTACTTTCCTGCATGTCATCCAGACATCAATTTATGCAGAATACTTTCCATCACTATAGTTAGCATCTAATTTATAAGATATTATGTGTCACAAGTTGATTTTAAGTGAGTTGTTTGAAATCTAGAGTAAGTGACCCAAAGAGTAAGTATTGAACTGGTTGGAACCACCCATGGTTCCACAGAAAACGCATACTAATTTGTAAGGCAAGTGGGCTTATCCACTTTCAAATAAAGCATAATTTTAAAATTAAAAATAAATGAGCCTTATGTCTAGGTAAATTTGTCTGCTGTGATATATATATATACACACAGAAATTGGTATGCAATTTTAAGGGGCATGGAGCCTAATTTTATCCAGGAACCCAATTAGGAAGCCCTTAGAGTAGAGAATACTAACAACAGTATATAATAATTCTTCAGGGGAAGCTATACTATATTTTGGTCAAGTGTTAAAGAGAAACTGGATTCTCCATCTCCCACATGACTAAGAGTGAGAGGCATGGGGTTCCCCTAATTCTAAAACTTGAATAATGTAGAATCTACAGTGGAGCAGAAGCATTTTGTTGTTGTTATTTTCCTTGTATTTTTTTTTTTTTTTTGCTTTTATTTTTCTCAGAAAGGTGGGAAGAAGAAGTTAAGAACAGGGATGGACACATTCCCAAAAGCCCACTGACATTTTAATACATATTCAAGCACACCAACTTTTCAAAATGTTAGTCCCAACCAAAACCAGCCTGCTTTTTAATCAACTGCTTCAACCCATTGCTTTTAAACCATGTTTCCCCTTTATTGTCCACTGGGCAAGAACTTTTTCTGTTCCTCAGAATAAATGAATATATCTTCTACCGACAATGAGAAACTGCTGGAATGTGAAGTGGGCTCTGGTACTTACATACATATGTGCTGTGCATCAACTTGCACATACATCCCTTTACCTCTCTTTTCACTATTGACAGCTTTCCTCTTTGTGATCTGTCCTAGAATGACTCATTGATTATCAAGAGAAGGAAGGCCAAGTACAGAAAGGAGAGAAAGAGTAGCGGTAGATACCAAGTTGGGCTATTGAGGAAGAAAAGGAGGGAAAAGGGAGCTCTGGCCACTTTACCAGCTGATGTCAACACTCTAATTCAAGGAGATCATTGATGTGCAAAGAAGTATGTATTAGATGCATGACAACTGGAAACTCCCTGCAATTCTCTCACTGACAGCAAAAATACTTTGTACTATTTGTTTTGGAACTCAAGAATTCCAGTGAAAAACTTTAAAATATTCTTACTTGAGTTTGAATTTCTATGCATTTCTGCCATTTCAGAGAATCTTAAGGTTGGAAACTTCAGAAACTGAATACGCTAGGAAAGAAATGGATCATAGTATTCTTCATTGGATATAAAAATAAGTCTTTAAAGAAAAGTTTAAGCACAAGAACCAGAAGAAGACCATTGGTTGTCTGAAAAGTTTGGGTGGGACATTCAGAAACTGCTTAGTCCTAAGGATCAGATCACCACCCTGGCTATTGAGCTTTCTCTAAGTCGGCATCAAAGAAATGAAATACTTTGGTCCAGACATTGGGAACAAGTCCTACCCAACCCATACTTTCAGGAAAACATCAAGTAAGTCCTTTGGTGAAGCTGTATTTTCCTGAAACTCTTCTCAAGTTCTCTCTTGTCTGCTTTCTGTCTCTGATGAGGAGGCTGGAAGTCTACATAAAGAAGTTATGGTGTTCAAGCAGCAAACAGCAGAAGAAAAATCAAGACTTCCAAGTAGTTGGGAAGACTCTGAACAAGTGTCCTATCTCTAGATCATTCTGGGAAAGATGGGACAATTTTGTAATCTCTCCCTTCTCTCCCTCTTCCTCCCTCTCCTTCTATGTCTGGAGATAGTGATATGAGCACCAGATAGGTACTCACATGCTTCCTGCTTTCCTCCTTCCCCTCCCATTCTTACTTCCCTTCACCCATTCTTGCTTTCTTCCTCCCTCCCTACCTTTCTCCCTCCTTCTCTCCTATCCCATCTTCTCTCCCTTCCTTTCTCCACAAGGCCCTCTTCCCAGTTTCCACCCATTTTTTAAAAATGTAAACCACTTTTGAATTCTAGCCATCTGTTAATACAAGGCAGTGAAAAATGTTGAAGTCACATCAAATTCCACTTGCTCTGCCAGTTAAAAATACAGATGCTTCCTGTTTTATGCTTTCCTCTCACTTTCTCTGGAGTTTAAACATGAAAATATGTTCCATGATAAAAACCAGCACATATCCCCTTTCATCAGGAAGCATATTCCAAACAATGAAAGTGGAGAAGATATTTTCCCAAGTCCAACAAGGATACCTGGATGTTGGAGGACTCATACATAGAACCATAATTTCATGGAGCAAGAACATAATTATTCACAACTATCACATTTTATAGATGAAGAAACTGAGATCACAGGGGATTGTAATTGTTCTCATATGTGCTGTGCATCAACTTGCCAAAATTCACATCAGTTTACATTTTCACCCAACATGCTTAGGCCTCAATTGCTCCACAGTACTTTCTATTATCCACAGTTTTCAGAAAAGGGCCTTTTGGCTACTGGGAAAAGCCAGATCATTGAGCAATGGAACATTAACTTGAAAGTTAGTAAATGTGCTGGAGTTAACAGAAGAAAAAAAAAAGAAAAACAGGACTAGGATTCAAGACACCTGGGTTTGTCTCAAATCTGTTACTAACTACCTGTCAGACTTGGGACAAAAATTTCTACCACTGGTCCACCGCTATGTCAGTTGATCTCTAAATTTCCTTCCAGCACTTTGAATCTTGATTTTTTTTTCCCCTTCACTTTTCTGCTGATTCAGAGTAAAGAACCTTGGCCAAGTTATTAACTGCCATAAATCTCAATTTTTCTAAGTGCAAAGGAAGAATAACACATTCTCTTGTTTTCCTAGCACAGAGATACTAAATGATCCTACATTAAAGTGGGAATCTTTAGAAATCACATTAAATATTTTATATCTATAGACATTTAATTAGTCACTAAAGCTAAAGTAATATAGTGACCATACTACTAGGCAATGTGCCTGGTTCTGGTCGTGTTATAAGACACTGTATTGATTTTCATTCTTCTTTCTTTTCATCATTTCTTTGTGTGCATGGTGCTGTGGCTGGAACCCAGGGACTTTTGCATGCTGAGCAGTCACTCCACCCCTGCACTATACTCTCAGTCCCATCATATCTTTCTGCATTAGTTTTTATATCTGTTAGATTTCTATGGTATGGAGCTTTGTAGGTGACTGTTTTCTGCCTCTTTCTTGTCATCCCTGTTCTAGTATCTCCCATCTCAATACCTAGCCCCTCAACCATTTTACTAATGCATGATAGAAACTTTCTTATTGCTTTTTGAGTTCTTACTTTCACCTCCAATGATTCACCAAGTTCTCACCAGTTTTCTCTCCCTGTGGTCTTTCAAATTCATCCACTTCCCTTTTCTCTGTCACCATATCCTAGTCCAAGCTGCCATCACCCCTCACCTGAACTACTGAATTCCACCAGCACTCAAAGGACTATTTCAGATGGTGTCTTTGATCATTTATCACTACTGCCTACACCTCCCTAATGGCTTTCCCTTGATCTTAAAATAAAGACCAAAATGTATAGAAGACTTAACAACAGGCAGTTCCTGGCCCTTGACTCACAGAACATACATCCCTCCATCCCCTTAGTTGCTACTCTTTCCTACCTTCTCTTGGGAAACAGACTTTGTAGCTCCCTGTGGTTACAATATTCTCCCAGCAATCACCTACATAATGCTCGTTCTTTGGATTTCATGCTAATTCTTGTGTCCCCAGAGTAGCCTTCTCTGACCTCCTCAGGCCATTTTCCTCCATTATACTTTCTCATTGTACTCTTTATCCTTGATGTTATTGCTTCTGTCATTATCACAATTTTACATTTGCTCAGGTAATCTTCTTAAATCATATTTTGATATCTCCTCCCTCTCTAGATTGTAAAATTTATGATGTCATGTCTCTTGCTGTTACTACAGCAATGCCATGTCTATTTTTCTATTATTATAGTGCTAATTGTATTTGACACATAGTAGGTGCACTATCAAATTCTGTCAACTAAATGAGGAACTTAATGAATGAAAAGAAAGAACCTACAAGATTGGAATCATGGAAAGCAAAATTTAGTGTTCAAAGAATGAAGCTGATGAGCATTGTGTGCCTGCGGGACTAGGAAGGTCAGAAATTTTTTAAGTGCTAAGATATAATGTTTGTAAGGTGAAACACAATTACATAGAAAATGACTAGTGATCAATACAACCTTCAACCAACCCTCAACATCTGCAAAAATAAATATTTCAAATGTTAAATTAAAACTTTATTTCTTCCTATTTAAAAAAAAAAAAAAGAAATACCAAGCCAGGTTTGGTAGCACATGCCTGTAATCCCAACTGCTTGGGAGGCTAAGGTAGAAGGATCACAAGTTCAAAGCCAGTTTCAGTAGCTTAGAAAAGTCCTAAGTAATTCAGAGAGCCCCTGTCTCAAAACAAATTTAAAAAAAAATATTAAAGAGGGCTTGGAATGCTATTCAGTGGTTAAGTGCCCTGGGTTCAAGCCCTTGAACCACCTCTTCCCCCCAAAATAAATACCAAGACAATCTTACAAATCTTATAATTTGTAGAGATTTGTTTATCTCCGTAAATTCAAAAGAGAGAGAAATTAATAAAACCTTGAGTAACCAGAAAATGCTCCCAATAGGCCAAATTTGAACTTTGCTTTGAAAAGTAATTGTAAATTGAACAAGAAACTATATGACTTATTTATTAAAGTTTTTTTTAATATACAGATTATTCTCTATTTATTCTTTGTTTTAGTTAGCTATTTCACCACTGTGGCTAAAAGACCTGACCAGAACAATTATAGAGGGGGAAAAGTTTATTTGGGAGCTCATGGTTTCAGAGTTCTCAGTCCATAGATAACTGGTTCCATTCCTTGGGGCTCAAGGTGAGGCAGAACATCATGGCAAAATAGTGTGGCAGAGGGAAGAAGCAGTTCACATGGTGATCAGGAAACAGAGAAAGAGAGATCTGTACTTGCCAGATATAAATATATAGCTCAAAGTCATACCACCAGGGACCCACCTTCTCCAACCACACCCTACCACTTCAGTTACCACTCAGTTAATCCCTATCAGGGGCTTAATTCACTGATTGGGTTAAGACTCTTATAATCCAATCCTTTCTCCTGTAAACCTTCTTGCATGGTCTTACACGTGGCTTGGGGTGTGACATCTGACATCCAAACTATAACATTCTTCCTCATACATTCTCTACTCAGGTTCCCCAAACTCTACTGGTGGAACAGTGCCATGAGCTTGGTCATCAGGACTTCCTGGCCTTCCAGTTTCAAGTGATTTGGCCCAAAGAGAGGCACTGGCAGAGGTCTGTAGCATGAAGGGGGATTTGTAGGCCCTCACTTTCCCTGCTGCCTCCCTGCCTGGTCATAGCTGTCAGTAGTCAGTTCCTCTTTTGTGAACTACACTCCTGTTAGATGCCTTCTAACTTACACATGAGGGTCTCAGTGGGTCACTGCTTCACAACTAGGGGTGGTACAGGCTTTCTGATGCTGTGACTATCGGAGAATAAATAAATTCTTTTTATTTGGCCATTTGGGGACTATTGTGTTCCCTGCTAAGGGTGAGGGATTTAAAAAAACAAACAAACACAAAAAAAGTAAAAAAGTCCTGTCAGACTGTGAATGAAATTTTTCTCAAACAAAATGTAGTTGTAGTTTCTCCTCTTTTTTGTTCAGTTAAGGTGATACATATGCTTTACATCAAAACAGATCACAAAGCAGGGGTCACTTTAAACTGACTATTGTAAGCTCACTGGCAGAAATAAACATTTCCCTAAGTAAAATAGAATAAGCAGCATAGGAAAAATTAGAAAAGTCACTCTACCGTTCCCAAACACACATACATATGACACTGAATGGATCTTCAAAGAAAATAATAAAAGGTCAGTTCTTTATTCCTGTTCCCTTCCCCAGGTACACACATATAAACATTCTAGTTATTCCTGACATGACAGACTTGGAAAAGAGGAAATTTAGGATAGCCCCGCTGGAGGGGTTGAGAGCTAAGTGTAGAGGAAGGTGAAGTGAGCACGATTAGGGTGCTAGGTTCAGATCCCAATAAAAGCTGTTCTGTCGTGTCCATCCTGATTGTTGAATTCATCCATCGAAGAGATTATCCTAGGTACCTACCCTACTCCTACAACCAGGAGTTTGACAAGAGTCATTGCTGCCTGGCTGTGAGATAGAAAGCCATTGTCACTTCATCTGCCATCAAGCACCCATGGGGTGAGGAAAAGAAGACCCGATACAGGCAGAAGACTTCTTAGGGGCCAACTTTTTAGTTGACCATGGGTAGAAGCACTAATTGGTCATCCACTAATCGGCCTTGGCTTTAGCAATGGAAAAGCCAGTAGCTTAGCCAGGATTGTATAGAACTATAAATTTTAACTTCTAAATACATTGATTGGTTAAAATAACAACAACAGTGATGATTATGTGCCAACTGGAAATAAAATTACTTCTTCATGTATTAGTTCCATACTTTCAAAATAAAGAGATGTTTGGTTGTTAAAAATGTAGAATATATGTAATAGTTAGAATAATAGAATACATTACATAATGTCCTTTAGCAAAAAGTCTTGCAGTATCTTAATGGTTGAAGTACATTAATCTGAGTGATCTTATTATAATAGTCCTAATATTCGTAATGGAATGAATCACCCTTTATTATGATCCAAGTAACATACATCAACTTTTTCATGATCTGTTGGAATGGAATGGGGTAATAGAAAAGCAGTGATTTTGGATAACACATTAGATATTCTGAACAAAAGTCATTTTCTCTACTGTCTTAATGGAAAGAAATGTTCTAAGAAGATTCCTAGGGCAGATAAATAAGTATATGAGTCTGGCTTAGGAAGACAGTGTGTTTCTTCCCCTATGAAGCATTCTGTAAATTCCAAATGGAGAAAAATAATGGAAGAAAGAAAGATGGCCTGGGAGAAATCTGTAAGCAACACTCAGATACCTGCAGCAGCTTCTATTCAGGCCTCTGCTCACCTCAGAGTCTGTCCAATTCATTTGATCAAAATAAAGCAAAAACATTCAAATATACAGACTGAAGAATATTCAATGAGTACTTATTGTATGACATGGAACCTTCCAAGTGCTTCCGTGGAGATCATTTTCATTCACTCTCACCCAGCTCATGAGATAAATCATCACTGTTATCTTCAATCTTCAATCAAGGAAACTGATAATCAATCAGTGATTCTCAGAAGCTTGCTCAAAGTCACACTAGTAGTTATTGTGGGCTGAAGTTTGACTCTAGAGCCCAGACCTTTAACCATTAAGAGAAATAAGTTAACATCTTCATGTTCTAGGTATGCACCACACCCACACACCATCGATAAGCTGTGGGGCTCTAAGTCTCTAAGTATGGGTTGGTGCTATTGCTGTAATATGGACACCACCTGAATGAGCAAGAGATCTTAATGTGACCAGCTTTCAACTGTAATTAAATTTGCGTGTCCATATTATTAAGATGTATTAAAACTAGGTGAACACATGCAAGACTTTTTAATTGGATTTTATAGAAAGCCTCCATTTACAAACACTAGTACAGTCAAATGAATTCTTATCTCTTCTGTTGAGTGATTTCCAATTTTTGTGGGGGATGCGGTACTGGGAATTGAACCCAAAAATGCTTAACCACTGAGTCACATCCTCATCCCTTTTTAATAGTTTATTTAGAGACAGTGTCTCACTGTGTTGCTTAGGGCCTTGCTATGTTGCTGAGACTGCCTTTGAATTTGAGAACCTCCTGCCTCAGTCTCCTGAGCCTTAGGGATTACAGGAATGCCCAGCCTCAAATTCTTGTAGCAAAAGCTTTTTAAAACAGCTCAGTTCTATCTATGAACTTGAATATCTACAGCTTAATGTAACTATTGCCTTGTGACTTAATTATATCCCTGAATCACCTTGAAAATTGATTATAGGTAAGGTAATGCCCACTTTACAGATGGGGACATTTGTAGTCTCAGGTGATAAACGTTAAAATATAGTAGATGATATTTAATTGCACACTTTGTTTCCTTTTTTAAGACCATACTGATGTTTTTAAGAATTATCAGAGAGGAGAAGTAATTATTCCAAGTGTTTGATGTTATAACCATTAAAAAAAATAAAATGGTACATAAGCACAGGTCACATCATGACCCACTGGACTAGAATTTCTGGAGCTATGAGTTCTACTCTGATCCCACCCCTTATTCCCTCATCAAGCATTATTTCTTTATAAATTGTTTAAATGATTAATATATTTTTAATCAAACAGTTGACATGATTTGAAATTGGTAAATCATCAGATGAATCACTATTTAAAATTCCGAATGAATAAACAATGGGAAACTGAAAAGTCTCTGGGAGAGGCTCATTGAATAAGTTAATTAAGGATGGAAAAAGAGCTACAGCGTAAGTTAGCAATGTTGTCTAAATGGATCAGGAGTCCATTCCTATGTGTATAATAAAAACCATTCATAAACCTGAAATTACAGAATTAAGTGAGGAGATGTATAATATTATCATATCTTCAAATGAAAAATAATTCACTGTATAAGAAGCATGCAACAAAACACATTTTATTTAAGTGGAGGACATTATGTTGGTGTGCTAGTACTACAGATTTGAAAAAAGAACACTTTATTGTTTTGTGATTGAGTCAGAACACAGCAACTACTTTGACAAATAATCCCTTAAATCTTGATGTTTTATTACAGCAAAAACATGTATCCTGATACTTCAAATTCCAGAACACTTGTTTTTGATTGGGTTGTTCCTTTAAGAGTTGACTCATGAATTTATTCTCTTCCTAGGCAGTTACAGAAAATGATGACTCCTCCATCTTCAATACATGGCTTCCAGGTCATTGTGACACTGTGCAGTCAGTGTACTGTGGGAAGAATGAGAATGTGGAAAAGGCATGCGTGGCCCAGTGAGGTGGTACCCACCTGCCACCCCACTACTCAGGAGGATGAGGCAGGAGGATGGCAAGTTTGAGGTCAGGTTGGGCAACATATTGAGACCCTGTCTCAAAACAAAAAGCAAAAAGGAAAAAGAGAAAAAGTTCATATGCACATCCCCACCCCTCTAACACACGTTTTTAATTGCCTTGGTTTAGAAGTGACAGACAACTCCTCACATTCCATTGACTAGAATTAGTCACATGGTCCCCACCTGGATTCAGAGAGGTTGGGAAATATGAATTGGCTCTGTGCTCAGAAAGAGGAAACACATTTGGTAATCATCTAGTCAATCTCTGTGACAGGACTGGTTCAAAAGATGTGCCGGAAAAGATAAAAATAATTCTATTCATTTTTGAAAATGAATTTATTATAGTAAAATAAATATCGCTTCTCTCTTAAATTTGCATAGAAAAGCAAAGTGCAAAACATGCAAATTGAGTTAGTCATTGTAAGACTTGACTCTAAATCACATGCATATGTCACTAAATTGATATTTAAGAAATATTGGATGTCAGAAAATATTTTATCCATCATCATGTAATGCTGGCAGCCTAATGTATACCTGAAAATTGCCAAAATATTGGACCAAAGGGAACACTTAGATCAGTCATCTCAGTTTTGAGAGTATGTAAAAATATTTCACCTCAAATTCAGTTGTGTTGGTATTTCACAGACATAGATATAAATTTGGCTAAAATACAGAATGACATTGCAGCAAAATTCTAGCTAATGGAAAAATCACTGTATTTTCAGGCCAAAACAACAGTGAAAAAAAAAAAAGAATTTCTAAAAACAGAATTATTCCAGTTTTTTGAAATAAAATAATAATAATAATAACACAAAGGCTAGGACCATGTGCCTTAAGACTGGACAATAAGTTAGCAAATTCAGGGTTCAGAAGATTGTGAAGTCTACTACTATGTTCTTGGGAATTATAAATTCGAAGGAAATTTGCTGCCTAAAAATATGAGCCTTGTGTAATTACTCCCACCTGCTGGTTAAAAGTTTTATTACTTGGGGCATTAAACCTGACTCCCACCAAGGGGTGAGGAGGAATGCAGATCACAGGGCCAGTGAACACCATCCTGCCTCCACAGTGGCTCTGGACTCTTTTTCCAACTTTTAAATGTGGCACAACTTATAGTGGGAACTGTGAGGCAGAGCTTACCCTGTGAATAAAAGGATATTTATTTCTCCTCTAAATGAAATCAAATGGAGGATTTGGAAGGATTAATGGACCACCACATTTACTCTATAAGTTGTTCAGCAATTGGGGGAAGCAAATCAGGAAGAGGACACTTCCAGGCACAGTGGTCCTCAGCTATAGCTTATGAGCCAATGCACCCAAGTGGCAGGAACTTGTCCTTGACTTTGAACATCCTGCACATATCCTCCTACAGGCCTTCCTGGAAGACTTCAGGAACAAAAGGCACATTATTGCTAAGGAATGGCAGGAACCTTCGAGGATAAAGCACAGTTTTTGATGAGCAGCTCTGCAAGCAGGGTTAGACTTAAGTTTCTAAGTCATTGAGAAGTTTTCCAAAGGTATCAAACCTGCACAAAACACTTATAAACATCCATGTTACCATAGCAGCTTTTAACCTTTGAAGAAAGTGAAGAAGTTGAAGAAAAGGATCAAGAGCAAAAAATAGTTTTGTTTTATTTTCCTTCGCTCCTTAACTTCAACCCCACCAGAAATTTTGGAAGGACGGTTCCAGAAATGTGACTTATTATTTTGTCCCCAGGAAATAGGATTAAAATTTTCATTATCCTCAATTGAAGGATATAGCTACTCCTTTTAAATTAACCCCTCTGCCCAGGAAGAAAACATACAGGTGAAACACTGACATGTCGGGAATATAATAATGTATTTTGGAATCCATGACCCTGGACTTTGGCAATTAAATGACAGTTCTGAACTGTTACCTTCCATTATAAGAAGTTTGGTTAAATTGCAGACTTGACTTTTCTGTCCTTTGGCACCTGAAGTAAAGAGAAATCAGAGGTAACATAGAGTTTATGAGCTACTAGCTCCTCTGGTTGCCTCTGTGGTTTTAGTGGCAATGGCTCGGTGTGAGCATTCAATTTCTTTATTTTTATTTTCTTACTTTAACCCCCTTACCCCACCTTTTCATCCACATTCATTCTACATTCTGTTCCCTTCATGTCTTCTCTTGGTTTCCCTATTCTATGTCTCTTCTTTCTCTACTCTTTTAATCTGACCTATAATCATGTCATCACCTTTGTAATCTCTATGGAAAAGCTAGTTTCATTGTCTCTATTTAAAATGTTTAAAAAGTCTCAACCAAGGGAGGAAGGTGAATTTATCTGTCTTTAATATCTCTTTTAGAATTTGGAGGACTCCCTGCCAAGAAAATTATTTTCTGAAACTCTTTAGATCTTGCTGTCCTCACAAAGCACAACACCAATAAGCTGCCTCCAGACATGAGCTTGTATGTCTGGCTTGACCTTGCTGCTAGCTCTTCCAGTCAATGAAAGTAGATACGTCAGCCCAGTGTTTCCCACATATTTATATTTTATGGGACAGTAAATGATCTCAAGGAAAAATGAAGAAATTGTTTTATCTTTAACCCTTTTTAAATAAAAACTACCATCTAAAACTATCATTTTAAAAATTTTAACGCTTTTTAAAGACTACCCTTGGCCAGTTGCAGTGGCACATGCCTGTAATCCCAGTGGCTCAGGAGACTAAGACAGGAAGATTACAAGATCAAAACCAGCCTCAGCAATTGTGAGACACACTAAGCAACTCAGTGAGACCCTGTCTCTAAATAAAATACAAAATAGGACTGGGGATGTGGCTCAGTGGTTAAGTGCCCCTGAGTTCAATCCCTGGTACAAAAAAATAACAAAGAAAAAAACAACAATAAAAAAAACCCTACCCTCTATTGTCACTATTATTTCATTAAAAGGACATTTTAGAATGTCCTTTTCATAACTTTAATGAATGTAGCCAATAAAAAACAACTACTAATCTTTATTTTCTCTTTCCATGGAAGACTGACTATGGATATCAACCAGCATTGATCCAATTTTAGGTCTTCGGGTTCAATAAGATAGTTCCTTTTCCAGTACAGATGATCATGACTTTGGCTGACTCCTCTGCTTTTCAGGAGCTATTGTACCCTATTGCCTCTATGTTGAAGGTCTCCATTCCATCTTTGGAATCCCAAATGTTCCAGCGGTAAATTCTAAGTTGCAATGTATAAATGTAGTCAATAAAAATTAAAATAAAATGGATTTGGCTTCCTGTCACCCACACTCAAACAAGGAAATGGCTCCACTTTTATTTTTCAATAGTATGGAATAGGTAGTGTGAGAAAGAGGAGGTGGGATGGCTGGGTAACAAAAATAAAAGATGTGGCCATTATTCTTGAGTGGATTGTAGTCTAATGGAATGGACATTCAGCCTGTTTATACCATAAGACAGACAGAAGTAGATGCTAAAGAGAGAAACATTGGAGGGCAGAGAAAGGTTTTTTATGTAATTATGTGTTTATGTGATGACTTGAGTGTTGTTCCCTTTTGTGGCTACAACATAAGTTCTGAAAAGCATTATCTCCATCAGATGTGTGGGTCCCTATTACTTAACCCTTAGCATAACACTCATTATCTAGTACCTGACCCCAAATATCTCCTAATCACCATTTGAGTGCCTGTGATATATGTTGTGAAGGATACCAAGAAATTGAAGTTTCATTCATCGCCTTTAAAGCATCTGAAAGCAGAGAGGTTTTCAAACATAGCAGATGTGTTTGGTCAGCTCATTGCTGTGTACACCATCACAGATGGTCACGGAGACTTATTTCATTCTGAAATGGAATAATTTCTTCTCCACTCAGCTTTTCCTTAGGCGTGGGTTTTGATGCCATATTTATCAAGACATCTACTTGGAAGCGGATGTCATGCTGTGAAGAGCCATTATAGACAAATGTTATAGCCATGTGCCAAGTAATGACTTATGCTGGGCAGTTGCTTAAAAGGCTGATTTTATTCATTTTATTTGCTACAGTCATATACTGCTTAGGGAAGGCAGGAATCTGTTTTGTTCTTTCTTTCTCTCTCTCTCTCCACCCCCTCCCCGCCTTTTTTTAAGCTAGTAATTATTTGCAGAGCTCTTTGGGCAAAGTGCTCAGCTCACACCTGGAAACAGAATCCTAGGCTAGACAGTGAGTGGCTGTGGTGATATTTATACATCTCCAGATTGCGGTTTGCCAATTGAGATGCAGACATATGCAGAAATGGCCTCATTGTCATTCTTTGTTTTTGTAATATTATCTTTGGCTGGACAGATTCATTTTTTTTTTTCCTTCTTTTTCTACTGTCAACACTGTTTCAGCAGTGAGCTATATTATCCGGTGACATCAGAGGAAGCAAATTTACACGTGTCAGCTTGGCAGGAATTGCCCACTTATGGCAAGTTGCATTTTTCTACCATCTTCACCTTGAGTGGTGAAGTCTCCATGGTTTGGGAAGATGACGTGGACCTCCCTTGATGGCAACAGTGCTGTGTCAAATTGAACTGCTGTTGCTTCACTGTCAAAGAGGAAGGAGCCTTGTGAACTTTGTTAATAATCCTTCCCCTCTGAACAATGGGAAGGTATCCTTAGAGTTGATTGCCTGTATCTATAGGTAATGGAGGCTTAACTGGCATGAAAGTCAGAGCCAGTTTCAAACCCATTAAATTTAATGGTTTGTGTAATGATTAGCTGCAACTGATGAAATAACCAAAGAACGATTCATGGACTGTTTAGGGAAGAATACTCAAACCATTCAAAATGGACATTAAACTATGGCTGGTTTCACTGTAAGTCAACAGTTTCCTTCTTCATTTTCCATTTAGGTCTAGATGCAGCCCACAGGGTATGGTAAAGCTGTACTTTAGGGGAAAGGTTGGATCTTTTAAGCTAATGACTTTGAACTTGTCATGTTTTCTGTTATTATTTGTAAAAATCAGCAGTGGTATTAATGAGGAACTAACAAATTAAGTGTAAGACAAAGTAATGTAAGTTTAAGTTGAAATACAACTAGGGAAATCTAGACAGGCATCCTTATCTCTTGGTGGCCCACTGAAAATAGCAAGCTATAGTAGAACGCCACCTAAGCCATGTAAGTCAGAATGTAAGTACCATGAGATTAGGAAATTTTTCTGTTCCACTCAACTCCTTATCCTCAGGGCCTAGAAGAATGCCTAACATATAACAAGCACTCAACAAATTTTGAACGTAAGTGGTTGATGGATATATAACCCATCTCTGGTGAAGTACCTTTGTTTCATTTCTGAGCGGGTGAACATTCTTTCAATAGAAGAGAAAAAAAAATCAGCTCTACAAAATACAAATCAGGGCTGGGTGATAGTCTTTCCAGATCTATCTTTCTTCGCATAGATCTTCTCCTGAGAGAAAACCACAGGGATTTGTGCAACTGTCGCCATCAATGATAGGTTTGGGATATGATAAAATGTAGAAAATGGTTAAATAAGAGAGTACACACCTTGTAGAATAGAATTTAAAATAACAGCTCTCAGCAGCAGAACTCTGACAGGAACTCATGATGGGAAAATATAAACCCCACCCTGGTGATGGCATCTGGTACAAATTGATAAATGAATTGGACAACACAGCAGAGTGTTTCTTCCATAACTCTTAAGATCAAACTCCCAGTGATAAGTAAGGATCTTTGGAGCCTCTATCTTTCTCTTTTTGAAAAAACCGAAAGGAGAATGAAAAGACAAGTAGACAGCTTGGTCCTCCCCTTGGACATCTAACTCTTCAGACATGTATTTTGATATACATTGGAAGTTCTATTTGTCTTGCAATTCCATTTAGAGAAAAAGTGCATCCCTCCTTGGGCACATCCCACAGTGTTCCATCACTGATTCTTCCATATTCCAACAGCTGGCCATGTGAAAGGTAAAGGAAAATGGAAACTATAATAACAGTGAAAGAGGCAGATCCCATGTGGGAAAACCAGTCCTGGTGATCAGACAAAACTCCAGCTGAATGGTATGAGTTCAAGAAATTGTATTCAACAAAAACTTATGGAGCACCTACTATGTGTCCAACACTGTGTATGTTACTGAACAATGCTCTTTGCTCCCTGATGGTGAGTTCTCAACACTATCTCAAGCCACCATGAAGCCCTTCAAGAGAACATATTTCAGATTAAGTTAGATCATTCCTGTAGCAAACTAGAGATGGAATATGCATGGATGTGAGTGCAATGTTGCCAAAGTCCTGATGCTGGTTGAATTTAGCCTTTTGCTATGAAAGTCAAGATCCCACCATATCTGCCTTCAGGTGGTTTTCTACAAAGTAAATGAATTTTGACAATTAACCAAGAATTTAAATTTATAGAAAGTGAGATGCTCTCAAACACGAAACCTGTGAAAAGAGAATTATGAAATAAAAGGATCCTTTGGGAGGAATAAGGAAGCCACTGGTTTACCATTTCACTTCCTTCAAATTCATGTTCAAATTTTACTTTACAGAAGGGAACTCCTTGACTACCCAGCCCCTCATTACCCCTGGTATTTCTGTAACCCCTTATCTCTATGTCTGACTTGTACTCTCTGACACATTATAAATGTCTTTACTTATTTACTTATTTTCTGTCTCTTCTCTCTGGAGTACTGTTTCAAAGTTGTTCATTACATTATTCTGTTTTCTGTTACTATAAAAAATTGCTGGAGGCTGAGTGCTTTATGAAGAGAAAATGTCTATTCAGCTCACAGTTTAAGAGCATGATGCCAATATTTGCTTGGCGATGGCATCATAACAGGAAAGCATGTAACAGGGACAGATCATGTGGTGAAACAGGAAGCTGCAGCGCAAGGGGAGGCCTGTCCCAACCTCCCACTAACATCACCACTCCTTTAGGGTCCCACCACTCCTTAACATCATCACACTGAGGACCAAACTCCCAACATGAGAACCTTTAGGGCACACACTCAAGCCATACCCAAATTATAACATCCCAGAATATGTTTGGATCCTCCCATATAAGGCAGAGAGGCATCTCCCTTAGTGGACCTGTGATCACTGGCATTTCCCTACCATTGTCCCTGTGGCTATGCAGCTCAGATTGACTGTGCTGAGGTTGTTGCTATAAATGTCTTTGGGAAATTAAATAACTTTAAGCTTCTAAAGTGGATAACTCCTATGTTAGATTTGATTAATACATAGCATACATATTTCCAAAGGAAGAGCTCAGCTTGATAAATGGAATTTGATAGACTTAGCCCAAGTCATAAGGCCAAGTGATGTCTAACTGTTTTAAGACGCCTGCTCTCTCCTTCCATATATGTCTGGTTGGGTGGTCTTCTTCTAATACCAAACCACAGTACAATTGGTTTCCATAAAATTGATTGTCTAATTCTGCTTTTTCTAGAGCCATCAGTGAAGGAACGTTGAAAGTTTACAGAGATGAAACATGTAGGCATTTGAAAATGTGAGGGCGAAAACATACCAATTTGAGAACAGGTCCAGCTGACCAAAAGAAAGAAAATTCCCATATTATTAACAATTAGGGATTCATGAGGGTCAAAATTTCTGGGGTTGAATTTCTGAAAGTTAATGATTTGCCAGCTTTTAGAGGGAATTAAATAGATATAGTTGAGAAAGTCACTGATATTGGTGGGTCAGTTGTCTTTGGAAATTGTGGAGAACTGGAAGACAGTGCAAACTTGATAATTGATTACTTTCATATACTTTGAACTGAAGAGCAACTTTCTGGTTCAAAGAAAGAACTAAGAACAAATTCCTTTTTCTATAAATGGGAGGAGTTTTACATAGAATATATAAACACATAAGCTGTGAATAAAATAAACTAGAATGATTTCTCTTATCCTTCTGTTATAGGTTAAATTTTGTCACCGGAAAACAATATGTTGTAGTCTTAAACCCCAGTACCGCTGAATGTGACCTTATTTGGAAATTGTGTCTTGCAGGAGAATTAATTGAGATGAGGTCATGCAGGAATAAAGCAGGCCCTTGATCCAGTAGCAGTAGTATCACTGATGTGCTTATAAAAAGAGGGGAGACATGTGAAGACACACAAGAAGAAAGACATGCAAAGGCAGAGACAGAGATCAGAGTGATGCATCTAAAATCCAGGAAAGCATGGGGCTGCCAGAAGCTGGAACAGTCAAGGAAGGGTCTCCCCAAGGGATTTCAGGGGGAGCATGACCCAGCTAATGCTTGATTTCAGACTTCTACCCCCTGAACCTTTTAGACAAGAAACTTTTATTGTTCTAAGCCAAGTCCCTGATACTTTGTTACATCATCCCTAGGAAACTAATACATCTTGCTATATCCAAATGGAGAACAAAAGGGAGAACCTTAAGTTAAGAAATAGAGCAAAAGCTTTAACTTCTTACTACTTGAGGTGAGATGTGTATGCTGATAACCAAGAAGGGAGTTGGCATTTTTTGAATGACTGTAGGGTTCCCTGCTTTACCTGCTCAGTGGAGGAATAGCAAGAAATTCTGCAATGATCACCAAGATGAGGGGTCTGTACCATTGCCTTCTGTTGTCCAGAGGAAGAGTTATTATAAGGCTGATTTTATCCCTGGGGTCATTTGGAAATAGTCCTGACTGTAGTGCAACTGTCCATGCAGGAAAAACTGACCTCTAAATTATTTTAAAATGGTTAAAACCAATCATTCTCTTATTTTTCAAATATGACATTGATGCCTAAGAATCGAGTCACTGAATTTTCAGCAGCCAGTTGCATCAGCCAGTTTTATATTTAAGATGTTTAGGCTGCAACTAATTTAGGGATAGGATGGTGGCCAAACAAAGAAGATTTCATTAAAAAAGGAAGTGAAGCAGGGTCTCTAGCCTTCAAAGCAATTATCTTGGAGATACTTACAAATCTGCCTGTGCCTTCTAGACAATATTTGTTTTTAGTATTTCCTAGATCCTTCCCCTTTTCCTCTCAGAGGTAATCAAAGCAGATTGAGAGTTGTTTACCTGTCTCTGTGCTCCACATTTCTCACACCTGTTCCCACATAGTTTCTTCCAGAATTCACTCTTGTCTTTTGGTGGATTTTCTTGATTTTCTGTGTGTCTAGTTTGTTGAGGGACTGGGAGGGAAGGAACTGATGAGTAGACTTTTGTTTTCTAAAGGTTATCCAAAGTTTTCTTCATTTAAGGAAGGGAGAAATACGACAAATATAAAATAGTATTTTTAAACTAAAACTTTTTAGAAATTATACTTAAATATTAAGAAAAGGATACTTTAAAGATCTATGCCTATAAAAATAACCCACTGGACATGAAAAATCTATGAGAATTATTTCAGCACTTTCTATTGGTTAGCTAATCCAAATGATTTCATTACACATTTTCATTTTCTTATTTTGTTGAACATTTGAGAAGCATGAAAGCCACATGTACCTTGCACAGACTGACTGGGAAGAGAAGAAAGGAAGGGACATTTATAGAAGGATTTTACTGGGTCAAGTACAGTGGTAGAATGTTCTGCCTGTGTTAACCTGTTTAAATCAGGAAGCATCAATTAAAACTTAGTGATTATGCAAATAGCAAATCTGACATTTAATCTGACATTTTTAAAGAAGCATGGATGTAGAAACATTGTCTGGAAAACTTTATTACTCTATCAATATTATTTATTTTAAAGAGTAAACTTCATTACAAACCTAACTTATTCAGGTACTCATTTAATGAATATTTATTGAGTGTTTACCAGAAGCTGGAAATGCAATGAGAACAAGAAAGTCCTAGTCCCTGACCTCATAGCCCTTATCTAAAATGGACACAAACACATAAACAAGTGAGAAAAGAAGTGCCTTGCTCAAAATTGTTGCACCAGGAGGACTCTCTGGATCTAGATGCTGAGGGTAATTCATCAAGAAAAGAGGGCAGGGAAAGGAAGGAAATGAGTCCGTAGAAGAAATTGCAGACTAAAAGGAGTTCTAACTGCCTACATGTCAGCAGGGCCAAAAATAGTTTGGTTGGATGGTGGCTTAGGCTGAGAGAGAGAGACTAGTGAGAAGCAAAGCTAGAGATAGAGTCAGAGGTCATGTTAATGATTTTGCTTTAGGTTAAGGAATTCCCACTTCATTTTGAAGTTCACAGAGGACTCAGATTCAGGGCAGTAATTAAGAAAGATCACTCTGGCTTTTGTGTGGAGAACAGACTATGAGAGGACAAGACCAGAGTCAGAGAGGCCATGGGAGACTGCTGCTGTATCTTGAGCAAGGCCTAGCTGCCAGTGTCATTGTCAGTAGCAATAGAGATAAATATATGAGTCAAGGATGCGTTTAGATGGTAGGAGAGATAGGACTTGATGATTCATTGAATTCCAAGGTGAAAATGAGGGAGCAGTTAAGGATGGCTTACACATAAAATATATGGGATTCTTTTATCTCCTGGGGTAGGAACACTATTATAGAATATGCTAGATCTTGGGGGGGGCACAAGACAAAAATCAAGATTGCAATTCTCAATGCCATGCAGAGCATCTACATTTAGATCCTAAAAACTGAATATGTAACTCTGTTGTAATGTCAGACCCATTTCTCAATAGGAATAGATAGGTATAGAGAGGGTGGAGGAGAGGTGGGCACAGGAATAAGCTGCTTTCTAGTCTGGGGTCCTCCGAGGCCTCCCAACCAGTGTTTCCAAGGTCTCACCATCATCAAAAATGGGTACAATACTCCTGTCCATCAGAGAGAGCAGAGAGAGTTCTCTGGGAGCTGGACAAAGAAGATGCTTCAGCACCCAACAGCAACTGCACCACTGAGTGTACCAACATAGTTCAGTGTGAGAAAAATGACAAACATGTCTACACTAGGAACATCGTAAATGCTACAAAAAAAAAAAAGCATTAGCTGTGAATTTCAGAGTTAATATTAAGTAACTCTGCTAAATGCCTTCAAGCTCTAGGCTTCTTGATTCCTTGTCCTGCACACTTTTCACTGAGACTCCATGACACAGTAGGGCCTTTCAGCTTTCAGCTAAGTCCAAACATACAGTTTCTCCACTACCAAAATCCCTGTTATACAGCCTGCCTTTCACATTCAGAAACCATTTGGTACCCGCTGGTCAAGACTGTCTAGTCTGAGCAATGATATTGATCTCCCCTCCCTTCAACCACAGATGCCTAGGACCACTTTGCTTTTCTCCATTATGGATCCTTACTGTTGTTATAGTATGTGTGTTTTCCTTTTTGCATTTAATCCCAAAATCTAAGAAGTCATAATTTATTTATATACTTTTCAAGGACTACACACAAACCACTGAAGACCAGTGTGCACCTAAAGTTACGTTTGCTCCTGACACGAATCAGCCTCCGTTCTAAAGTTGTTCCTATTCAACAGTGCCATCTTTTAAACCTGAGCATGCAGTTTTGTTTTGAGTCTTTTTTCGCTCCTCAGCTTGTTAGTACTATCTATTACATTTTTGTCAGGGAAATTTATGTTTTGCCTTGCCAGAACTCTGTCTAATGCCTTTGCAATTGTTTTTGATGCATTGCCCCTGTGCTTCTTCAGAATGGGAGTTGCTGAAATTTCCTTCAGTAGGAATTTTTGTTTCTCACCCATCACCCTCTCTGTAGATTTTTGTAGATGTATCCTGTAACTGTGTAAGTCAGCCTTTCTATTCTCTCCAGCTGGTAAACTATCTAATCTAGACTTGTAATTATTCTTTTACTGTCACTGAGACCTCTAGCATTCTGCTGATGCCCAGGGACCATTTCTCAATAGAATATTGTTGAATACATATGTCAAATACATGAGATAACAAAGAAAGTCAATAAAATTGAAAGAGTTAAATATTTTAAAAATTGTGATATAAATGAACTTATTTATAGGTGCATTAAGATCTAGTAGCAGGGATAATGACTTATTTCAGAAAATCTGTGATTTCCTTTGGTGACAAAAATCATAGGTACTATCACTATTTTTTACTTTGTTTTAAATTATTTACTTCTTTATTGATAAAATTGCTTGTGTTTACCATCCATAACATGATGTTTTGATATATGTATACATTTGGGATGGCTAAATCAAGTTACTTAACATATGTATTACTTTGCATATCATTTTTCTGAAGTGTACAATTGGTGATTTTAAGTGGTAATATATTGTTTAACTCTAGTTACCATGTTGGGAAATAGATTCCTTGAATTTGTTCCTCCCATTTAACTGAAATTTTATATTATTTTACCAACATTTTCCCAGTGCCCTCAGATCCCAAAATCCCAATAACTAATATTTTACTCTCTGTTTCTACAAGTTCAACATTTTTCTATTTCACTACTTATAAATGAGATCATGTGGATATTCTGTGTCTGGTTTATTTCACTTAGCATAATAGTACTGTTACTATGAATGTGATTTATTGTTTACATTCAAAATCAATGAAAACACTGATATTTCAGTTAGTTTTCTTCCCATCCAAGTTAATGGATGTACCATGTCCTATCCACACATGCTTGAGGGGGTGTCTGGACCCTGCTTGTACTTTTTCATGCTTTCAGCTCAAATCAAATACCCATCTCCTCTATGGAACCTCCCCTAAATTCATGAGGGAATTCACTTATCTACCTTACTCCTATAATACCTTGTTCATCTTATTGTTACCGTTAGTTTTTCTGTGTCTCCTCTTTGTAAATGTCTGTGTTTTATTCCTGTTTATTTCCTTAATATATTGGACAGTGCCTGGCATATTAAGCACTCAATAAATGTTTGTTTTATAAGTGAACTAAAGCCCTAGACAGCTTCTTGTAAGTTTTCACAGGTTACCAGTCAATAAAGGACCCGAATTTAATTCATGCATTTCTACCAGGGGCACAGTGTCCTGTCATTGACCTTTAATTAAAGGGGAGCTTCCAGCAGAGCCTTCTTGGTACAGCAGTATCTTCTTGTCATAATCTTAACCTTTTACTCTGCCTTGGTATCCAATTCATCTCTCCTGAAGTCATAGTTATTGGTATAAGTGAATCTTCAAGGTATTTTAATACTTTATAAACATACAAATGGAAAAATTAATTGCATTGTTACATAAAAATATATTTTAAACTTACCAGCAAACAAATAAGTACTTCTATTTATAACTGCAAAAATAACTGATAATGGAATATTAGCTGTTTACAAGGCAATTATTCTGAAAAATGTGCTGGGAGATTATAAATAAACTTAACTATCAGTAAACAATGTGCTTCCAGAAAAAAAATTATTTCAATTAGTCTAAATGTATTACACTTACTAGTAAATAGCACGAACCAGCTTCTATTTAAGTGTAAATTTTTATGTCCTTATTTCCCAGTTTGGCTATATCTAAGTCAGTCATCCAAGATCAATTGAGATTGGCAAACATGAGGTTGACTAACATGATGTTTCCCTTAGTTCAGAGAGGAGGGGGACAGTCTCTGAAAAATAATGGAAGAGCATTCATACTGGTACTAAGCAAGGAAGATTAGAAAAACACAAGGAGCAGCAGAGAAAGCCCGAGCTCTTGGAAAGGGGACCATGAGCTTCTCCTGCACTGCACTCAGCAGACCATAGAGAGGATAGGTGTAGTTAGTCTGGAAGCTAGCTAGGTCCAACTTTCCCACTCTCTCTCCTTCTTTCTCTCACCTCCTTGTTTCTATCTATGTTGTCTTAAGACTGGTTTCTAAATGGCTATACAATTCTTATAATTTTGTATTTTAGTTAATATAAAATATTTACACAAGGTCAATACCAGCTCACAATGACTTTTTTTCTGTGAAAAAAAATCCAATATTTTAAATATATATATTTCGTAATGACAATTGAGATTAAAGAATGTCAACATTGGTGAAGCAATTTCTTTTTATTTCACTTTCTAAATTTTTCAAAGTATTTTTTTTCTTTTAGAAATTTGTTGTAACACCTTCATGGGAAGAGAAAATGGGAATGAAAACCTGTGAGTTTCAATGAGTGAAACTCAAGTGAATGTGAAATATTTGGAAAGGAATTATAATTATTAATATTAATTATAATTATTAATATTTTCTCTTATTTTTAGTACCATGTTTAGACTTCTCATTTTAAGAGAGAGGAGAAAAAAAGAGAACCTCATTAAATTCTAAGGTCAGGGAAGATGAAGTTTTCATTACAATCAGTGACCAGTGGAGCTGTAACAGTATCACGTCCTTTCTCTGTACAATGTGCCTTCTAGCTGAAGGAGAGTCCTTTATTACAAACCCTCATTGAGATGACTGGAATTTGTGAGTCACACAGGCCAAGATTTCCAGTCTCACCACATGTTGGACAAAGCTTTCCTACACTGCCAATGACTGGGGTGGAGCGACTTTGTCTTTGTCTCCTTCTACCTTCTTCTCTTTTTCGTTTCAACCAGACAATATATTCCAATTTTTATCCTTTTTCTTTTCTTTTCTTTTCTTTTTTTTTTCCCTGTTCAAGCCCTCTGGCTCTGCCCAAGGCAAAATGCTGCAGGGACTAGAAAGATGAAGCAGCTAAGTAAAATCGATAGTGACAGTCAGTGAACGCATATGAATTGCAACAAGCAAATGTTCAACATTGTCTCTTGGGTCTCCCACCGACATTAGCAGCATTGAATTTCCTGATTTAAGGTTCTCACAAAACAAAAATCAAATAACTAAACAAGTGCCAGCCACTCATGGTCTTCAGGCTAATAAATTTGCTCTTCATTAATCTCAAATTAGAATACTTGAGTAGACTCACATTTGGGATGGGAGCACCCAGCCTACAAGGAATTTATTACCTATAAATCAGAGAAGAGATCAGAAAACACTTGTTCAGTCCCCATTAGCCACTTCAGGTATGCTTTTCAGTGATTTAACATGTGGATGACATATCCTGAGGAGATGGGCTGAAAATTAAAAGTCCTGATGCAGAAAGCAACGTAACTCAGCTCATCTCTCCTCCCTAGTCAATCATTTATGTCCTTTAAACCTTCTTTGTTTTGGTTGTGTTGAGACAAGAAATTATTTTCTTTGACAACTAGGGTGTATTGTTTAGAGTGTGGTGGGATCTTAAAAAAATTAGTAATTCCCTAATCATACAATGCATTATTTACAAGGTATACAATGCATTATTTACATGGCATACATGCACACATATGAATATTTATTTATCTTTGATTTTAACATGTATACCATGTATTATTTACATGGTATACATGCACACATATGAATATTTATTTATCTTTGATTTTTAACATGTCTATCTGAATCATTTCTATCAGTGGTAAAGAAATAGCATATCAGTACTTCCCACAACATCTCCTACAAAAGTTTATCTTGACATTTAAAATTCATTGGAAGCAAAGTTCTCCCATTTTCCTGAAGTTTCATAGACACAATTTCAGAGCCTAATATTTTGATATTTTATTTTTGCAGAGAACAAGCAAAATTAAAGCCCAACATATGCCTTAAATACCATGAATTTATTATGCACTGGTACTGTGTTGATAAGAGTTTTATTTAGCCTCTAACATTTCAGGAATTGTGATAAACATGATAACATTTAAAAACATTTAAATTGTGATAACTACTATTTTTTCAATATATGTTAAGTTTTATGAAAAATCAAGGGAAGTGTCTGGAGACTGTACATATTTAGTAGAACTAAAAACGTTTTCTTCAAAAGAAGTGTACTTGTTCTTACTTTAATAATAAGAACTATTCCATATCCCATATGTCATAGTGTATCACCTACATGCTTCTCATTTTTATTCGAGATAGAAAGAGAATGTAAAGATTTAAAAGTCCTTCCTGAAGCAAATGCATATATTTAATTTTCAGAATGATAGTGAAACTTCCTAGGTAAGATACCTAGGCTGTGGGTTTTCAAGGGTACTTTCTTGGGAAAACTTTAGAAGCTAATTGTAGTTAAAGACTTGGCATCAAAGGAATAAGTGGGAAGTAGAATTCTCAAGGGAACCGTTCTATTTTATAATACCACAGTCTTTCCTAATAGATGGCATTCTGAGACTTCTTTATATTAATCAATAATTGAAATCCATAGCACTTTATTTTTCCTGAGCCTGTGGGGAAGATCTTTTGCAACCTTCTGAATTCTTATTCCACACCCCCATGAACCTACAAGTACATGTGCACACACACATTTAGCCCTTGAGGCACTAAGCAGGGAATAATAACAAAGTGAAGACAGCAATAAAGATATTTGTTTCTGTAAGCAAATAGGACAGATTGATTTTACTCTATTACCTCTGAATCCCTTCTTCCTTTGGAGAGAGATTGGAACATTTAATCATGCCAGAGCTTTCTCTCTGTTTAATATGACTGAATACATTGTCCTTTTTTCCTTAATGTTTCTGTCCCAAACTAGGTTCTAGTAGCTGATAGGGGTCAAACTGAAACTAACCTGGGAATAAGGTTAAAATAGCATAACTGTTCCTAGGAGGTTGCTCAAGGTTACAACTGTGCAAAGTGAAGAAGAAGGGGTTATTGTTATGTCTATTTTACTTAAGTAAAAAATCAAATCCCAAGTGGCCTGAATGCTGTGTCCACCATCACAGACTAATAGAGGATGAAGCCATAAGTTTAATTCAGATTGACTCCAGGTCCAATGGAACGTTCATTAAACCTTTGTTCATCTTTCTTTCCCCTGAGTCACCCATTTTCACACATTGATTTCTTGACCTGTTCTCTTCAGTAAAAACCCATGAGAGCCATTAAAAATTGACTGACTGGGCTGTTTTGATCCTTTTTTTTTTCTTTTTTTGGGGTGGCTACCAGGGATTGAACTCAGGAACCACTGAGCAACAACCCCAGTCCTATTTTGTATTTTTTTTAGAGACAGGGTCTCACTGAGTTGCCCAGCACCTCACTTTTGCTGAGGCTGGCTTTGAACGCTCCATCTTCCTGTCTTAGCCTCCAGAGACACTGAGATTACAAGTGTTTTGATTTTATAGTTACAGTCTCTCCAGCAGTAAAATAAAAATCCCTTCTTAGATATATTAGAACAACTAGTAAGCTGAATTGGTAGCCACTTTGAACTTCTCCTAGAAGTTATTTTTCACAGTCATAAGCAAATTCGTCTTCAGATAGTTTCTCAAAATATTCCTAACTCATAAATGATTGTTCTGAGGTCAGTTCCTGCAGAAGTTACTCCATAAGAACCCAAAGAATGTTTCTCACAATGCAGTTAATAGCCAGGCTTTACCCAAAGGCTATAAGAGAGAACCTCTAACTACCACACCAACGTGTGGCACCATCTTGCTTAGCTGTTGTGTGAAATTTACTTGTGAATTGATTTTTTCTGTTCTAATGAGAAAACAGAAGTTATGAGCATTGGATACTGGAGATACAAATTTAACTCATATTATAATTCAACCTCGTCTCTGCTGGTGGTACAAGAGAGGCATACAAATATAGAACCTCACTATGCAAAATGTGGTCTCTTCCGGGAGGTAGCTAGAAACACAAAATATGAGGGCCCACCTAGAACCTGCATTTTCACAAGATCCTTTGCATCTGTATTTTAACACAATTTGCATTTTAACAAGATCTGGAGTTCCATGTGTACAATAAAGTTAAAGAAGCATTGTTGGAAACATCTGAAGTCTACTATCATGATCTCAGTTTTGGTAATTGGCTTTTCACAGTACTTACTACAGACCCAGCCTCTCTGCCCTATTTAGACTAACTACTTCTAGAGAGCTCTATAGTCAGATCCATAGATACTTAAGAGCCTGATCGCTACCACACATAGATTCAAGATGCTCAGGAGAGCTAAATCTCCTTCTGCTCACCACAGCCTGCCTACAGTGGCCTCATAGACTGGTGCTCTTTCCACTATAGCACATTACCTTGACTAATTGTATGCTCAGTGGTTATGTTTTGGTTGCTAACCAGGATATTGATGGCAGTTATTTCCAGTGAAGCACAAGGTCCATTCATTTAAATTGAAGCAGAATTGGAGCTTGTTGAATATTAAGTTAATCACTTCCATTATGAAAACCATCACACTTTTAACAAATTTATTTCACTTTCATGACACTTCCTAAAGGTTAAAGATAGGTTGCATTAGTATACTGCTGTTTATCTGCCCACCAATGCAATTTGTGATTTCTATAGCATAGTCTTTTGGAGTTAGACTACATACTGTGTTAAATATTGCCAGGGATATTAAGAATAGTAGAGCCCTTTCCTTGTGATATTTTATCTTGAATTATTTGTCTAAGTAATATGATCAAACAGTTTTAACTTGTTGATCTATATTTGCCCAAGAAAAGAATTTAATGGGACCTCTGACTCAAGAACAAATGACAAATGATAATCCCTAAAGTCAGGATATCATCCTAGGCTGCTGATCCATACCTCTCTTGAGGTTTGCTACCTGCACAATAAAACATATGTGTAAGTTGGGAAGCATTCACCTTGTTTCAACCAGCACTGCTGAAGGAGGTAGAATCTTCAGGAATATCACTGCATTTACTTTATCATGTTCCTCTGAGAATCTCAATTGGCCATATAGTTATTTACCAAACACTGGGGTTCCCACTAGTGCTGGATTACTGTTAGAATCATCATGGTTATGGAAGGATGTAGTCAATAATTGTGTGGTATGTAACCTCATCAATGTTCATGTTATATTACTAATACATTTTGATTAATTATAAACTGCTTTACTTTTGTTACATTTCATCCCTTTTCTTTATTCAAAACTGACCAAGTAAATCAGTTGAGAAGGGTATATTAATTTACTTGAATAGGTATTTGTCAACATTGTCCTGAAAAAGCAAGGTACCCGTTGAGTATATTATTATGTACTCTCACTAAAATAGCAATAGAAACACACCTAAATCCTTTGATCAAAATTAATTACCATATAGAAACATTTTTTCTCTGTATGCTTTTTAAAAAATTATTCTCCTCTGCAGACATTTCTAGTAGGACTCTTTAGAAAAACAAAAATATTTCTAACTGCCCAACAGTCTCCAAGATGATCTTGAAAGCCTCAGTGGCCAGATTATCATATTAATTTGATCTTAATAACACACTTGGTTCACTGTGTTCTGTACTGAAAGCTAAATCTTGGATTTTTTTTCTTAGACAAATAAAGGCAACAGCTGTGAGGTTGCAGATCATCTTTTCAGTTTCACCCCTACCACTGGCTATGCAAAGTTGAGAGCAATTAACACTTACATAGTACTCTCAACTCTATTTTTACCAAGGGCCCCTGAAAACCAAATCTCCAGATTCCCGCAGAATTTAATAGCCAAAACAACTATTGGGATAGTGTTACTATTGAAATGTCACTTAGGGTGCAAACACGTTATTATTCTGTTCCTGAGAATCCTCTTTGGTGAATATAAGAACCCTACTTGTAGCCTAACAATTTAGTCTGTCACATGAATGCTGGTATAAGACACAATACTACTGGGTCAGAGATGAAGGATAACTTATCACTGCAGGAACAATAGTAGCAGAGTATCAAGATTTATGCGAGTTCCCTAAAACTCTCTTCCAGTGCAGCAACAGGAAGAGAACCAGATGATGCTTGTATATATAGTAGGAAGGGGAAAGCTGATCTTAGGAAACCCCCAAATTATCTAATGACCTATAAACTTACTGCTGGTCCTCTGGTTCAGATAAAGACATTATCTCTTTTATACTTGACAGTAAACAAATGCCCCTTTGCTCCAGATGGAGACAAAAATCTCACCTTCCAAGGAATGTTTGCTATACAAACATTCTTGAAATAATAGTTCAGAACAAAGTTATTAGATCTTCTGTTTGCAAGATGTGCAGAAGTTTGAAAGACCACAGAGAATTGTTTTACCACCACCGTTTCTTAGATGTAAATAAATTTTTCCTATGTTGGTAAGAATGGTTCAGTGTGAAATATTACTGTAGATGTACATAATGTTAAGCCTTTTTCCCTAAGAAAAGAATTTGTTGACTTCCTGAGCAGAATACAGGTTTCACTTATGTGATCAACCTGTTTAGATTAGCTGGGTTCAAATACCAATCAGTTATATTTTTTCTAAATATTGTACATATTTAACTGAGCAAGTGAGACGAATGGAGCAGGCAGTGGAGAGATTATACAGTGTCAAAGCAATATTCTTTCTCTTTTGCTTTGTTGCCCATTTTAATGATCTTGGTTAGCATCCAGGAAAGAGAGCCAAAGAAGGTGGGAAAGATTTCAGAGTTGGAGGCAGGGGAGAGTCAAGGAAGTTCCCAGAGGCTGAAACTGTCAAACCTAATCAGACTAGGCCCTGGAGCACAACACAATTAGGTCTTCAGCCACCAGGGTCATTGATAGCTATGCTGGTCTCCTGGCTGTTTCTGGAACATGCCAGACATGATCCTACTTTAGGTCTCTTGTATCTCATTGGTTCATTTTTCCTCCAGATGTACTGGGCTCACTCCCACTGTCTTCAAACATTCACATGTCACCTTGTCTGTACCCACTTTGACCTGAAATTACCTACACACCCAAACAGACACACAGAGACACAAATGAACACATATACACTAGTGGACAAAGAATTCACTTTAATCTGCTCTATTTTTTCCTTTATCCAACTTACTATATTATTAATTTAACAAGAATGTAAGCTCATTGGACAGGAATGTTCTTTGATTTATTCCCATTTTTAGTCAGCTTTTTTTGCCACCGTGACCAAGAAAAATTTGAGGATGAAAAGATTTTTTGAGGGCTCATGGTTTCAAAGGTCTCAGACTATAGAGCGCCGACTTTATTGTTCTGTGTAGTAGGGGAGGCAGAACAGAGGAAAGCAAGTGGGAACATGGCATCAGGAAGGAGAGAGAGCAAAAGAGAGACTCCACTCACCACAACAACATATATACCCCAAAGGCACATCCTCAGTGATCTACCTCCTCCAGCTGCATCCTACTCACCTACAGTTACCCCCCAGTTAATCCATATCAGGAAATTAATTCACTGATCAGATTAAGGCTTTCACAATTCAATCATTTCACCTCTAGGCCTTCTTGCATTGTCTCATATCTAAACCATAACATTCCTTGATATTTTCTGGGCTTCTAGATCACTACCTCATACATACATATATATTTTCCATAGATATTAGCTGGAGAATTAGTGTTGATTTTGGAATTTTTCATTGTTATTTGTCTTATTTCTAGGAAGAGAGATCTTTTGAGGTACCATTTCAGAACAAAAAGGACTAGGTTGGATCCTTTATTTGTGGGTGTTAAATAATAATAAATGAAAGAATCATAGTAGTAGTGACCCTGTTGATGATGATAATGAATTGCATTGATATCGTGCCTTTCTTCTTTTTTTACTGTATGTGGAATTTCCCTCAGTGTCAGAGTGATGGATTATCCCCAACCCTCCTAGGAAAATGGCTATTCCATCTTAATGCAGGCTTTTAGAAATGAAAAATAATGCCTAGTACAATCAACTTTTAATTATCTTCACTAATAGAGTGCTGATGCTAAAGAAATAATCCCCAAATAATTTACATTTGACTTCAGGATGCATCTAGAGGCTTGTAGTCAGAAAAGAATATTAAAACAGAAGTAGTATGTGATAGCAGAATGAAATCTGGCCTGGAGTTGAGAAAATAGATTTGGTAGAGGATCAGCATTATGGGATTAATTGTGTCCCCAACCCCACCCCCCAAAAGATGTATTGGAATCATAAA
The DNA here is from genome assembly GCF_902686445.1 of Sciurus carolinensis. NCBI lineage: Eukaryota > Metazoa > Chordata > Mammalia > Rodentia > Sciuridae > Sciurus > Sciurus carolinensis. The sequence continues at coordinate 60,518,825 of NC_062216.1, read as the reverse complement.
TCCCAGTAACTCATAATGTGACTTTATTTAGAGTAGTTGAAGATATTGTCCTGACAGAGGTAATAATCAAGTTAAAATAAGATCATTTAGGTGGGGCCTAACCCAATATTGTTGGTATCTCTATGAAAAGGAGAAATTTAGACTCAGAAACAAACCCACACTTGGGGAAAATGCCACATGGATATTGGAGTTATGTTGCCACAAGTCGAGGAATTACCAGACACTAGGAGAGAGGTCTGCAACAGTCCCTTTCCTGGTGCCTTCATAGGAAGAAGGCCCTATAAATCCCCTAACCTTTTACTTATGGCTTCTAAGAAAATGAGACAACAAATTTCTGTTGTGGAGCCATCCCACTTATGGTAGTAGGTTATGACAGACTTAGGAAACTAAAACACTTGGTAACTCAACTTTTATTTGTTCATTTATCATGCAATTCCTTTATCTCCAAGCCTCTGTTTCTACATCTCTTAAATAAAAATCAGAGTCCCTTGCTATATCATAAAACCTTAAAGCTCTACAATGAAATCTTCTGACATAAAATCTCATCATCCCTGCTTTTCCCAGTTTTGCAGTAAGTCTACGCCATCTTTGTGTGCTCTAAATTAGGAAATTAATCTAAAAGAAAGTTACACACATAATCTTCAAAGCAGATAAAATGGATGCAGAAATGATTTTATTCAAATTTGAGAGTTTACATTTTATCCATCTCTGGGAAACTCAAGAGTTTTAACATATTCACATTTTTTAAAAAAAGTAAGAATAGCATACCATAGCATGATAGTCCAACTCTTATCTCTCTTTCCCTCTGTGGAATCCACTCACGCTCTACAGAATCCAACCTTACTTCCATGTACTATTAGGAGAGCAAATGTAAGTATTCCTCAGACCTTAGGACTTCCCCAGGTAAATTCAGCCCAGCAGACAGAGTGAGGATGAGTGAAGATATGATTTACATGCCCCAGCACCATGGAATTCAAACCACTGCTCCCACTGAATGTTCTCCATTGCTTCATTTAATAATTAGAGTAAAGGCAAGTGGTAAGTATAGTCTTTGCGCCAAGATATGTGGAAAGTAAGATCAATGGAAAACTTTGCTTTGAAGCACACTCTCATTTTTGAAAGAGTCACTTCCCTTGTGATTTTTTCCCCCTTACTACACTTCTCTGAATAAAGAGATAATATCCAACAGATGGTTATAGCAAGTATGGAAGTTATTCTCCAGAATAAAAATATATCCATAACATCATTTTTGCTGAAAAAAAGAAAGGTTTCCAAATGTTCTGATAAAGTCACCAACTTCTCAGTAAGTACAGTTCATTCCTAGGAAATAACTAGAAGGATAGGATTATCCTTGTATAAGTTATTTAATACTAGTTAAGGGAAAGGCATTTTATTGTAGCCAATACTATCACTAGCACATTTCTGTAACACCTCTGATATGGAGATGTTACTTCTTTGGGTACAAAGATTGTCTGGTCTGGAAGCAAGAGGTAGGCATCAAAAGCCCTTGAGCAGTTAAAATAGGTCAACACTAAAGTCATGTGTGCTGGCTCTTAGTCAAAGCCTATTTATACCTGACATAATTCTGATATATTGATTTGTTTGGTTTACCAGTTCACATTAGCAGCCAGCACTATAGAACAAGAATCCAGAAAAAAAAAATCTTTTAAAAGGAAATGAAAAGAAAACAACAACATCAGGCCATTAAGTGTGGGCAGAAATAGCCTCCCAAACCACATTAGCGTGAGTGTGTCATTGACAAAGTTCAGTCATCCAGAGTTATAATGGTGACCTTGAAATCCTAGAACAGACATTGAATACTATGCTTTAGAAGAGTTCTGGAACAGTTCAGTGATATGGACGGCCTCATTCCCTGGCAATGCCAGATGAGTGAGTTACTGTTTATTCGAAGAATATGCAATAAAAGTTATCTTTACCGTTCTTTAGGCCTCACAGAGGAAAGAGTTTGTGTGTGTGTGTGTGTGTGTGTGTGTGTGTGTGTGTGTTTGAGAGAAAGAGAGAGAGAGAGAGAGAGAGAGAGCGCACATACTGACAGGGTACACATACCTAGTTGTAGTTCATGAAAAAAGTTTTTGAATGCCTACTATGTGCTTTGCACTGGCTGTGCTCTGGACAATCATGATGACTGAGGTGAACTTGCTGGCACAGGTAGCTCCCAGTCCTGGAGCAATCATGGAAGGAGGATATGGGCAATCATGAAAGTATGCAGGAACAGGCAGGAAGGGAAAGCATGCCATAGGCTCTTCCCACAATAATCAGAGAAGGCTTTCTGATAAAAGAGCATTTTCATCATCTGTGTTTAGAACTTTAGACTCAGAATATTGATGGTGAATGAAAAAGACTGAAAAAAGCAGGATGAGAAAGCATGACTGCCCAATTCATACAGTGATTTCAATCTCTGAATCAATCAGTGTTAGCAAAAGCAGAAATGTGTCCAGCAGAGAGCCCTGGGAACAGAGAGGGAGGCACTTTTTATTAAAGTCTTAGTTTCCAAATGATGGATGCCAAGAGAAAATAGTTTAAAATTCCAAGAGAAGTCTTCACTTTTCATTCGATTGCAAGTGATGGCCTTTAAAAAGACATTCAAATAAAGCCAAGGATGTTAAACAGTATGTCTCAATAAAGAGTTTGAAGTCTGTGAACCAAAAGTGTATTCATAGACATCCTCTTATTTTCTAGCATGATATTATTGTATTTTGTCTTTTTTTTTTCCCCCTATAGTTGCTCCCTGAGCCTTTTAGAATGAGAATGCTAGATGCTACATTTCTAACACTCGTTTTCTATTGGGTGTATTACCAGAACATTCTTACACTGGAAAAAAAAATCCTGGCCTTCTACAAATTCTCTTGTTCACACATATGGACCAGGTAATCTGTTCTCAGCCTCCTCTGTTTATCCTCCCCACTGGGCAATGGCTTTGGCCTTGCACCCATGCTGCACTCTCTATGTTAAAGACTGAACTCATTGCTTCATCTGCACACCTATGGGGCTAGCCTGGGTATCGTGTGCCTCTAAATTGGCCTGACTCTTGGCCTTGGACAAGGTTTATCACTTCTGAGGGCTCAGTCCTCTTAACTGAGAAACAGAGAGCTTGGATCAGATCATCTGTCAGGTTCCTTTCACTTTTAACCTTTCAGAAGTGTCTACTTTCAAATGATTTGCCAAAAGTCACACAACCATAAACATCTGGGATACATATATCGTTGGCTTATTGTCTAACTTTGAAGTAGTCATTTCAGCTAAACAAACTAAAAAAAAAAAAAATTGGGGCTGGCCAAGAATCAGGGGATAGAAGACTTCTTTCCTAATATTCAGTCCTTTATAATAAATTATTTTATTGCCCTTAATTTTTTCCCTCCTCCACAGATTTTGAACTTGTGGAGTCCTCTAGCATTTTAAAAGGTCCTTTCCCTGCCACATCCTGGGAACATTTCCCCTGTGCTTTGACATTGTTAAGCTCTTGTACACACATACGGACACACACACACACATACACACACACAGACACACACACCATCCAGTATTCTTCTGAGGATGAATGAATATTTCTGGGCCAAATACTGCAAGAGGATTTGGGCAACATTTTGGCAGGTTGAAAACGCTCACATTTATGGTCTTTGGCAAGATCATTGTTTGATCACTCTGTACTTGGTGCAGGGCATTGTTTTCTAATCAAGATAACTTAGCTATCCTTAGGGTGACATTTGACACAGCAATTGACTGAAAATATCATGTTTTTATAATAGATTCTTCTCCAATGTCTGGAAATTTAGAGAAAGTATAAAAAAGGCTCAAAGAAGAAGCATTTACAGTACATATATTTTCTTCCTGAGATTTTACAAGTGTTATGTTATTTGATGTTTCCACAAATTTTCTGAGGTCAATATTGAAACCCATGTTCTAACAACCCATGCTCTGCTTCATTTTTTTGTCTATTATTTTCACTTTCTGAGATTTCTGTGAGTTTGACATTGGATCATCTGACTATTCTTTTATTACTTTTCTAAAATGCCTTTTGGGATTATATTCTTGGAAACTGCCTCAAATTTATTTTTTATTGCTTCCCTGGTTATTTTTACTTCAGATATTTAATTTCCAAGACTGCTGTCTGTCATCTTCTTATTGTTCATGTTTTGTAGCACACTGTTCTTTTTTCAGAGTTCCTACCTTATTTTTCATTCTGTTTGTCTTTAATGTTTTCTCTGTCCTTTAATTTTTTTCTGTCACTTTCCCCAGTTGTTTATTTGAGTCTCTTTCATTCTTTCATAATAGAGGCTTTTCTCCATTCACTGGTGATCTCAGCTGTCCTCTTATATTTAAAACATAAGATATTGGAAACTGTATAAGTAGGAGTAGAAAACTATCTTTCTTATAAAAGTTACTCCCAATATTAGCATGTACCATATTTCTATGAAACCATTCAATTTGCCAGTTTCTACGTGAGTGTTAATAAATCTAACCACAGGCTTCTAGAACTGGGGAGCTAGCAGTGTCCCCAGCACACAGACTTCCACTAAATCCCCCTTTTTCGTTCCATCTCTCCTCTCCCTGCAGTCCTTTGCATTTGCTGTACCTGTTGTATGACATATGATGCTTATGACTTTGTTTCTTCAGAGAAAAACCTCTAGTCTCTTGTGGGAGATGAAAATATAGGCAACCTGACTGTGAGGTAACAGAGAGGAACCAGGTAGCCTGACTATATCTTTTGCAGATTTTCAATGACTCATTCTTTCCCTAGAACTTATACCTTCTAGAAAGCCTTCTACCTTAAACTGGCTGAGTTTTCCTGGGGGAGATATTTTAGGTGAACTTTTGAAGACTCTCTTCATACCCTACCTGTCTGCGGTGCCCAGTTCAAACATCCTCAATTCTAATTGCTTAGCTGCCACTCAGCCACCTTTCATTTTATCGTCTTAGATTGTTAAAATTCTTAAATTCTTATCCCTTGATAAGTTCCTCCCCACTCGCCTTTCTCTTTATGGGTTTCTAATCATTTTGGTTTCATTGTCATTTTAGTGGCGTTTCAGGAGGGGTTTATAAATAGAAGGGTGTGGTCAAGGCAGCATTTTCAAAGGAATCAAGCCTGAATTATTACTATCTCACATCAGGTTACAGATTCTGCAATTGTAGCTCTAGACAGTACATAATTTCCTCTTTATTATGGAAAAATGTGGTATAATTTATAACAGTTAGCTTTCCTAAACAATTCCATGGAATCTGAGTCAAAAGAACTTGGCAATCGGTTATTCCAACCCTCTCCCTGATGCTTATGTTATATCCCTAAAACATGATTTTACAATTTTGAATCAAATCTAATGATGAGGAACCTCCTTTCACATGAAATGGTCCATTATGTTTTGAAGTCCTGTTGTCAGAGTTAGTGTGCTTTTAAGTATTGCTGTTTACTCCTAAAAGCTGAGTCTTATGAATAACAATGACTTATCACTTGACATTATAAACAGTGACTGGCAAATTCCAAATTCTAGTATAAATAGACCATAGAAAATAATGATGTTTGAATTTGTCAAATATGTCAAACTCAACTACTTAGTTGTCCCTCTTGTATACTTACCATCCAAGTAGTTGCAACAAAATCCTGTGGCATCAGTTAAAGGGACCTGAAGAAGTTCAACCAGAATCTCACAGTAGCAAGGTTGATTGCTTCAATTCTTGCTAAAAGTTCTGTTTGTTTGATGAGAAATTATCTATAGAGTAGTTTCAGAAGCTTCTTATATGAAAACTGTCAGATTTGAAAGGAGAATTAATTTCTGCGTATTAATCAACTTGTTAATTTCTCATGGTTGTGGTCTACATGACACAAAGGCAATCAGCCAAATTCAAAACAAGGATAAAAACTTCTACCAGATAATTTTTGTTTTATTTTTATTTGTAATATGAACAACAGTATAAGAGGATCATTGTCCATCTTTCCATAATATAATAAATAAAAGTTTGGGTACTTTTCAGGTACCTTCAAACTTTTTTTCATAGCAATTCAAAATGACCTGTGAAATCCATTGATGTAGTTGATCTTTTAAAATCACAAGTGAACTCTCAAGTTGCAAGTGATGGTGTGACTCAGTGTATCAATTACTGGAATTTGGCCTATCACTGGTTCTGTCACTGACTGTGCATTCCTGAATGCAGCCCTGATGTCACATGTGCTGGTGTCCTTGGGAAACTGTGCGCAAGCCTGTTCTTTTTAAAGAACTAGATGGAGAGAAGGAGCAGTGTGAGAGATTAAAACCAAAAAACAGAATAGAGAGGAAGAAAGAATGAAAGGGAGTAGGCAGTCTTAAGATTTTTAGAGATGAATTTCTATATGATTAGCATAATTTTAGTAATTCTTTAGTTCTCTTCTATTTCATTCATTCTTGCATTCATTCAGGCATTAACTGTGTGCCTATTGTAGGTCAACCACATTTCTATGAGCTAGAAATGAGACCGGGAATAAAATAGTCCTAAATAGTAATTTCTGTTCTTATGGAGTACATTCATATGACTGGAAGCCCAATCGGAAGCAGCAACTGAGAAGAGATGATATCTGTGGCTAATTGTGCACACAGTAGTATCCACCAATAGTACTGAAGTGGTGTCCCAGAGAAAGTATCAATGGGAAGAAAACAGGTTCATCAGAGTATAAGGAAGATTATGATTGAGGTTGTTTTGTCTTTGGTTTTTGTTTCTTTTGGTACTGGCGATTGAACCCAGGAGCATTCTACGACTGAACTATATCCCCAGTTCCTTTATTTCTTATTTTGAGACAGGGACTCCCTAAGTTAAAGGGGCCAACCTCGAACTTGCCATCTTTCTTCCTCAGCCTCCCAAGTAGGTGGGATTACAGGAGTGCACCACTGTACCCAAACTGGAATGTTGCAATTAAAAACCAGATGATCAAGTTGTTGAGAATGCAATACATTTAATAAAGATTTGAAGGAGTTAGGCCAGCACCAACATTGACATCTAGAAGAAGTCGATGCCAGGAGAAAGCAGTAAGTACAAGGCAGGAATGGACATGTCATGCTTGCAGAAAAGCAAGTTTTCCTGGCTACAGCCAACTGAGTGAGGTGCAAACAAGATCAGAAGGGTAAGGATGGGCAAGTACAGATTGTGTTGGGCCTTGTTTGCAAAGACTTCAGCTCCCACTTGGCACGAGAAAGCAAATCACTGGAAGATTTTGTACACATGTGAAAAGTTTCATTTTAAGAAGATAGTCACTGTATCATTAGTGGAATGGTTTTGTATAAACATATCATTCTGTTTAGGTGGGTCAGCATTGGTAGATTAAAAGCAAAATGTAGGAGCACTCCTGTGATAGAGTGGCAGATCACACTTATTGTCATGGGGAAAACTGATGTCACTAATATATCAGTATGAGGAAATTTCTGTCCTGATTGCCACAAAAACAAATGACCTTAATGTGAATAGACTATAATCCTTTCATTTGCAAACTGGATATAACAGTGTCTTTGTAATGAATTGTGAGAACTAAATGAGAAATAGTACTTGTGAAAATATCCAACAAAGTGCCTGAGATGTTAGAGGACCTTTAAAAATGTTAATGGTAACCCTCAGTGAATTGTAACAATAAATAAATTTAAAACCCATTGACATAAATTATGACTAGAGTGAAAATTTTAAATCATCTTGATGATTTTTTTTTTATCTTTGATGCTTCTTTACCATGACTTCTACCTCATGAAATTTTTACAAAATAATCTGAAATCCCTCATTCAGCTATATTTGTCACACCAGCAAATATTTTATAATTATTTTCTTAATCAGAATCTGTTCAAAATTATATCTGTAGAGATTGATCATCTAAGTGGTAGTTTTACTATGGAAAATACATGGAAAAAACATAAAATAATAACAAATTAAATAATTTGTGGTGTATAAGTAAGTAAAATGCTAGCCAATCTTTAAATTCCATTTTATAGAATAAACATTTAATCATTTGAACAATTACATGTGGTACATTGTTAAGTAAGCAAACATAGCTTAGATGCTCAAAGATGTAATGCAAGAAAATCCACTAAAATGTTAACAAAAATGGTATGTCTGGTACAATTAAAAGTCATTTGCTTTTTTCCCAATGTTTTAGAGATATTTCTGCATTGATTTTACATTACTTGTATAATCAAAAATGACTAACACATGTTACCACTCAGTAACTAGAACATGGCTCAACACTTATTTTCTTCTTCTCAGTGATTCTTAAACCTTACGTGTATACTATCAAGGAAACAGAATTGTAATTTGATGAGAATTTGTGATAATGACTAAACTTTTCAAACAAGATTTTGGGATAAGGAGATATAAACAAATTTCTTTTTACATGAGAAGTAAATGCAGAGTGTTGGCCAAAATCTTGTTCTTTTGTTCCATTTTGTTAGCATAAAGTAGGGGGACCTCTAGTGCATGGAAATTGAAAAAGGTACAGACCCAGGATCACGGCTCTTGCTAGAGCCATGGGCTATTGTCTGGGAGGGTGGGCATTTCCTGACAGTTTAAGTCAAGACCTGCTGCAAGATCGTTAGAAAGAAACAGGGAATGTACAAATTAAATGTAATGCAAAAACACGAAAACTGAAAGGTTTTTAAGTGACTTAAACCAGTTTTAATATAAGGTGCTATAGTTTAGATATGACTTGTCCCCCACAAAAAAATCTCATGTGTAAGACAATGCAAGAAATTTTAAATTTGAAATGATCAGGTTATGGAAGTCTTAATCTGGTCAGTGTATTAATCCATTTGAATGGATTAATTGGGTACTAACCATAGGCAGGTAGGATGTGACTGGAGAAGGTAGGTCATTGGAAGTGTGCCTTTAGAGGATATATTTTGTCCTGGATAAGAAAGGCTCTGTCTGCTTCCTGATTGTCACACACACTTCTGCCATGATGTTCTGCCTCACTCCTGGCTCAGAGTTATGAAGTTGACTATCTACAAACTGAGACCTCTGAAACCATGAGCCCCAAAACAAATTTTTCCTATTCTAATTGTTCTTGTCAGGCCTTTTGGTCATAGCAACAGAACAGTTGACTAAAACACACGGTGACAGAAAAGTGCTGTGCAATGTCATTCTTGTTGGCAAGAGTGCTCACAGTTGCCTACCTCCCACAATGTCTTGGACAGCCAGCTGGTATTCTCCATTGTGCTACTGAAGACCCTTCAGGCCTTATGGCTCTTGTGAAGCCCTCTGAAGGGAAAGTCATGGACAGGATACACCATTAAATTGTATGTTTTTAAATCAAAATTTATTTGAATACAGAGTATAAAATTATAATAGTTATGGGGTGCCATGTGATTTTTCAATACAGGCATATATTGTGTAATGTTTAAATCATAGTAGATATATCTGTATTTTCGAGTATTTATCATTTTTATGGTAAAAACACTTAAAATCCTTTCTTCTAGTTTTTTGAAAATGTACAGTCCTTATCTATAGCCACCCTATTGTGAAAACTGTACACTAGAACTTGTTGCTCCTAACTAAATCTAACACCCATGGATCAAACTTCACCACTCTGTCCCTTCTCCCCAGTCTCCCCAGCCTCTGTTGCATACAGTTATTATGAGATCATTTGAATGAGCAAGGATTCTTTTTGGATAAGACCTCAAAAGTACAGGCAACAGAAGCGAAAGTAGACAAATGAGATGACATCAGACTAAAAGCTTCTGCACAGCAAAGGACACAGTCAACAGGATAAAGAGAAAACCTAGGAGAAAATATTTGCAAGCTATTCATCCAACAGATCAATTTCCAGAACATATAAAGAACTCAAAAAACTCAATAGCAAAAAAAGCTAGTCAAATATTAATTTGATTATCTAATTAATATGCTAATCAAATATTAATTAGATAAAAAGGTAAAGCATAGTTGGGGGAAGATAATTGGGGCCTAAATACCTCTATAAATTCCTCAAATTAAAAAAGAACTATTTTTTTTAAGCTGTAGAGCTTGTCACTATCAAACAAAGATTAAAGTTTCCTCTCCGTTTTAGCAACTACTTTCTTTGCCTTCTGTGTAGCACTTGAAATTTTTGTTTTCATCAGGACTAGGTCTTTCCATTACCTGAATTAGTATCCTAATTATCATAAAAGGAAAACGATGTCTTACTAAAATGACTGGGTCCAGAACTTTACTATAATTCAGCTCTTCTGTCTGTCAATGTGCATTACCAATTTCCATGGTGTCTTTGGTGCTGAAAATATGACTATTTTTTCCTACTTAATATGTAGATGTCAAAGGTATGAAAAACATCATTTGTATTTTTAAATAAAATTTATAACACTTTTTGGAGGAAGAAAGCCACTAAAATGTGACCCTGTCTGGGTTATGATGTTATAGGCAATTTTCATTGTTTTCTTCAGAAAAATGCAATACTAATACAATTAGAAAAATAAAATAATAACAAAAGCAAAACACGTATCTCTAGATTTTTGAAGATGTTTCAAGGCCATGGCTTAAGGCCTCTTTTGTTTTTCTTCCTTGGAATTCTGGTTACTTTGGTTGAATGAAAGCAGATTTCCACTCTACTCTGTCAAGTATCTCTGCCTGGTCAAGCTGCTCCTGTGTTCTTGCCAGTTCAATTGGGAACAATCTGTTTCCTTCTTAATTTAGCTAATCTTTATGAATGAAATGTGATTAAATCTAGCACAACTATGGAAACATCATAATAGCATATGGGGAGCCTTCCTGTAGTGCCAGTTTGCTATTTCCGTCTAATAACAAATTTTAAAAATCCAATTAGACAGTTTGAAAAAAGGGAGCCAGAGTTAAAAATATCTGACTGTTTGACTCGGCACAGCAGGGAATGGTTTATAGGCCAATCACTCATGGTGAATAGGATGTTAGTGGTGAGAAACTCGCTTCTCTAGCCCATTAGAATAATAATTTTTTACTCCTCATACTGCTCCTAAAGCGTTCTACTTAATTATACCACGTTAAATAGCAGACATTCTCACTCCCTTTATGGGAAGGAAAATCACGTTTATTCGCCCACATAATACCATCCTCGGGTGTTAAGGGATTAGAGTTGACCTAATGGGAAGACAAACAGATGGTTTAGGAAATGAGACATGATTTTTCACACAATGGTTAATGCATGAGAAAATAAATGAGGTCTCTATCTAATGTCTATGAGTTCTCATTGAATAATTCTTAAATGACCCTATTTGGTTTGATTTCTTAACTATATTAGAAATAGATGAATCAATTAAGGAATCATTTTTCACCTATCATATGACTGATGGATTAAAACTATTTGGTGAAATAAAGGTTGTAAGGAAATGAATACTCTTAACCATTGCATGTGGGAATATAAGGTGTTTGACCATGTGAAAATAGTTATTCTATAAAAGAATCTAGGTTATGTGATTGAGTCAGAGATGCAGTAATAAATTATATATGCAGATGCTCTTTGCACTGGCATTTGTAATAGAGAAAAAACTGGACGGGGTGATCCAAGATGGTGGCCTAGAGGGAGACTGCACCCCCAGTCGCTCCAGAACCCTGGAGTTAAGAAGGGGAGGCATTGAGAGACTCGGACTGAAATAGAGCCACGGGTGAGTCTGCCCACTGGGTAAAGCTCGGTCCGGGTGGCAGGCCCAGATAGAGGTGGCTTATCGGAGCCGGGCAGGGCAGCTAGAGTCATCCACAGGCAGGCCTGCGCACTCCGGCGGTGGGCCCCGCCCACACAGCCAGCTTCTCCAGGTTCTCAGAACGGAACTGGCCCACTAGTGAGAGCCTTTCTGACCAGAACAAGCTCCGAGTCCCGGAGCCCCTGCAGCGCAGCGTACTCCGGCAACGAACCAGCGGAGAGCTACGATCCGCAAACAGCCTCTAGGATTAGGTCAGGGCAGCCAGAGACCTCTTCAGGCGGCTCTGCCCACTCCGGCTGCAGGCTCTCTTCACGGGGCGATCCAAGATGGCGGCCTAGAGGGAGACTGCACCCCCAGTCGCTCCAGAACCCTGGAGTTAAGAAGGGGAGGCATTGAGAGACTCGGACTGAAATAGAGCCACGGGTGAGTCTGCCCACTGGGTAAAGCTCGGCCCGGGTGGCAGGCCCAGATAGAGGTGGCTTATTGGAGCCGGGCAGGGCAGCTAGAGTCTTCCCAAGGTAACCTTCCACACTCCGGCAGTGGGCTCCTCCCACACGGCCAGCTGCACGGCGCAGGCCCACAGTGAGAGCATTTCCGCACAGAGCCAGTTCCAAACCGTGGAACCAGTAGGGGGCTAGGGGCAGTTTTCTTCGGATGAGCTGCTTTATCAGATTCCTCCAAGACATCAGGCTACTGAAGGCTGGGAGGTGATACACTGGAAATCTACCGGGACACTATAAGCCAGTAGCGGAAAACTGCAAAATCTCAGGGTCCCACTGACAACTGACCAATATGAGAAAACAAGGGAAGAAAATGTCCCAAACAAACCTAGATACTACATCAATAAAACCCAATGACAGCACAGCAGAAGAAATGTCAGAAAGGGAGTTCAGAATGTACGTAATTAAAACGATCAGGGAAGCTAATGAGGAGATGAAAGAGCAAATGCAGGCATTGAAGGAGGAGATGAAAGAGCAAATGCAGGCATTAAATGATCGCACCAATCAACAGTTAAAAGACCAAATATGGGACGCAAGAGATCATTTCAATAAAGAGTTAGAGATACTGAAAAAAAAAAACAAACTGAAATACTTGAAATGAAGGAAACAATAAACCAAGTTAAAAACTCCATAGAAAACATAACCAATAGGATAGAACACCTGGAAGACAGAACCTCAGACATTGAAGACAAATTATTTAATCTTGAAAGCAAAGTTGGCCAAACAGAAAAGATGGTAAGAAATCATGAACAGAATCTACAAGAATTATGGGATATCATGAAAAGGCCAAATTTAAGAATTATTGGGATTGAGGAAGGCTTAGAGAAACAAACCAAAGGAATGAACAATCTATTCAATGAAATAATAACAGAAAATTTCCCAAATCTGAAGAATGAAATGGAAAACCAAGTACAAGAGGCTTATAGAACTCCAAACATACAAAATTACAACAGACCCACACCAAGGCACATTATTATGAAAATACCTAACACACAAAATAAAGACAGAATTTTAAAGGCCGTGAGAGAAAAGAATCAAATTACATTCAGAGGGAAGCCAATAAGAATATCAGCAGATTTTTCAATCCAGACCCTAAAAGCTAGAAGGGCCTGGAACAACATATACCAAGCCCTGAAAGAAAACGGATGCCACCAAGAATCTTATACCCAGCAAAACTTACCTTCAAATTTGACGATGAAATAAGATCCTTCCATGATAAACAAAAGCTAAAGGAATTTACAAAAAGAAAGCCAGCATTACAGAACATTCTCAGCAAAATATTCCATGAGGAAGAGATGAAAAACAACGATGCAAATCAGCAACAGGAGGCGCTAGCCTAAAGGAATAGCCAAATAAAGGAGAAACCAAATCATGTCAAAAACAAATATGAGTCAATTGACTGGGAATACAAATCATATCACAATAATAACCCTGAATGTTAATGGCCTGAATTCATCAATCAAAAGACACAGACTGGCAGATTGGATTAAAAAGAAAAATCCAACAATATGCTGCCTGCAAGAGACTCACCTCATAGAAAGAGACACCCATAGACTAAAGGTGAAAGGATGGGGAAAAACATACCATGCACACGGACACAGCAAAACAGCTGGAGTATCCATCCTCATCTCAGATAATGTGGACTTCAAACCAAAACTAGTCAGAAGGGATAAAGAAGGACATTACATGCTGCTTAAGGGAAGCATAAATCAGCAAGACATAACAATCATAAATATCTATGCCCCGAACATTGGCTCATCCACGTACGTCAAACAAATCCTTCTCAATTACAGAATTCAAATAGACCACAACACAATAATACTAGGCGATTTTAACACACCTCTCTCACCACTGGATAGATCGTCCAAACAAAAATTGAATAAAGAAACTATAGATCTCAACAACACAATCAGCAATTTAGACTTAACGGACATATATAGAATATACCATCCAACAAAGAACGAATACGCTTTCTTCTCAGCAGCACATGGATCCTTCTCTAAAATAGACCATATTTTATGCCACAAAGCTACTGTTAGTAATACAAGAAGATAGAGATACTACCTTGTACTCTATCAGATCATAATGGATTGAAATTAGAAATAAATGACAGAATAAAAAACAGAAACTTCTCCAATACCTGGAGACTAAATAATACACTATTAGATGATGAATGGATAACAGAAGACATCAGGAGGGAAATAAAAAATTCTTAGAAGTAAACGAGAACAAAGACACATCATATCAAAATCTCTGGGACACTATGAAAGCAGTACTTAGAGGAAGATTTATTTCATCGGGTGCATTCAAAAAAGAAGTAGAAATCAACAAATAAATGACTTAACACTACAGCTCAAAGCACTAGAAAAAGAAGAGCAGACCAATACCAAAAGTAGTAGAAGACAGGAAATAGTTAAAATCAGAGCCGAAATCAACGAAATCGAAACAAAAGAAACAATTGGAAAAATTAACAAAATAAATAGTTGGTTCTTTGAAAAAATAAATAAAATTGATAAACCCTTAGCCACACTAACAAGAGAAAGAGGGAGAAAACTCAAATTACTAAAATTCGAAATGAACAAGGAAACATCACAACAGACACGAGTGAAATACAAAACATAATTAGAAGCTATTTCGAAAATCTATACTCCAACAAAACAGAAAACCTCGAAGACATCAACAAATTTCTAGAGACATATGAACTACCTAAACTGAACGAGGAGGACATACACAACTTAAATAAACCAATTTCAAGCAATGAAATAGAAGAGGTCATCAAAAGCCTACCAACAAAGAAAAGTCCAGGACCAGATGGGTTCTCAGCTGAGTTCTACAAAACCTTTAAAGAAGAGCTCATTCCAATACTTCTCAAACTATTCCATGAAATAGAAGAGGAGGGAACCCTACCAAACTCGTTCTATGAAGCCAATATCACCCTGATACCTAAACCAGACAGAGACACATCGAGGAAGGAAAATTTCAGACCAATATCCTTAATGAACATCGATGCAAAAATTCTCAACAAAATTTTAGCAAATGCATACAATATATATTAAAAAGATAGTGCACCACGATCAAGTGGGTTTTATCCCAGGGATGCAAGGTTGGTTCAACATTCGGAAATCAATAAATGTCATTCACCATATCAACAGACTTAAAGTCAAGAATCACATGATTATTTCAATAGAGGCAGAAAAAGCATTTGATAAAATACAGCATCCCTTCATGCTCAAAACACTAGAAAAAATTGGGGTAGTGGGAACATTCCTAAACATTATAAAGGCAATCTACGCTAAGCCCATGGCTAATATCATTCTAAATGGTGAAAAACTGAAAGCGTTCCCCCTAAAAACTGGAACAAGGCAGGGATGCCCTCTTTCACCGCTTCTATTCAACATCGTCCTTGAGACTCTAGCCAGAGCAATCAGACAAACCAAAGAAATTAAAGGGATACGAATAGGAAAAGAAGAACTCAAACTATCCCTGTTCGCTGATGACATGATTATATATTTAGAGGAACCTGGAAATTCCTCCAGAAAACTTTTAGAACTCATAAGTGAATTCAGTAAAGTAGCAGGTTACAAGATCAATGCTCATAAATCCAATGCATTTTTATACATAAGTGATGAATCTTCAGAAAGAGAAATTAGGAAAACTACCCCATTCACAATAGCATCGAAAAAAATAAAATACTTGGGAATCAATCTCACAAAAGAGGTGAAAGACCTCTACAATGAGAACTACAGAACACTAAAGAAAGAAATTCAAGAAAACCTTAGAAGATGGAAAGATCTCCCATGTTCCTGGATAGGCAGAATTAATATCGTCAAAATGGCTATACTACCTAAAGTGCTATACAGATTCAATGCAATTCCAATTAAAATCCCAATGATGTACCTTGCAGAAATAGAGCAAGCAATTATGAAATTCATCTGGAAGAATAAAAAACCTAGAATAGCTAAAGCAATCCTCAGTAGCAAGAGCAAAGCAGGGGGTATTGCAATACCAGATCTTCAACTCTACTACAAAGCAATAGTAACAAAAACGGCATGGTATTGGTACCAAAATAGACAGGTAGATCAATGGTACAGAATAGAGGACATGGACACAAACCCAAATAAATACAATTTTCTCATACTAGACAAAGGTTCCAACAATATGCAATGGAGAAAAGATAGCCTCTTCAACAAATGGTGCTGGGAAAACTGGAAAACCATATGCAATAGAATGAAATTAAACCCCTATCTCTCACCCTACACAAAACTCAACTCAAAATGGATCAAGGACCTCGGAATCAGACCAGAGGCCCTGCATCTTATAGAAGAAAAAGTAGGTCCAAATCTTCAACTTGTTGGCTCAGGATCAGATTTCCTTAACAGGACACCCATAGCACAAGAAATAAAAGCAAGAATCAACAACTGGGATAGATTCAAACTAAAAAGCTTTCTCTCAGCAAAGGAAACTATCAGAAATGTGAAGAGAGAGCCTACAGAGTGGGAGAATATCTTTGCCAACCATACCTCAGATAGAGCGCTAATTTCCAGAATCTAAAAAGAACTCAAAAAACTCTACACGAAGAATACAAATAATCCAATCAACAAATGGTCTAAGGAAATGAACAAACACTTCACAGAAGAAGATGTACAAGTAATCAACAGATATATGAAAAAATGTTCAACATCCCTAGTAATAAGGGAAATGCAAATCAAAACTACCCTAAGATTTCATCTCACCCCAATTAGAATGGCGATTATCAAGAATACAAGCAACAATAGGTGTTGGCGAGGATGTGGTGAAAAAGGAACACTCATACATTGCTGGTGGGGTTGCAAATTAGTGCAGCCACTCTGGAAAGCAGTGTGGAGATTCCTCAGAAAGCTTGGAATGGAAACACCATTTGACCCAGCTATTCCACTCCTTGGCCTATACCCAAAGGACTTAAAATCAGCATACTACAGAGATACAGCCACATCAATGTTCATTGCTGCTCAATTCACCATAGCCAGATTGTGGAACCAACCTAGATGCCCTTCAGTTGATGAATGGATAAAGAAACTGTGGTATATTTATACAATGGAATATTACTCCGCAATGAAGAATGATAAAATTATGGCATTTGTAGGCAAATGGTCGAAATTGGAGAATATCATGCTAAGTGAGATAAGCCAATCTCAAAAAACTAAAGGTCGAATGATCTCGCTGATAAGCGGATGAGGACATATAATGGGGGGTGGGAGGGGCTAGCATTAGGTTTAGGGTTAGGTTTAGAGTTAGGCTAAGGACAGCGGCAAGAATGAAGGAAAGAAGGACTGTGTAGAGGGAAAAGAGGGGTGGGAGGGGTGGGGGGAGGGGAAAAATAAAATAAACATCATTACCCTATGTAAATGTAAAAAAATTAAAAAAAAAGGAAAAAAAAAAAGAACCTGTAACTAAATAAAATATGAAAAAGTGAAAAAAAAATAGAGAAAACACTGGAAACAATATAAATGTGCAATAAAAGAGAATGGTGATTAGATGAGAAATACAATAAATACAATGTAAAGTGAAAATATGTGAACTGTAACTTGAGGAAATTTTAATATACTATAAATTTGGAAGACTATGAATGGCCTTCAAAATAAACAATGATCCCCATGAAGCAGTATTGTTGATCATTTTTTCTTATACATACCTTTTAAGATTGTCCAGATTTTCCAAATATGCATATTCATCATCTTAAAGGGCTCATAATGAATACAGAAGTTAGTATCAGGGGCTTTGCATTGAAGAACCTAATTTGAATCCTGCCTCTGTCATTTATTAAAAACACAATTTCAGGAAATTACTTAGCTTCTCTTCTCTTTAGTTTTCTCCTCTGAAATACAAGGATACTTATGGTGTCTATGTCTTCAGGATGAATTAAATGAGTTTCTTTATTTAGACTATGGGTTAGTTAGCTTTGTGGTGCTATATGACCAAAATGCCTGACAAGAACTTAGAGTGAAAGTTTCTTTTGGTTCATGGTGTCAGGGTTCACCAATGGTTAGTCAACCCCATTCATGAAACAGGATATCATAGCCAAAGGGTGTGGTGGAGGAGTGCTGCTCCATTCATGATAACCAAGAAGTAGAGGCGGGTGGGAAGTGACCACAGGGAAGATGAACCTGCTTCAGGACATGCCTCCAGTGACCCACCTCCTCTAGCCCCACCCTTGCTGCTCAAGGTACCACCCAGTCAGTCCATTCAAACTGGGATGGACTGATTAGGTTACAGCTCTCATAATCTAATTATTGTACCTCTGAATATTCCTGCATTAACACAGAAGCTTTCAGGAGATACTTCATATCCAAACTATTACAGACTATTTATCAATGAATAACACAAGATATATTTTCCCTAAATGATCATTGTCATTTTTATTTATTCTCATAAAAACAGAAATGCTAATATTAACCTTAGAGATTGATAAATAAGTTAAAAGGTAGAGAAAGCACATTTCTGGGGGGTTTTAAGCTGATTATTGATAGAACTCTCATACTCTAAAATCTACCCATTAAAGCTTATAGTTTCATTTTTCTACACAATTACAGATGCTTTTCAATATTGTTCCAAATTTTCTATAACAACCATACAGAGCATGGTATATCATATAGAAGGGTGTAAAATAAATACTGAAACATGATTGTGCCAAATATTTATTTAAGGAAATCTTAAAAGTGTTATTTTTGAGAAATAAAATGTACTTGCTTTTATTAAACAAGCAAAACCTCAATCTACTTGAAGATCAACCTCATATGATTTCTTTCTTTAGAGTAGGAGAGGGATGCTGGATACAAGTTGTTACTCAGTAGCCAAGAAGAGGTACATGGGGTCAGGCAATGAAGCCAGCTTAATGTCCTGGCTGTTATCTAGGACAGGAAGTAAAGGAGGACAAATGTGCTTAGGGATGGATTGAGCCTTTGTCTCAATTGTGAAGTGTTGATTTCTTTCATTCTTCAGGTTTATTTTCTATAAATGAATTTCTTCACATGGTTCCTATACAACACAATGAACAGCAGAGATTAAGCAATATTTTATGAGGACTGAGTGCTAAAGAAATTATGAATAAAACTTGAATGTATCCAAAGATGTTGTCCAGTAGAAATTTTTAACCTTTTACGTCTCAGAATACTTTATACTCCAAAATCCCAAAGACATTGTTCTTATTGTGGTTGATGATGATGTTTTAATGGACATTGTATCTATTGATTTTCTTTCATAGAATAAAATAAACCATGAGAATCCCCAAGTACACATTCCAGTAGTCACCAGAGCAATGACATCATTACGTCATGGAGGCTCATGAAAATTCCACTGTAAATGTGTTAAAGAGTGAGAATGAAAAAGTCAAAGAACATCTAAATATTGTTCTAAAAATAGTATTGACTTCACAGACCCCCTTATGAAGAGTCTCAGGAATCCCTGTCTCACACTTTGAGAACTGTTACTGTAAGGCATCTCTTTTCCTCACTTTCTGCCATGCAAAACTATCTTTGTCATCTGGACTTGTTTTTGGCCAAGTGCAGCCAACTCAGAGACTTTTAAGATAAGAAGAGATGAATGTCATCTCTTAGAAGCCAAAGTATTCAAAAGCATACACTAAGTGAATTTTCTTCTTCCAAACCCGCCGACTGCCTCTTTTAGCAGCTGTAGTAACAGCTGCTTCTAAGATTTGATAAGAGCCAGTGAAGAGGTTTAAAGGACCCTGTGTGCAGAAAGAGTGTCTTAAAGTTGCCAGTATCTGTTGAACTCAGCTTTATCTCTGTCTATAGCAACAACCAAATCATTCCTGTGATATTCTCTTACCTCTTTATTTATAGATAGACTATCTGTCCTAACAAAAGGAGAAGGGGAATTGAGTGGGAAAAGATACACATACTAAGCACCAATGTAGTAAATACTTTTATTGTGGGATTTTTTCCCCTTCTTTTTTTTTTTTTTTTTTTTTTGGTTAGTCACGATATTAATATGCCCTCTTTATAAAATGCTAAAACAATACCAAGGTAAAATGCATAAAAAGAGAACCAAAAAAACAAGAACCAAAAAACAAATTTATTTTTATTTTTCTACGATCCTCTCCCAAATATTTCTCATTGATAGCTGTGTCAGTGTTTTGATGTCTTTTCTTACAGGCTTTTTGTTGTTAAATATAAAGGACTGGGAAAAGGGTTGTTTTGCTTTTTCATAGGAACAGTATATCTCAAAGATAGTTTCTAGTGCCAAACTCATGTCTTTTCTTAGTTTCTAGCAATACAAAGTCATATCACTGCATGGATGAGCTTGGTTTAGTTAATCATTCATTAATTGGTAGATATTTAGGTTGTTCTCACCATTTCCATTTTATAGTCAATGTTGCCATATAAAGACTAGCCCTTGCCAGGTACAGTGGCACACACCTGTAATCTCAGAGCCTTGGTAGGCTGAGGCAGGAGGATGGAGAGTTCAAAGCTAGCTTCAGCAACTTATCAAGACCCTAAGCAACTCAGTGAGACCCTGTTTCTAAATAAAATATTTTAAAAAAAGAGTTGGGATGTAGCTCAGTGGTTAAGCACCTCTGGGTTCAATCCCTGATACAAAAAAAAAAAAAAAGAAAAGAAAAGAAAAGAAAGAGTAGCCCTTGTGCATAAATCCTTGTTATGTGTTAGAATCCCAAGCTTAGTACAATTGCTGGACTAAAGACATCCTCATTTAAACATCTGGTAGACTTTACCCTGTGGAGCGCATGTCAGTTTACAGCTTTGCTAGTAATTTATGAGGAGCTCCATGTCCCTTCACCCTAAAACTGCATCTAAACACCTTTTGAACACCGTCCAATCTAAAGTGCAAGTCACAGTATCTTGCTTTATTTTGCATTTTTCTGATTCTGACTTTGAACATCTTTTTATAATTTTATTGGTCATTTTCATTTTTTCTTCAGAGAAGCATCTATCCATATCCTTTACCTATTTTTGACAGGGTTCTTTGTCTTTTTCCAACAAATTTATGTGACCTCTTCATATTATAAATATTAACACTTAATGCTTCAAATATTTCCTTCTATTGCTGTCTTGTAACCTTGATTATACTTTTTTTCATCAAACATCAGGTTTCAATTTTTTCATAGTTACAGTTGCCAATTTTTTCAGTTTTCCCTTGGAACCATCTCCGCCATACTATTTCCAAGAGTGTCAAAATACTACTTCCTCCTAAAGCTTTTGTGAATTTTTAAAATTATATCTTTCAGTCATTTATGCATTTATGACTATTCCTTTTAAAACAGTATAATGTACATATTTAAGTTATTTTCCCTGAATGGATAGCTATTTCCCATAACACAATTTTGTAAAACTTTCATCCTGTCCCTATTTATTTGAACCCCCTACTTATTTGAACTGTCACCTTGAACAAAGTGATGATATGTAACTTCACAGTTGAAAGTGCTTCCAGAGGCAGACTTCCTAGATTTGAATCCTAGATCTATCACTGAAACTTTGTGCAAAGTTCAATTTGTTTAACCTCTTTGCTGTTCCACTGATTCCCTGACTATATAATGGGGTACATGATACTATTTAGTATATTATACTATATGAAGATTAAATAAGATGATACATATTCAATAGTTTAAAATGATGTCAGTCACTTGAAGAACATTCAGTAAAGTTAGTTCTTATTAAATTTTTATAATTCCATGAATATCTGGGATCTATGTCTGGATTATCTCTAACAGCAAGGTCAAATTCTGTGCTATTCACTATGGTAGTTATTAGTGAGCACTTAAAATATAACTACAGTGACTGACGAATTAAAATTTTAATTAATTTCAATTTAAAGTTAAATGGCCACATGTAACTAAGAGACGCCATATTGAACAGTGCCAGTATTATGTTCTCTTTTTCATTAGTTATGCATCACTATCTGAAGAAAGTTTTAGCTCCTCACTAGGATTATGATCAGGATGAGACTTTTAATTTTATGAAATGATTTTCCTAAGTGTGTGTTTTCTTTAATCTATTAAAGTCATGAAGTAGAAATGTAGTTCCTACTTAGAATTAATTTATTCTTGAAATAAACCTCAGACCCCATGGTTAACTTTGATTTTCTAATTTTACTTCAAGTTCCTCTATAGTCACATGTAAAATTATTTAATTTTTTTTTATTGTTCAATGACTGTGATATGGAATTTTGTCAGCTTTTTACAACGAGTGGGGATGCTTTATAAATTGACACTCTAGAGTGGTATCAATGTTGGAATTAGCTGTTCTGGAGGGCTTCAAGGAACTGTTAGTAAACCATCTGGACTTGGTAACTTTGATGTGAGGTAAGGCAGGGGACTAGGTCTGTCTACTTTAGCTGTTTCTTCCATGGTGTGTTCTATTCAGGTTATTTTTTTTTAATCTCTTAAGGTAAATTTGAACTTTCTGGTTTTCCAAAGAAAATCTGACCTTGGGTAACAACATTTCTGTTCAATGAATCATTTGATATTTAAGTAATTCAAATAATTAGTTTGAAACTATAGGAAAAGGAAAGTTATTTTTCCTACTACTCTCCAATTTTTGTGGTTGGGGCCCTGTAAATTGGACTGACAAAAGGCAGATGAACAAGAGAAATACAGAAGTTTATTAACCTGTGCATTGGTTGGGCTTAGTGACTGAATGGGTTGGGTAGAACTTGGGCTCACGTAGCATCTAAGCAAAGGCACAATTAATTTTTAGACAAGTGACAAGATGAAGGGAAATATCTTTGATTTTCTAGGGTGGCAAATTGTGGGAAGGCAATTATATGAAAACCTTAGGGTAGGTAAAGACTAGTTAGTAACCTGTATTTAGATCCCTCTGGTGCCATGTACAAAAGGCTGACATGGGCCTAGAGGTGCTTCATATGATTAACTTTTCTTCTCCCTAATAAGAGGGAATGGGAGACACTTTTGAAATTAGTGTCCTATTTTTAACCAGAAAGTAGCAGGTCAGAGATCTTTTCCTGAATCTGTTTCTTCTCAATTGCCTCTACCTCAAAATAATGCTTAGGCCAAAAGGCCATATTTCTGGGTGGCATATTGTTCTACCCCGTTCTACCTATGTCAGGATTTATCTTTAAGCATTTTATTTCATCATTTTTCCCAGAGTAAAATTGGAACCTATAATAATGATTGGTTAGACATTGCCTTGCTTACCTTAAAAATGTGTAAGAGTTAAAGTCAGGACTCTAGTCTTTTCCTGCATACCTTTCCACTTACTCGCTAACCATGTTTGAGAAATTATAGGTACTTCTCTGAAACCATATGGCATTAGTGTATAGAGTAAATGCTTGAGAAAAAGAGTACAGATATTAAGATCATGTCTGGGAAATCTAATTCCAATTCAGTATTTGGAAAGCCAAGTGTATAGGAATCATGCAGAAATGTAAAACCTGAAGTGAGTCTGGTGGAGCACAGTAAGAAATGATGGGGAACTTAGCAGCAAATGATTGGAGAGACGAATACTTGACACCAATAATTGAAGTTGAACCTGAGGTGTTCCAAGGATACACCCATCACCCTTGTTATTAGGTCAAATTTGGATTAGGAGACTCCCACCTCCGCCATGACCTCTACATGGTGAAATGACTGTTTTTTTCACCACCAGTAAATGGAAGTTGAGTGGGAGGCTACCAAGAGTCACAGATTAGTGTGTTAGTCTGCTGTCCCTCACTCTAATGAAACACCTGAGATAATTTACTCATAAAGAGAAAAGTGTTGTTTGGTGTATAGTTTTGGAGGTTTCTGTCCATGATGTATTGACCCTGTCTATGATTCTCTAGGTGTGGAGGCAACCCATCAGGACAGGAACATGTGATGAAACAAAACGCTTTACATCCTAAGCCCAGGAGTAAAAAAATAAAGAGACGAGGGTCCCACGATCTTCTTCAAGGGCATGCCCCACTGACATAATCATCTCCCACTAGGCCTTACCACCCAATAGCACCACCCTGGAAACCAAGCCTTTAACATATAACCATAGCACTTAGTATGGATAAACTGCTCCTGCCTCTGTGCAGTCCATCAGAAATGATAGTGAGGAATGGTGTTCCATTCCTAGTCTGCAGAGAAGCAAGTGTCATCTTATTATGGATGGCAGCATCCTCATCTATAAGATGAATGTGCTGGATCAGATGATTTCTTAGGTTTTTCCGAATGATAACTTTCTGTAAGGCAATTCTTTATTGTATGTATCAAGAAGCACAATATTTAAGGCCTGCCTTTGACAGTATTTAAAGGTTAACTGATGCAGAATTAACCTGATCCTCTTTTGGCAGAGTCAATAACCATCCTTTGTTTATTCCAGAGAGGAAGGGCAGGACTTCTCTCAGTGACCAAAGTCTTTATTCATAATCTGAGTGCATGTCAGCACCCTTGGAAACCACAGGTTCAGAACTGAGAGACATTTATTTATTACAGATTTTCTTCCAGATCCTGTGCTGGGTGGTATCAGCATGTAACTTCATAAATACTCGGTCATGTGGAAAAATAGAGACAATCATTGCTTCTTCAGAAGTATAATTTCAAAAACTGGAGTAAAATTCTGTTGATCTGATAGAAGTCATGATTTCTAATTGTGTTTAAACACAGTGGTTTAGGAATTCATACCAGAGTTAATTAGCAACATGATTCTTATATACACCATCACAAACAGAGGTCAGAAAATGTTACCTATGTAAATAAATATCATCCTCGTACCAAAATCAGTTATTTTCTCACCTTTATATGATAGGGACTTATTTTCACTTTTATAGGAAAAAGAAAACAAAATCTGCATTCAGGTTTTAGGAATAAATAGGACACTCATTAAGGAAGTCATTTCAAAATCTTTTGAAATTCTCCACCAAGTATTTATACCCTATTGCCACAAAATACTTTCATTTCTATGCTTCATTTCTCCCTTCAATCACATATGGTCCACTTTGCAGTTCTTATAATTGTTAAAAGCCATTTAGAAATTTGCCTTTTTGTATGGGTGATAAGCACTGGTTTTCCTGCTCTGTTCACCCACATGTGAGAACATTTGGGAGCCCTTTAAGGTGGTACTTGAACACTGACAAATGCACAATGTTCTATTTGAAAAAATTAGGATACAATCTTTTTTTTTTCTTTTGGAAGAAACAAATGAGCAAAGTGCAATTTCTACTGCTTGATTATTGTGTGATTTCTTAGAATTATACCTCAGTTGGGTTGAATGCAGTGATCAGATCCTAGAATACATTAAAGGCATTTCTGGCATCAAAGGCATCCCTAAAATCCTGTTTCATTCTTTAGTAATGTCAACATTCCTGAATTTCATTTAGCCTAAGGCATTTTTCCACTTGCTTCAAATCTGAGCTTTACCACCAACCACTCAGATATCCTTTGTTGTGAATGTGCAATGAGGCATTCCCAGGTCACCAAGAAAGAGGACAGACACAAAGTTTAACCTTGGCAAATACTATGAAGGGCAATTCTGGAAGAAAAAAGAAGGGAGAATTCTCCCCAGGTTTAAGATGAGAAAGTGGGGGATGTGGGGGTCCTCTTAAATGCATCAGCTCTTTCTCCAATGCACTGGAAGTTATTAGTACTTGTACTTATTTAACCTCACAGTGGTGCATGTCCTTCAATGACTTATCTGGTAACAATTACATATTTCTTAAATTTCTCTCTTACTTTTGCTACAAGGACTTGCCTTGATTTGTGGCTGTTGCTCAGGAGTCTTTAAATGCAAATGAGGGAAACCCCAGGTTATAAAGCATCTGCTTCTGCAGACAGGTTTTCAATCCGTTACCTTAGCAACATTTGCCCTTGTATTCCAGGCAGCCACCTTGACAGCCTGCATAATGTAACGAGTGAGGAGGGGCCAGTGAATAAAAAGAAAACTGGGGCGCACCTAGGCTCATCATTGGTTAGTAACTTGGGATCCTTCTAAAATGTCCCTGCGATAAAAATAGAAAAATCTTATTTCCAGAAATAAAAGAACTTGGGGAGAAATAAACAGGCAGGTTAAAAGAGGAGAAAAAGATATCAGAACTAGCTGGACCTAAGAGAGAAGAGATTTTTCCAAAAATATCCTTCCCACCAGCCCTGCTGCAGATGTGTCACTGTAGCTCAGAGAAAGAGAGGCAAAGCCATCTGCTGCAGTGTTTCCCTGGAAACCCCCAGCAACCCCCCTCCCGCGCTCCTCCGCGGCCTCCCCGCTCTAGCCCTGCGCAGCTGAGGAGCGCGCCCGTGATGTCACTGCTACTAGCTGGGAGGGAATCCCAGGACCTGCGTCCCTCGGGTGGAGCCAATCATTGTCGGCCCTGGATGCTGGAAACCTAGGGCTTTAAACCAGAAAGAATCATAAAAGCAATATGCAATTCATCACACTCCACAAAGCACAGTTCCTAAAAGATTCTAAAATCGTGATTAAAAAAAAAAAAAAAAAAAAAAGATGAAATTTATCTGTAAATGAGCGTTTGCCTGCGGTGGCAGCACGGCAGTCAATCCTCTGATGGAGTGTTAACCTACTCTTTATGGATGCAGGAGAAAAGAAATGATTTTTTAGCCACTTTTAAAACATAAAGGTAATGGGTATTTCTTATCTATATATTATCATTGTATTGTCGCTTCTGCTGAAAAGTGTGATAGAAATCTAAAATGAGTTATAGTTACACGGAGACTTACAGCAATGCAATGTTTAGCTGGCATGCATTTTGTCATCCCCAGTGGCAGATGAAATAAAGCCTCCCTCGCTGCACAGTGGAGAAATGGGAACTGCTTCCTTTTTCCCTCTAAAGAAATAACTTCAGGGCAGGACTGAAAATCCGGACAAAGGGCTGCCTTTGGAAGATAGTGTTGCCTCTAAATGTGATTTAACTCACATGTTCTTAGCAATAAATAAATGATAAAATATTAAAATAAAACAGGCATTAGTAATGTTGGCAGGACAAATAAATAGATGTTTTTAGAGATCTTATCCTTTATTCATGGATTTTAGGTAATTATAGCTTTGTTGTCATACTGATTTGAGGCAGTAAATCACAGTAAAAGCAGCCAATTTTTAGGGAATAAATAAATCTTTTGTTTTCTCAGAGAAAAAAGGGAAGTTGCGACTACAAGCATATATTTATTGGGCACTGATTATTGGAAACCCATCATTTGTTTTGTCATTGTAGACTAAATGTTAAATCCATGAATCTCTATTGTGTTGACATTGATAGAAAAAGTCATATTATTTTCTATAAGCTGTTATCAGTGGGAAAAATATGTGTTTTAATGGTTTTGTTCCCTATGGTGCTGTTTTGTTTATATTTCAAGTATTGCATTTGCACATTTGCAATTCTTTACTTTTCTGTCATTCAAATCTTTGTTAGCAAAACACATTTGCCCTTTTTTTTTTTTTTTGCCATTCACTAAGCATTCCTTTCACAGTTAAGTTAATGTGTCTGTAGAGACACACACACACATACATACACACACCCCAGCTACAAAAAAGAAGATGTGCGTAAGTATATACCCCTTTTCTGTAGTATATATAAATGGGAGTCCCCAACTAAGGTTTTTCTGGAAGTAAAGACCAATACTATATGACTTCACATTATTGCAAAGTACTTAACTCTATGTACAAATAGGCTAAAAATAAATATGAATACAAAATTGAACTCTCTTAAAGCTTTTATGAAATTAGTCCTTTGATTTCTTAATTCCTTTTTCTGCCTGTTATGAATGAAACAAGGAAGAATCATCATCAGCAATTGGGCTTTATAAAATTCTGCATGACTTAGTTAATTTTTCATTGTTTAATTTGTAAAATGAATCTTTGAAACAATGAACTCTTAAACAGAAAGGATAAAGAAAGCTTGACCCACTATAAATTCTGTTGTCTGTGCTATCTTCCTCAGCCATATTCAGGGAAAGTCCATTTTCTTCAAAGCTATTCAGTCTGTCAGTCCACAGCTTTTCTTTTCCAATCTTAATTGCCCCATTAGCTAAGGAACTTTTATTTCCTTCTCTCTTGCCCCTTCACACTTAGCTCTTAAATCTGGCTCTCTGGAAGCAGGGTTCCCATCTGCCATCATCAGGTACCAGGTACTTGTACTGGAAAGAACCTGGCCTGACAAAAACGAGGAGATAATACAATTAAAGTGATTGGAAAAAGTGGTCAGCCAAAGCCTGGCTTTCCAGTCTTGCCTGTAACAAGTAGATTCTGTTTCCATTTGCTAGTGACAGCTTTGAGCATAAACACTGTTGCCGATCTGAGAACAGCTTGCATTCAGAGTATTCAATCACAGACAGAAGAGAAAAAATGGCATTTTCTTAAAGATCAGATATAAAAGATGAAACTATATTGTTATCTGTTTTTCTTTAGTTCAAGTATCAGAAAGGAGGAAATGGAACAAAATAATTTGCATTTGTTTTAGAAAAGAAACCACATTAAGTTTAAAACAAAAATGACTAGAATTTTAAATATCTGACAATTTCAGAAAAAGTAATCAAATTTCTGATTACTGGGCTAGATATTAATAAAGGTCACTTATTTATATAATGTTTAAATAACTTCTTTCCCTTAAAATGATAAACAACTTCCCTCTAACTGAAAACTGCTGCATAACTGGCTCTTTGTGTTTTAACAGTACGCAGTAAGTTTGGGGTTGTGTTGATTGCATTATAAATATGTCATGCATTGCTAGATTAGATTTAAATCCTGGAAAAATAGAGAACTGCACTTTTGAGATAGAGGCTAGAATATTTTCAGGATTCTTTTCAATGGGACAATATAATTTGCTATTTCTATAATCTTATGTGTGTTAACCTCCCTGAACCCTGGTTTCCTTCTTTTGTTGAATGTAGACAATTGACCAGTCTCTCTAGATTTTGGTAAGGCTAAAAGGTCTGATATAAATGAACAAGCTTTTGTAAACAGTGATACACACATCTAATTCCTCCTTGTATATTTTTTACATCTTCTAAGCAGTGCTCCAGCTAGTCTGTCCTTGTCCTTGTCAACTGTGTGTGATCATGTTGCCCTCTAGTGACTGCACTTCATAGAGGCTGTAGGCCCCAGGGATGTTGAGAGAGAGAGAGATATTAATGAATGGATTTACAAAAGAGAAGGAAGTAGGAATCAAGAAATACAAGCAAGTAAGAAGATGTAATGCACAAGGTGGAAGAAATGAAAAGAAGCATAGAGAAAGCAAAACCCTGTGGCAGACTCTGAAAAAAACCTCCGAAGCCAGGGAAGCAGGGAAATGGGAATTGATGCCAGCTTTGCTCCTTACCAGCAGTAGGTCCTTCCACTGATCACTGATCATAAGCTCCGGCCTTCAAGACCAATCCTGAGATTGTGAAATTAGATAATTAAAATAAAGGTCCATCTGCATTGCTTGCAGGTCCAGAATTCTTCAGGACAAGATAAGAGAAAAGCAGAAAAAGGAGAGAAAACTGAAACAGAAGAGATGAAAGATCTGCCTAAAAAAATGTCATCTCAATATCACAGGAAACTAATAACAATTGAGTGGCTGGATAATGCATACACTAGTGGAAACTGGTCCTTTGTATGACTGTAGTCACCAGAATGTGTTCTGCAGTGCATTTATATCCTCCCCAAGGATACAGCCTGTGTAGATTACACCCTCTTAGACCAAATGCCTAGGCACCTCATGACAACATGTATAAGGAACTCCTTCTTTTCAAAATTAATCTTTCTTTACTCAGAATTATTTGAGTATCAAAGGATCTTCCTGTGGGAGGCTCCTTAAATCTGACTTCCCATTTCAAATTATAGATGTTACAATATTGTATGAGTTAGGCTTATGATGTGCTTTCCCTAAACCACCTGGGTATTATGGAAAGGTAATCAGAGTTCTCAAGAACTGTATAATTAAAACAATGATGGAGCAAACAATCATGAAGTCTGTCATCGCCCTCTCTAGACAAAAGATCACATATGAATGAGTACTTAAAATAATCTTACCGAAAGACAGAATTAGGCAATTGAATGGAAGAAGCATTGTAATGGGGTCAGACATTTGGGATTTTATTCTGACATGGACATTTTCTGGTTGTAAGTGATCTTCTGCAATATTTTAAATTTATCATAGCTTCATCTGTAAAATGGGAACTAATCCAAAGATTTACAATGTGTCTGGCACTAGAGACTCCCAGATTACAATAACAAGTAAACCCTGGTATTTCTAAGAGTCATGACAAAGATTGAACAGGGTATGTCTTTTAAGACTCTAAGCATTGTAGCAATGGAAGGTACCATGCATTTCTAAAGCAATGTGAAACAATAGGGATTTTTTCTAACCTTAAGGAACAGCTTTTAAAAGGGAGTCTTAGCTTGGAAGCCAGTGATCCATGGGAAGTGCCACTGACCACTAGGTGTTTTCAGCCTGTGAAATGCAAAAATTCCCTGGTACTAAGAACTCAGACTTTTGCATTAACAAGTGGATGAAGCAGTTACTACACAGCAGACTGCAACTCTTTAATAATATTTCCTAACATCTAGATGCCTCACTTGTCTCCTAACTTCTCAGCACTTTTCTGCACAGAAGGAAATGGAAGTGAACCCTGTCCTTGCACTATAATGTCCTAGGTAGTAGGCATCTTGTTTCTTCCAACTCCTGTTCTGCCTAGGAATTCTGAAACTATTTTATAGGGCCACCAGGTGGCAGTTAGGGCAAATGGTTTTAAATTTCCCTCTCCACACCCTTGGGGAAGTCCAGGGGATTACTATTGGAGAAGGTCTTGGAAATGAAACCCCCTGGAGCACTGGGGGAGCCAGGCCATGTACTCTGTACTTTGCATACACAATGCCCCATGCAGTCCTCATAGTAACATCCATCAAACATATCCCTTAGACAGTTTAAGACAAAGAAACATGGGCAATAAGGAACCTTCCCTTATTTCAGGGTGCAAAGAAGCTTGAAAGTGCCACAGTGTGAATACAACCCAAAGGATGCCACACCAGAGGGGAGTTTCATTCTACTATGGTACAGGGTCCAAAAAGTGAAGATAGGAGAAAACTAGATTGTGGCATTAGAATTATTTTTTTACAAAAAATTTTAGGAGTTTGTAAATAAACTTGCTAACTGGTAAATTTCTTTTTAGTCATCTCCCACACCATAGACCTTCCATCTCATTCTTTTCTTTCCACCACATCTGGGTTTGTGATGTTTCTTCTGTAGTTTGACTCTCTCATCAGCTTTCTGATTCTATACATCTTACTTATCTTGATAAATAATTTTTTAAAATATATTTGTTTGAGTCTGTTTGGGAGCCTGTTGCATTAAAGACTGAAGATATGGCTCTAGTTTCTTCCTGGTTTCAGATGGAGAATCTGCATACAGAAGTCCACTGAAGCAAAATTAGGAATGGTACGTTTGATGTCTTACTCCCTTTTCCATAAAGAATTACTAAATGTCAGAGCCACTAATATTTCTGGCTCTTGATGTGGAACCAGTTCAAGCAGGTTATTTTTTTCCTTCAGACAGATAGCATATTCCTATTTTAAAGTTAAAACCTCTATTACTCAAATTTGGCATAAAATGTCA
Source organism: Sciurus carolinensis (assembly GCF_902686445.1). Lineage (NCBI taxonomy): Eukaryota > Metazoa > Chordata > Mammalia > Rodentia > Sciuridae > Sciurus > Sciurus carolinensis. The sequence continues at coordinate 60,487,165 of NC_062216.1, read as the reverse complement.
CCAATTTATTATCCATTTTCGGATATTTCTAATGGCTGGCAATGTATGTGTGTTCTGGTTGGCAGATATTTGGGGTCACAGCTATTCTCAGTTTGTACCTACTTTATTTCAGTATGTGTTCCAAGATGAGTAGTAGAGAGTATATTGCTTTAATAGACTTGTCTTTTACTGGCATTTGAACTTAACTGGTGAATAAAATTAGAAACAATTGATTTCTGACTTCATCATTTCTTGTTAAAAGCATTTCCAATTCATTACATGAAACTGTTAAAGATCATCTTTTGAAAGTTTTTCTTCCCTTGAGTGGTAAAAGGTGCATTCTTTGGTTGGCCCTTCTCTGTTTTCATAGGACCTGTCATTCACTGTAAAACTTTTCTGATGAAGGTGTCACCAACAGCATGCAGTTATCTTGCCATCCAACTACACTCTATGGGAAATAAATTTTTCTTGTCAAAATGTCAAGTTGTTTTGACTTCATAACAAATGAGGAAGGAAGTTCATAAATGCAGAACAATAACTCAGTAACTAGATTGCTGATTTCCATTTGTTCTATCCTTCTATCATGGCAGAGAAGTTTAATGTGCCTTACAAGTATCTGCAGCAACTTACATTCACCTGGTGCACTTTTCATTTTTATTGTTCCAGAGAATAAGATTCTGGGTAACAGTTCTGGAATGTGCACAGTGTTGTTGTAAAGTACTTGTGGGAACTTCTGTCAAGGGTTATTATTTCCTTTCACCTTTTACTCTGGAATTTTCTTGAACTGAGTTGTTTGGACAAATGGCTCACATTTCATGAATTCTGACTGTGGGAGTGTTTCACACACAGCATTGTGCTTCCAAAAGCAACCTCTGGTGACACACTCATAAACCTTGTAGCATGTTCCAAGCTACCCACAGCACTTAGTTCATTCATTAGTCAAAGTCTAGCACATGTATAGCAACAAATTTCATTATAAGCGTTCTTTCTTCAGGAATGTATTTATCCTCTTCATAAAGCAGGAACACCAATTAAGTAAAATACACTAAGTGGTATAAGGTTTTTAAAAGTTACATAACATTGCTGGGTGCAGTGGTGCACGCCTGTAATCCCAGCAGCTTGGGAGGCTGAGGCAGGAGGATTGCGAGTTCAAAGCCAGCCTCAGCAAAAGCAAGATGCTAAGCAACTCAATGAGACCCTGTCTCTAAATGAAATACAAAATAGAGCTGGGGTTGGTCAGCTCAGTGGTCAAGCATCCCTGAATTCAATCCTTGGTACCACCCCCCCCCAAAAAAAAAGTTACACAATGTTTTTCATGGATTGTTTTAAGGAAAAACTATATACCTATTTTTGGTGTCCCTAAATACAGAGGGTAGTTAGAAGTAAACTATTAAAGTACTTGAGAACTAAAAACTTTAAAGCCATGATATGTGAAGTCAAATGTTTCTCTCTTCCTCCTTTCTTTTCTGAATTTCCTTTTGTGGGGCTGGAGGGGTGGGGGGATTTTGATCTTCCTTTTCACAGAAGAAAAGGTTAGATCAGCCCAGCATCCTGAATCATTAACATCCTTCTTCTCAGAGGTGACTAAGCTCAAATCCATTAGCAGAACACCTGCCAGGTCCCTCTTGTCTGTTTCCGGGCCCTTGCTTCTTAGGAACGTGCTCAGGCAACCACAGCATTCCTAAACACCCCCTCCAGGTGGCAAAAAGGAAGAATGAGTAGCAGTGAACCAGAAGAGGATAGGCCATGTATTTAATCCTACGAACTGTTTAGAGATAAGAAATGGGAGTAAATTAGCAAGCTCAATAGTAACCCAGGTATGCAAGCTGTCGGCAACATTCAGAAATATAATTTCTATAAATATGTATTTTAGTCTTCCTCAGATATTAACAATCATGTCTTGTTTTTAACTTCTATCTTTGGGTTTTCTCCTGGTATTTTTTTCAACTGTAACAATGAAGTCATCCTCACATTTTACAGCATGAATGGCAGTACTTACATGATAATTTTGCCACCATACTTGAGACCTCGTATTAACTAATTTTTTTTCCAAAAATGGAATAAAGAATACAGTGGAATGACATGTATTTATACTGAGGTTGATGGGTATTAGGATTAGAGCTCATAATCTAAAGAAAATAGTCTTCAAATAAAGTTCACAAATAGAAGTAACTACACTTTCATAACAGCACTTTCAACTTCAAATTCCATGTACAGTGAAGCATTGCTTAACAATGGGGGTAAGTTCTAAAAAAAAGTGTCCTTAGGTAACTCCACCTTTCTGTGAAAATCAGAGTGTATTTCCACAAACTTAGAATAGTTTACACCTAGATTATCTGGCAGAGCCCATTTTAATTTCATTTTTTCTTTTTTTCACACTTTAAACTTTTTTTTTTTTTTTTTTTTTTTTTTTTTGCGGTACTGGGGATCGAACTCAGGGCCTTGTGATTGCGAGGCAAGCACTCCACCAGCTGAGCTATCTCCCCAGCCCACTTAAAACTTTTTTGTTAAAAATGAAGGCACAAACACACAGATTAACCTTGGCCTACACAGAGTCAGTATCATCAATATTACTGTCTTTCACCTGCATATCTTGTCCCACTGGAAGGTCCTCTGGGGCAGTAACACACATGGAGCTGTCATCCCTTATAATAACAAGACTTTATCTGGAATCTTCCTGAAGTACCCATCTGAGTCTGTTTACAGTTGTAGGTTTTGGATTATTTAACTTTTCACACATGGGTTAGAGATCACCTCTGCTTTTCCTACATTGAATATTACATCAGTTGATCAGGTTGACTTTCCTCACTAGCCCACTATTTATTAATGACTAATGGCAAAATATTATGCCATACTTTAGATTATAGATAATTGAAGTAAACTTCATTAGATCCATATAAAGAAATAGAAACTCCCACAACTGGGACATTTATAAATGCATATGTGTATATAGACATATATGTCATATTTTATATATGAGGTATTTGCACATGCATAATCACTACCAAGTTAAATGCCCTCTTATCTCCCAAACTTTCCTCAGAAATATGCTTAAATCTCCCATTTGTGAAATGAGAGACTTTCCTGTCAATGAAATACCTACAAAAGCATAGGTAAATAATTCAAATGACTGACTCAGATTTAAGATGATTTGATAGATATTTCTGCACCAAGAAACACAGAAAATCTCAAAGTATTTGTGCCAACTGGGTGTAAAAAGTGTTTCCTGAGGAGCACATTATCTCCAGTAGGAAATGTGGTGATACACCTTGGCATCTCCAAGTCAATTAGTGTGCTGGAAAGACACATGATATTTCCTGTTGGCGACCTTAAAGTGAGAAAATTGGAAAGTTACTAACCCTGTGGTGTGCCAAAGCCTAAAAATCATGCAAGGAGGTTAAATTCTGCATGCCAAGAAAATAGCAACTGCAGGAAGAAGCAAAGAATGCAAGGTTTTGTGTCTTTACATGTAAATACTCATTTACCAAGAATGTTTTCAAATTGACTGCTTTTGGATTCATGGGGATTCTGTTAGCCAGGGCACTCTTGACTGGGCAAGAAAAACAAGCAAAGGACAATATCATGAGATGGGCCTCAGTGAGTGGGAGACTCACTTATTCCTGCTCCCCCCTTACTCCCCTCCTCCCCCATGTGGGAATGAGGATAAGGCCAATGGTTTCAAAGCATTTTCCACCTTTTTTTCTGACAATAGTCAGATGAGGCCATGACTATTACATCATTCTCTGCTGGATTCTAAAATCTCTTCTCTATGACGTTCTTGAGGTGCTCAAAGCACCATCTACTCTTGGTCAGTAAGAGAAGAATCACAAAGTCATGAAGGCCAATGTTGCCCAGATGTTGGTCATATAAGTCCTCCCATGATCAGTTTGGGATTTGATGCAATTTAGAATTCTTTAGATTGTTTGAAAGAGTAGAGGTAGAGGGCAGCCTTTCCTGTTCAAAACACAGACTCCAAGTCTATCTTTGACCTCTTGTTCCAAAACTCTCCTCCAATCCCAACCACAACATAGTGCATGAACTTTTTTATACCTTGCTTCTTTCTATCTGAAACCACACCTAGTATTATTATATAGAAACCTTCCGGATGACTTCAGAGTGTACCTCAGTGAGCTTACTGAGTCAGTTGCTTTTCCTCCCAACATTTATCTTGAACTAGCTGTGCTGAGGGCATGAATGGTAACTATAGATCACAGAAGAAAGGACAAGGTTCTCCTTCCCTAATTCTCCAAATAAAATTGATTAAGTAACCTCTGAGGTCAGTCAGTGGTTCCTGCAAGTTAATAGACAGGAAGCTGCAAAATATTTCATGTCTTCAAATACTACAAAAGCTGTCTGTGTTTCCCATAAGATAGTCCCACCTTCATTTTCTTCCTTCCTCCTCCACACGTCCCAGGCTACTTATAAAACCTAGAACTCTGGGGTGGTGGAAATAGAGGATACCCATGGGGGACAAAGAAATTGGAGAGTGGGGAATTCCAGGAAATGAATCCCCAGGGAAGTGGAAAGTTACTTAAATCAATGAATCAAATATAAGAACAAAGTACAGTAGGAAATTTTCCCAAGAGTTCAAATGTGATTGAACTCTCACATTCAGGCCTGGATTTATGATATTGTAGTAAAAATGGATGGTAGAACAGAGTAAATATGGGTCCAAGAAAGGAATTAATGGAATTTGCTACTGATAGGACAGAACTGTCAAAGGGAATTCTGGTATTTCTTTCCCAGGAAACTGGTGAAAAACTAGATACTTTTAACAAAACAGGAAACTTGGAAAGGAGATTAATTCGAGGAAGAAAATAATTTGGTTTTAGATATATTAAGTTAATTAAATGTATGTGTTATATATCAGGGCTCAATCACAAGTCTTGATACAAATTTATATGTTTTATAGAACACTAGTAACTTGAAGAAAATACATGTATTTGTTACATGATAGAAACAAGTTAAAAGAGTAAATACATTGTGATTCTATTTTGTAAAGAAAACTATTTTGGGGGAGTATATATATATATATAGTAGTATATGTGTATATAATATATATAGTAGAAAGTGTATATAAGTGTATATATGTGTATATATATATATAGTAGAAAGGATGATCCAATGCTATATACTCTGGATAATTCAAATCATTCAAGTTGTTCTCATGCCAAAGAAAAGATAGTTTTAAGAAGGTTCATGGAATCCTCCACATATATTTGTAGTTCAATATCATTGTAAGCATGAGTAGTTTGTTTTTCTTTAATTATTCAATAACTTATAGATATTGTGATTACATTTTATGGCACAAAAATCAGAATTCATGATTTTAAAATATGGTAGATTGCTAAAATTGTCCCTCAAAGTTTTTTTTATCTTTTATTTTTTTAAATCAGAGATTGAATCCAGAGGTGCTTAACCACTGAGGAGTATCCCCAGTGCTTTTTTTTAATTTTTAAATTTTTGAGACAGGGTCTCATTAAGTTACTTAGCGCTTGCTAAGTTGCTGAGGCTGGCTTTGAACTTGTCCTCCTGCCTCAGCCTCCCAAGTCACAGAGTTTATAGATGTGCACCACTGCAACAACTTGTCTCTCGAAGTTTCACACATAGAAATTTTTGGCATGGAATTAATCTTGGCATAAAGTTCCCTGGGATCTTAGTAGTGTGTCTTGACAAGGAAAGAAACTTGGTTGTTCAGGCCATGAAGAAAAGGGAGAAAATGGTTCACATTAGTTGAATCATATTAGTCGAATCATCAAAACTCTCATTTTGGGACCATTCCTTCCACATTTTTTATTGGTGATTACAGTCATTCGTAATGGTAGAATTTGTTGTTTCATATTAGTTCATGTACACAGAACAATACTTGGGGACCATTTTTGCTGACCCTAGCAACTAAAATTCCTTAAATTCTTAAGTTCTATTTTTCATGTTTTTTTCCTTTGACTCTTCTCAAGAGTCACATGTAGTGGCCATTTTCACATTTTTGGAATATCATGTTTGAGGATATTACCCAATAAATGTTATTTGGAATCCCTTGCATAAAGCCCAACATGATTAATTTCTTCTGTAAAATATTCATATTTTATCTTTGTATCTAAAAATTATATTTTATCTTTGCATCTAAAAATTATGGAAATCATCAACATTTCTACTTTTATCTACCTGACCATGACACTCAAAGTATCTATGTTGCTCATTCATGGTATCAGCTTACTTCCCCTTAAATATATTGTGACTTACAAAATTGGGCTTTTATATGTACCACCTTACTATCTCCATTTATTAAAATTGGATATTGCCTCACATTTACTTTAGAATAAACCAGGAATGTACATTTATACATAAATACAAAAAAACCCCATTATATCTTCATCTATGAAGTGGTAAGATATATTATATCAATGACACATTAAGGAATAAAGTGATGTTCTATTGCCCCACAAATCAAGAGAAAATGATGTATCCTGACATGTACATAAGAGCAATACTTCCTGTTTACAACAGCACCATCCTATTGCGCATGTGTTTTACTAGGGAGTTTTAGAAAGATGTCCAAATTTTCATCTTAGTTGCTGAGTTTTGCCACTAACTTCTGCGTTTTAAGTTTGCATCCGCCTAACTGTGAAAGCATTAAAATTACTGTATTTAGCTTGCAAAAGAAAGTCATAAACAGAATTATCACTGAAATCTATGTGCAGAATGTGATATGATGATTTGGAGACAGACATAGAAGAACCAGAGGGGGCCACAGTTTTTCACTTGTAACTTTGCTTCCTTATGTATGTATGCACCCTAATCTCGAGTATTTAAAGGGCTTAATTTTAACATAAAAAAAAAAAAAACTAGAATAGGAAAAGTATTTTAGAAAAGTAGAGAATTTTCTAGCTACTTTTCCAGTCCCTAAGGAACTTGACACATCTTGCTTTTCCTTCTTAGCCCAGGATTAGTCTTCAGTAATGAATGACACTGGCACTGATTAAGTACTCTGCAGCTATAGACAAACTTTCATATCAAATTTTTATATCAGATTAGCCCTCATAGCAATTCCATATAAACTATTAGATTTAATCTTAATCATATTTTATTATCCCATTCATAGTATAGATAATTGAAGCTCCATAAACTAAGAAGTCATTGCTCCAAATTTACAACTTTGGATATGGTAGAGTTAAATCACATTCATGTTTGGGGGCCTCTATTCCTCCCATTAATGGAACAAGATTTTGTAATAAATTTGGCATCTTCAAAAATAATATAACAATGATGTGATGATTAAAATGTTAGATGTGACAGAAAGCATGGGTCACAATTAGATGCAAATTCTGGGACTTCTAAAAAAGTTGATGGATTCACCCTATTTGATTTGTGAAATGAACAGTTTGTTGAGTGAGGAAGTGTGATATTTGTTCCAAGAATTCATTATTGACCAACTATATGCTTTAATAGTTATTTTTGCTTTCTGATACTAATTATACTAATTCTTGCTCATAAAACTTTGTGTATCTACATGCCCCACTGTGGTCTGATTCTTAAACACACACATAGGAGGTTTTCATTCATTATCTCATTTTTCTGTCCTGGATAGACACATTGTAAGAATTAGCCAATACTCTTAGAATCTTTCAAGTAGTTGATTCTAGCAGCTAATTTATTCCATAATTACCACAACACCATGTCAGAGCCCTTAAAGTCAGACAAAGAAATACATTATAATCTTTTTGGTTCTTAATAAAAAACTGATGAGTGTCTGTTGGAAAAACAAACAGTTGTATGGTTCAGAGATCTAATTGCTGACAATCTGAGGGTCCTGACCGACACAGCCTTTATTTATTTATTTTTAATTAATTAATTAATTTTTACAGACTGCATTTTGATTCATTGTACACAAATGGAGTACATCCTTTCATTTCTATGGTTGTACACGATGTAGATTCATACCATTCATGTAATCATACATGTACATAGGGTAATGATGACACAGCCTTTATACTATTATTTCAAAGATTTTAATTTGATAGATAGTACCTGCTTTTTTGAAGAAAAGAAGATTCCCATTTCACCACATTAGAGTTGGTAAATCTAGGAAGAGACCAAAAAGATGCACTTTAACTAAAATTTCAGAAGGTGCTAAATTTGGTTTTGCTGCCCATTCTGCTTTGCCTAGGCCTGATGGGTGTCCCAAGATGTGACTGGTCAGTCTTAGGCAAACTGAAATAGTTGGTCACTCAGATTCCAATCCAGGTAGTCAGAGTTTACACTTCCAAAAATACATAGCAATCTAGACATGGTTCCAGGAATTTAGTCCATTTTGAAGCATATAAGATATTTGGAGTAATTTGGGGATTAATTATTCTTTTAAAAAGTAGACGTATGTGACGTATAGATATCTGCATTTTAACAAGACTTATAGGCAAACTCGACTTTGATTACCACTGTGATTGAGTCTCAGAATCAGACTGTTCAGCTTCAGAGAAATGAATTTGCAGATTCTTGGAGACTAAAAGTGAAAAGTTGCTTATTCTATTAGTCATCTTTCCATCACTGTGACAAAATAACTGAGAGAATCAACTACTAAAAAGGAAAGTTTTATTTTATCCCATGGTTTCAGAGGTTTCAGTCCATCATTGCTTGGTCCTGTTGCTTTGGGTCTGTAGCAGAACAGTACATCATGGTGGGAGCACTTGGCAAAAGAGCTGTGTTACCGTCATGGAGACCAGGAAGCAAAGAAACAGGAAGGGGCCAGTGCTCTGATATTCCCTTCAGTATTGTCTTTCCCAGTGAACTAACTTCCTTCTATTAGACTCCCACCAACTAAAGGTCCCACTACCTCCCAATAATAGTATCAGGTAGGGACCAAGTCTTCAACATGTTGGCCTCTGGGGGACAGATTCAAACTATAGCACCTAAATTCAAACTACAGCATCTAAATTTAAAAATTTTTTAATACATTTGTTCAAAACTGCTGAAAAAATCCGTTATCAGAATCCCATCTTCCATTGTAAGGGTTAAGAAGGTTTTCTGTCTTTATATTTAATAAATTACATCATTTTGGAAGTGAAAAGGCTTTGCCCCATCTTAAAGTTTATACCAGTCTTTGAGACAAATTAGCTCTGGAATCAAAGCTGAAAAAGGTATTCAAGTTATAATGATATTAAAGAAAATTCAGAGCAATTTCTAAATCCTTTTCCTCTATTCCCTGCTCTGTACCATTTCCCTCTTTCTATCTGTAAATATAGTAATACATCTCCTTCAGAAACAGAGAACAAATAATATACACATTGAACAGAGTGAAAAAGAATTTTAACATTATTGATGAGTGCTCTTAAATTGAATAGAAACATTATCTCTCCAGATAGATGCACATACTCTGGCTGTAAAGTGAATGTGAGTTCTTTTGGTCCCACTGCCATGAACTGGAGTGTGGAGTTTGGATGGGAATGGACTATTAGATCATTAGTGCACATTCTTCCCCAAGCAGCAATTAATTTTTTTTCACAGTTCTTTCCTTGCCAAAAAAAAAAAAAAAAAAAAAAAAAAAAAAAATCACTTCATGAGAATAAGACCAAACATACAACACTTCTCCTTCCACATGTGTGGGGCTTGAGAGGACAGAGAGGCAGGAAGGAAATGGAGGAGAGAAGTGCGAATCAGTTACCCTAAAGGATGACTTTGGCTGCTCTTTCCAACTAATGTGAGCAGTTTGGCAGTCCGATTCAGCCCTCTGAGAAACATCTATTATACAGCTTAAGTATTTGCTCCAACTGCTAATTTCCATGTAAAACTTACTCCAAGATGAGTATGTTGTTATCACAGTGTCGGATGACAGAGGTGTACTGTGAACTCCATGCCAGGAGTCCAGACAGGAATGAGAAAACTCCAGAAACAACAAAAACACAAAACAAGGCACCTTATAACCTTAGCCTTTAGGGATCATCTTAAACTATTTCATAAATCTCTCTGCTCTTCATCTCAGCTGCAGGAGGAGCATATGCTCTGCATGAATTATTTCTCCCCAATCTTTGAGGGAATTTCTTTCTCTCTACTTTCTCCAACTGTTTTGAATATTAACTCTGGGTGAAATGCCCCAAATTTTCTAGGTTCTGAAAAGTAAGTAAAATATATTCCAAAGCTCTATGTGATTTCCGGTAGATACTTTCATGAAAGATTGCATTATGTCCACTTTCTTCTGAGTTTTTGTATCTGTGCAATATTATAGCTATAATTTTCAACATCTCCTGGAACATAACAAAACTACAGAATTACCTTTCTTCTGGGTTTATTTTATCCCATTCTTTTACATCTCTTACTTAACTACTTCAGATACTTTTCTCTGACACTTTGTACATTTGGTGGCCTCCAAGGACACACATAATTAGCTTCTTTTTCCCAGCCAGGCAGTTTTGAATATTAGATGATTATGTGTACCAGAGATAAATAGTAAGTCTTTTTTCTCTTACCACAGAAGAATTCTATTTTGTGGTTTATTAAGTAGACACTGAGTTATGAGTTATGAGTTGGTCTTAAATCATGAGTTGATAAATAGATCTTCTTACCACCTAAAAATATCAACTAAAATCAATTTATGTCTTCTCACTGCCTCTTATTGGTTATTGCTGTTCCCAGCTTTTGGCTAAGGCTTAGACTTCTCATCTTGGGTCTGTTTAATTTTCAGAATGACCAGCTTGGAAGTCTAATTCCACAAGTTCTTCCTCCTGTGTTCCTATTTAAACAGTTCATCAGCCTTTCATGAGAACATCTTTGGAAACCTGAGACATGTTTCCAGATAAATGTCTGCACAAAAATAAATGCTTCTGCAGAATTACAAACAAATGTTGTAGTCATCAAAGTGGTCATCTTGTCATTGGCACCATTGGTTCAGTTTGAAAAAAGAAAATAAAGACTTCCTGTTAGTTTTTGCTCAATGGGTTATCTAATTTGATGAATAGTAGGTGAGGGAACAATTAGAGATGGAAAAATCTGTGCTTACTCAGAATCTTAAAGGCTCTGGAGTACAGAAACCCCATTTCCTCAATCATCACACTGTCACTGTATTAGAAAAGTGACAAGGTCAAGTTTTAGGTCAGGTGAGGCTCAGGTGATCTTCCCTGCAGGGAAAGAGATGATACTATTCTTCAACAGAGTAAGGGGCTCCAGCAATCAGCCAGTTGGTAGGTGGCTTCTGCATTGGCATGTCTACACTCACAGTAATCCTTTGTGGAGATGATGAATCCAGTTATGCTTACGTTCACTTTTTTTGTTTGTCTGTTTCTTTCAAAAACTTACTTGACTTCTCCAATTTTTCTTTTTAATTAACTGGTATATTTTACACCATTAGGTTAAGATAAGAAATTCTTACTAACCTCGTAGAACTCATGCTGGGTCACAGAGAAAATATGGTACTTGGCAGCCAAAAATGGTGACCAGGTTGAGAACCTGCCTGAGTTGAATAGGAAGATGATTTGACACTTTGAGAAAGACACAGTTCCTCCCCAGGAAATCTTGGCAACTGGAGGAAAAAGATTCTGAGATGCAAGGAGAAAAATACTATGGAAGTTAACAGACCTCCATCTTGACTGTTCTTCAACTTCTTTAGCTGGGTTGCCAGAAATAAGTCTCTCAACCTTTCTGATCCTTGGGTTTCTTCATTCACTACTCTAAAAATGCCCTGAAAAATCTTTACTGGTACATACTACTGCATATACTATATATTACTGGCGAATGAAGAAATCCAAGGATCAGAAATGCAAAGTATCTAGAAATATTAAACAGGCTCAAAAAAGACAAAGTGACCAGGGAGAAAATATTTATCAAAAAAATAACACAGTTGACAAAAATCTTGAACCTAGAAAATATAAGGAACTCTCCAAACTCAATAAAATAAAAAACCCAAACAATCCTAATATGAACATTTTGCCAAAAAAGATACATAGATGGGAACCAGGCACATGACAAGATGTTCAATATCATTAGCCATTAGAGAACTATAACAGATATATAAAGTAACACAACAAAGATATATTAGTTAACTTTGCATTGCTGTGTCCAAAATACCCACCAAAAACAACTTAGAGCAGGAAAAGTTTATCTTGGATCATAGCTTCAGATGTTCAGTCCATGCAAATGTTTGGGCCCCAGCAGGCAGAACATCATGGTGGAGGGATATAGCAGAGGAAACTTCTCAGTTCATTTCAGCCAGGAAGTAGAGAGAGCTCACATTCAAGGAGCTTGGGATAATACAATCCCCAAGGGAATGTCCCCCAGTGACCTACTTCTTCCTGCAATGCCCTACCTATCTACAGTTACTACACATTAATTCATTAAAATCATTAACCCATCAAATGGATTAATCTATGGATTAAGTTACAGTATTTTTAAAATTTAATCATTCACCTCTGAACTGTCCTGCATTATCTTACACCTCATATCTAAACCATACCAAAATAAATATCACTATATACATTACAGAATAGCTATACTAGGAAATAATAACAACAAATACTGGAAAGAAAATGAATAACCTAGAAAAAGCAATCACAAAAGTTTGCATACTGTATAATTCCATTTATATAATATTCTTAAAATAACAAAAGTACAGAGATGGAGAAAAGATTAGCATTTGCAAGAAGTTAAGAGAATAAAAGGAGGATAAAGGTGCATTTGTGTATAAAAAGTCATCATGAGAGGTCCTCTTCTGTATCTTGACTGAGTGTTGTCACATGAGTCTACCCACAAAATAAATTTGCATGAAACTGAATGCATACAAACACACACATGAACACATGTAAAACTGGTGAAATTTGAGTGTCTCATGGAGTGTGTTAATGTCAATTTTCTGGTGGTCGTACTGGAGTGAAGTTGGACAAAATGTTGCTATTGGGGAAAACTGAATGAAGAGAACAGGAGGTTACCCATGGTTTTTTAAAAATAATTTTCCGTGATTCTATATTTATTTCAAGATAAAAATAATTTTTAAAAAAATGAATTGTTAAGACCCCTCCAAATCTTTTATTTTGTGATTTAACCTAGTATCTGAAAAAACTAAACTTTTCCTGAGCCCTCTCCTTCCCTTTCAAAGCCTAGTTAACAACATCTGAGAGGAGGAAGGGTAGCAAAAGGCTCCTGAGACTCTGGGAGAGTATCTCATGTGCTTTGGCAGCAATACTAGTGAACAGAAGAATTCTGTGTATTTACATCTCTGTTTACATTATTTTCTTCCCCTTAATAGTTGACTTTTAGAAATATTCCTTTTGTTTTATTCTTCTTTTGTTGGGCTCAAGTGTGTGTCACTGAGTTAATTTACAAAGCCTACAGTAGCACATCCATCAGTTCTCAGAAAATATTATTCTGGAAAAATCTGTCAACACAACATATAGGCTCCTAAATATATGCTACAATTGGCATGCAGGAGAGTAAAAGAAACCAATGAAATACAAAAAGTAGTGTATACAGAGGCCTCAAAATGAATTAACAAGTTAAATCCTATAAAAGAGTACAGAATTCCATTAACCCTTCCTTCCTTGTTACAGATTTTTTAAACGGGTTTCTAAAATAGAAATTCTTTCTGAGGCAGAGCAGTGTACTGGTAACTTGTTCATTCTCTAAAGTCAAATGTCCCTATTTCATTTCCATTATAGCATTGCTACTTACTAAATGTCTTAATTTGTCAAGACAGCTTATACAAGCTGCAATTTCTCCATGCTTAAAGAGAAGATAATGCCAAAATTGCAGAAATTATGGGAAGAATTCATAATGACACATCTAAAGCAAGCACAATTATAAGAACTTAAGTTCTCACTAAATACTTGAAGAGATGATCCAGAGAAGGATTGAGCTCATGATTATCAGTTTATCTTATTTGCTATTCATATTTTAGCAGATATCTTCCAAAACAGAAGTTAAATAACAAATACAATATTAGTTATTTTGTAGAATAATGACATGTTCCAGGTTCTTAAATTTTTGCCATTGTTCTTATTAAGTCTTCCTAACCAGTCTATGAAATGGGTAACTACTTGCATTTAACATACGAAAAAACTAAGATTTAAAGAGTTTAGTATCCTACTCTAGGTTACCTAGTGTACTAGTTTGCTAGAGCTCTGTAACAAAGTACCACAAACTGTGTGACTTAAACAATAAGGATTACTATCTTACAGTTCTGGAGTCTAAGGAAGTCAAAATTCCCATCAACTGAGTTACTTTCTTCTGATGCCTATGAGGGGTCTTGTTTCAAACCTCTCTCCATGGCTTATAGAGGGCTATCTTCTCCCTATTTCTCTTTATATTCTCTTCCCTCTATGCATGTCTATCCCAGTTTGAAAAGTTCCCCTCTTAGGACAGCAGCCATATTGGATTAGAGCCCACCTTAATGAACTCAATTTAACTTGATTGCTTCTATAAAGACCCTGACTCCAGTATATCTTCTTCTATAAATTGTCTGTCCAGTTCCTTGGCCCATTTATTGATTGGGTTCTTTGTATTTTTGGTGTAAAGTTTTGTAAGTTCTTTATAAATTTTGAAGATTAGTGCTCTATCTGAAGTGCATGTGAAAAAGATTCTCCCACTCTGTAGGCTCTCTTTTCACATTATTGATTATATCTTTTGCTGAGAAAAACCTTTTTAGTTTGAATCCATTCCATTTATTGATTCTTGCTTTGATTTCTTGTGCTTTGAGAGTCTTGTTAAGGAAGTCTGATCCTAAACCAACATGATGAAGTTTCAGGCCTACTTTGTCTTTTATTTGGTGCAGGATCTCTGATCTAATTCCTAAGTCCTTAATCCATTTTGAGTTCAGTTTTATGCAGGGTGAGAGATAGAGGTTTCATTTCATTTACTACATATGGATTTCCAGTTTTCCCAGCACCATTTTTTGAACAGGCTATCTTTTCTCCATTTTATGTTTTTGGTTCCTTTGTCTAATATGAGGTAACTGTATTTATGTGGGTTTGTCTCTGTGTCTTCTATTCTGTACCATTGATCTGCCTATGTAGGTGCCAGTACCATGCCGTTTTTGTTGGTATTGCTCTGTAGTATAGTTTAAGGTCTGATAAGGTGACTAATAAATATATGAAAAAGTGTTCAACATCTCTAGTAATTACAGAAATGCAAGTTAAAACAGCTCTAAGATTTCTTCTTACTCCAATTAGAATAGCTATTATCAAGAACACAATAATAGATGTTGGTGTGGATGTGGGGAAAAAGGCACACTTTTACATTGCTGGTAGAATTGCAAATTGGTGCAGCCACTCAGGAAAGCAGTGTGGAGAATCCTCAGAAAACTTGGAATGGACCCACCTTTTGACCCAGTTATCCCACTCCTCAGTTTATACCCAAAGGACTTAAAGTTTGCATACTACAGTAATGTAGCCACATCAATGTTTACAGCAGCTCAATTCACAGTAGCTAGATTGTAGAACCAACCTAGATGCCCTTCAACAGATGAATGGATAAAGAAACTGTGGTATATATACACAACAGAATATTATTCAGCCATGAAGAAGAATAATATTATGGCATTTGCAGATAAATGTATGGAATTGGAGAATACCATGCTAAGTGAAATAAGTCAATCCCAAAAAATCAAAGGTCGAATGTTTTCCCTGATAAGTGGAGGCAGGGGGGTGGGCGTGAGAGAGGAATGATGGAACTTTAGATTATGTAGAGGAAAATGAAAGGGAGGTGGGATATGAAAAATGGTGGACCGAGATAGATATCATTACCCTAAGTACATGTATGATTACACAAATGGTATGAATCTACATCATGTACAACCATAGAAATGAAAAGATGTACCCCATTTGTGTACAATGAATCAAACAGTGTAAGAATAAAAAAATAATAAAAAATTACTTAAAATAAAAAGACCCTGACTCCAAATAATGTCTCATTTTGAGGCATTGGCAATTAAGACTCCACTGTCTCTTTTTCAAGCTGAGATTTGAACATGATTTCATAGGCAAAAGTAGGGATTAAATGTTTGTGTTTTTCCAAAACTCACATTTGAAGTCTCATTTGTAGGTATTCATATGTTGAACTCCCATATGACAGTATTTGAAGTGGAGGACTTTGGGAGACAATTTGGTTTAGACAAAGTCATGAGGGTGGGACACCATGATAGGATTAGTGCCATTATAATAAGAGAGAGGAAAGAGCACAATCTTTCTCTCTCACTTCCTCTTTGCCATGCCAGGATACAGCAAGGTGGTAGTTATCTACAAATTAGAAAGAGGACCCTCACCAGCAAATCTGCCAGCACCGGTCTTGGATTTCCCAAGCCCCAGAATTATGTTTTTTGTTTAAGCAACCCAGTCAATGGTATTTTGTGATAGCAACCTGAACTAAGATGGGCAATAAACTTCATTCATCCCACAAAGTTTCTTTAAGGAGATATGGATCTCATTGGCAGTACTCAGCAGTCAAATATATTTGATCCTCATGTCCAACAAACATGCTGTTGGTTTTTCTTCATGTATTGCCAACTCTTTTATATGATACAGAAAACTTAAAAAGGAAACATGGACATGCTGTCCATTTTTTGGCAGGATCCCTCTAAGGAAAGTCATTTTCAGATCATTCCTTGGAAGCTTTAACACTGAGAAGTAGTCTTTGTGTACTTATTTTTAGACATTTTTTTGTCCAAAATCTAAATATTGAGTGTTATTATAAGACAAAACCAATCAGAAGTTATGTAACATAGTTGTTTTTTTCATAATGAACCAGAGCAGTGGAATGGTGTTGTCAAAGTCAGTATGCATCACTCCATGAACTAGATTATTTTATGGAGACAATTGTGGTTCATGAGGAACGTCTAAAGAAAAGGAAGGGGAAGAGATATTAGAGAACCAAAGGTTAGGTGATTTACTAACTGATGCTGCTTTCCAGGAGCACAGGGTTTAAGTAATGTCCAACATTGTTCAAGGTAAATGAATATCATTTAGGGCTGAGCAGCTCAGAGATGATCATCAGAAACTTTTTGAATGAGGTTAATCTATTAAATGGTTTCTTAACAATTCTTTTTGGTGGTGTTCTTGTAAAATCACTTGAACTATCTATTTAGAAATGTCTAAGGTCAGTTGTTTGAAATTCCTGGAGATCAGCCTCCTTACAAGGGTGACACTTGAAATTTTTTAAAAATAAATATTGAATTGATGAATGGATAAAGAAACTGTGGTATATATATACAATGGAATATTACTCGGCCATAAAGAATAATAAAATTATGGCATTTGCAGGCAAATGGATGAAATTGAAGAATATCATGCTAAGTGAGATAAGCCAATCTCAAAAAACCAAAGGACGAATGATCTTGCTGATAAGTGGATGATGACACATAATGGGGGTGGGAGGGGGCAAAAATGGAGGAAGGAGGGACTGTATAGAGGGAAAAGAGGGGTGGGAGGGGTGGGGGGGAGGAAAAAATAATGGAATGACTCAAACACCATTACCCTATGTAAATGTATGATTACACAAATGATATGCCTTTACTCCATGTACAAACAGAGAAACAACATGTATCCCATTTGTTTACAATAAAAATAAATTAAAAAAATAAATAAATATTAATATAAAAGATTACACTAAGTAAGAAGAGTGGAATTGAACCCTGAAGGTGCCAGTGCAGTCAATTCCAAAGAATTAGTGCAGGAAATTCTTTCAGTTATGCAGCACCATGTGTTCAGTTTCTTGAAGCTAGGGTGCTAGTGCTATTATGTGACAGACTGAATGACCTGAGCTCTTCACCAGACTTTATCTATGACTCAGACAGTGGTTTATCTAGGGATAAATCTGGCCTGCACATTATCTGCTGTTAGGTGAGTTTCAGCACCTGCAGGAAAGGATCACCTGCAAAGCAACCTGGAGCTCCCATAGGAATCTGGACAATCAGATGTTAGCCTTGAATGATACCAGGTCAGGAAAACAGAAATATTAGTTTGGAAGGTTATAGCCAGATATTGAAGGAAACTGGAATTTTTGACAGTTTGGTAAGAAATAACAATTTGGTCAAGGTAACAGGATCCAGTCCAACTTATAGGTGGGTACTCAAACTTGTTTTTCCATAGAGGAGAGAAAGTCACTTGAGTCTCTCCAAATATGCATTCGAATTGCATATCTATTAGTTACCTGCAATTTATAAAATGTGCAAAATTGATAAAAGTGAGCATTTTACAATCTGATAAATAAGATGTGCTATATAGTTTTCCATTGAAGAAAAGTTTTCTTTATAATCACCCTCCTTTGATCAAAGATAAGCTCAAAGAAAAATAATTCTAGATCACAAACTTAGGCTGAAATCATCAGATTTGACCTGATTATTCACCTAGATGCAGAGAGGATAATAATTTACCATATAGGGTTTCTTATGTTTGTGCTTTGCTGAAAGTTTTCATCAGGGATATTTGATTGGATTTTTTTTAAACTTTTTGAAGCTAGGAATTTAACCCAAGAGCTCACCAATAGATTTCACTATAGCATTTTACAGATTTGGGTGACACTTGTCTTCGGGAGGTTTATAAAATATCCTGTTTCTGGGCCTGCCAGGAAGTTACCTTCATTACTCACTTCTAAATCAGGAACAAGGTCAGTTTTCTCAAGTGTGGTTTATAAGCATCGACTGCCTCCATAAGGCTAACCTTAGTTCCTGAAAAGTGTCTAATCACAACTGATTAAATGAGCAAACCTAATGTTTCCAATGTTTCCTACCAACAAAGAAGATAGTCTTATTAAACTTATGCAAATAACTACATAATCACAAAAGTAAGAATACTCAATAAGTTTCTAAATCTGTAATAAATAGCAAAAAAAAGATTAAAAATATTATAAAAATGATTTACAATCATTTCAGTTCTATTTCAATTTACAAAGCACATACTCCCAAATTCCTTTGAGTTACAGATAGCTTAACGGAAAAGAGAAAATGGTCCCTGTATCTTGAAAATAGGCCATTGGAAACATCAACAACATTCCAAACATGATCATCCCTTATCAGTTCATTCAATCCTGTGTAATTTTTGTTCTGCTCCCTCTTGGCTTAGCAGTCTCGTAGACACATCTGCTTGTGCTACTAACTTATTGGAAATTCACAAAAGTGAAAGATCTGATGTTCATTTATTACAAGAATTCCCATTTGAAAACCACAGGCTTAGAAGAGGCTAACCTTAAAATAAAGAATAAAAGTTGTGAGCATGTGAACTTTTTAACAAGCACTGAAACCACAACTGACAACGCTCTTCTGTTTTTGTCTAATATCATGCAAAGTGGTACCAAGATAAATAGAAACATGTATGGTTGGCAAGGGCATTGATGATTCTCTAGGAACTTCCAATTAAGCATACAGCTTCTGAAATATTTACATTGATAACTTTTGATCTGTATGGATTTATCCTGGGGAAGGCTTAAGCTTTGTTTCTAATTTGACAAAGACTCCCATGCAACTCAGAAATAGTAACACATCAAGTAAACCTGGTTCCTTTTATAGCTCTCTTTTTACAAGGTAACTATTGGGAAGCCCTTTGGGAAATATTGGAGACAGATTTTGATGGAAAAGATATTCCTCAGTAATCATTTCTGGGGAGGGAAAACACCAAAAGTTGTCAGGAGAGTGGGACACTTGATTAAGATAAGATCATGGGTTACTGAGAATTAATACTTGACTACCTGTTTAACTAAAATGACTGTAAAAGATTTTAAAAAGCAAACACAGGCAATAATTTAAAAGAATCTGAGCTTTCTCAAGAGTGAGAAGTTTTTGTTCTCTTAAATAATTAAGGTCATGATAAAATCAACATGAAATACAGGAAATTGTCCTAAGATGTGGAGTCCTTGCCATCTAGGTAGATTACTAAGAAGGTAAAGAAAAGTATTTACAACATCTTAAGAAAACCAAATTCTTCTTTGCCTCAGCAATGTAGTATTTGGTAATAAAGATCTTTTGTGAAAAATCTTGTAAATTAACCTATGAATCCTTAGCTGGTGTTGACTACAACAAATAAAATTTCTTTTCCACCAACCTACAACTTTTTATTTTATTTCAGATTTTGTCATACATATTAACAATTGGCTATTTGACTTCCAGATAAAACTACTCTGGTTTTTCCTTCACAGAAATATGTTCTGCAAACCTTGCATACAAAGATGTACCTTTCTGGCTCTAGTAATCCTAGTGGCTTCTCATTTGTGTATATTGATTATAATATTTAGATAGAAATAGTACCTTCTATTTCACAAAGTAAAAAGAGAGGTGAAAAATTGTGAGCTGTCACCCACCAGCATTTTGTACCATACTATAAAACTCAAGAATACATACCTCAGACTTCATGAATATACAGTTCATTCACTTCTTTAACAATCATACCTATCCCTAATAGTACAACTTCACAAAGTGGCAAAAAGGAATACATTTATTAAGGCCTAAATGTAGATAGTTTTTCTATAGCATATTAAAAAGGCAAAAATAATATAAACTTAAGATTATGCTTAGTTATTGATGCTTCAGTTTTTGATCTCATTGAAAAATAATGTAGCTATCCTATGAATATCCATTAATTAATGCAATTTAGTATCAAACCAAGGTTATAAGTTACTAAAGATCTTAGAAATTGTTTTCAAACTGACATACTACAAAACATTATTACAGCTGAAATTTTGTCAGAAAAATCAATTTGCTGGAACACAAATCTATATTTTTATTTCATTAAATAGAAGTATTGCTAGACAATTTCATCAGTAAATCTGTATGAATTTAGGAAGAACATGCACAAGTAGAATGAAAATGTGTACTTGTGTTATATTTAACCTAATGGAGAAAATATAGCTTTTTATTAAATCAAAATTATTAAACTAGACTTGTTGCTTCAAAATTACCTAGATTATATGATAAATTTCTTTAAGATACACCTTTCTCACCCCACACATTAAAATTAACTGAAGGAGATAGTTTCTGGGAATTTTAGAAATATACAGTTTGTAAAAATGATTCCTTATTTCAAGGATAGTTAAAATTGAACTTCCTTAAGAGATTTCATAATCTGGTAATGCTACCTTTAGAGAAGGAATATTATATACAATGAGAGGCAAGTCCTTTCTGAATTGTAGACATAAACAGGAAAGGAGAGACAGAGAGAGTTTAGGTTTAATTCTAAAATTATGTTATGGGTCAAGAGTAAACAAAGAACTATAAAATTCACTGATCCATGTCAAAGAACTGTTCTCTGCCCAATTGTGTTTTAAGTGACTTGAGCCCTAAATAGGCAAACAGAAAAGAGCAACAAACCAAATTTTCTGTCATCTTTGATTTGAAAGAGTCAAGATCTCTATAAGCCTTTGTTTCCAGACATCACCAATGATTAGACCATAGAACCAAAGAAGCCAGATTTAGAAATCAAGAGACTAAAAAGGAATAAGAATCAAATTCTTGCCATGCTATTAGTGAGACTAGGAGTTAGAATCTTTACTGGGTCCCTGGACAAGGAATGGAACACAAGAGACCCTAGGAAGCCTTGTTATTTGGGTGGAGTAAAGGAGGATCCATATCCAAGAGCCAATCTGCCCAAGTCATGGCACCAAATTATGATTACTGAAACAGGTTTGTTTTTCTTACCACAGAGTATTCCAGGCACTGAAGTGATAATGTTTGTATAAGAGATTTATTCCAGAGGCATCAGTCATGTGGAGACAGGGAAAAGCCTCAAATCTGCCTCCTCTGGGATAGGGTTTAAGGGCATTTATGAGTTAAAGAAAGCATGAAGAAAGGTAATTGAAGTAAGAAGAAATGAAATAATCAGTGGTCTGCAGATAAGAAATCAAACTTATGATAAGAAATCAAACTTCATGGAGCTTCATGGGATGCATGTTCAGAAAACGATGGCATTAGCATGATTTGAGGGTGATGTTTTGACCCTCTGATGGCAAAAGTCACCCACTAGACACTTGCACAGGCTCAAGTGAAAGTTTAGTGGCTTTGACTGGTTAGAACTAAACAAGACTCTCATTGCTATTGTCTTATATATAGAAAATCTAGTAAGGGTCTATTTATTTTTCAGTTAGGCAACTTTGAAAATATGCAGTAAAATCAAGTAGCTAGGAGTAACTACAGGGTTTATTATTAAAATGTTCCCTTGGTTTCACTATCAAAGACAAAAGCACTTGATAATTAGATGATTTTACTTAAACTATCACAATAGGAATAACACTCATTAAAGGTAAATGTCTTAAAGAAAAGGGGTCTGAGTTTTCACAGAGGTGGACAAATAAGGGTGTTATCCACAATTCTTAAGAAAATTGTGGAGAAGGATAAAAATGGATCTTTATCTCAGAATAGGTGAGGGAAGTTTACCAGACACAAAGGGATGGAGAGATTTCTTAATCATTACTGTTTTCCTGAAGTAGAGGGTTCAGATAATGTTCAGTATTTTCCATGTCTTTCACCTTTTTCTCATTCTTTTGAACAATTCTCTTTATTGTGGCTACATGAAGTCACATTTACTCCTCTATTTTCTGATTTATTTCATAAAAAGTTACCATAACGTATCCCACTAAGCTCCAGCATATTTTAATCATGTTCTTGTGCAACATCATCCCAAGGAGGGTTTTAGCTTCTTCCATGATGCTTCCTTGGAAATGAGATCTCTTGGAGATGGTCTAGTGTTTGATGAGACACAGTGAAGAGATCTTAGGGTTCAAAAAGCAATATGCCAAAGTGTGACGCTTTGAAATTCTGAGCAATTTGAATCAAAGATTATTGAAAGTCCTTAGAAAGAGCCTTAGAATCCAGAATTCTCTCTGACCTTCCATTTTTACTTCTCCCCAAGTTTATGGAAAGATTCTCTCTGAATTTCACACATCCGATTGAGGAACTTTCTTCTAAGAGAAATGCAATTATTTTAACTCCCTCCTAAGACTTTCATCAAATGAGCAGGAAAGAGAGGAGACTTAAAATCATGGCCACTTTCCTTCTCTTGGGAGAGCAGCTCTGAGAGATCGCCTGGAAGGCCCTTTGCATGATGACTTTTGTCCCCAGGGACTTTCTGCCCTTTACCTTTACTTGTCACTACCTTTCCCAGAGTCGAGAAGAATGTTGTCCTACATCACTGACTTTTCTGGACCCATTCTTTTCCCTTAAAATCATTTATTCCCCCTCTCAAATCACCTACTTCTCCTCTTCACTCTCCCCAGTGGGAAGGTTTTTAAGCTCTATATTTTGTAGGGTTCCCATGCTACATGTGTTGATAAATGTGTATGCTTGTACATGATGTAGAGTCACACCATTCGAGTGATCGTACTTGTACATAGGGTGATGATGATGTTTGTCTCATTCTACCATCTTTCCTTCCCCCTGTCTCCTCCTTCCCCCTCATTTCCCTCTGCACAATCTCAAGTTCCTCCAATCTTCCCTTACCGCCCCCACCCTCCTGTTTCGTATCAGCATTCATTTATCAGAAAAAACGTTTGGCCTTTGGTGTTTTGGGATTGGTTTATCTCGTTTAGCATGATATTCTCCAACCCCATTCACTTATCTGCAAATGCCATATTTTATTCTTCTTTATGGCTAAGTAATATTCCATTGTGTATATATACCATTGTTTCTTTATCCATTCATCTATTGAAAGGCATCTAGGTTGATTGACTACACCATGTACAACCAGAGAAATAAAAAGTTGTGAAAAAAATTCAAAAGAGAAAAATAAATAGTAATAATAAAAAAATAAAAAAATATGTATGTTTTTTCTCCTCCTGTTGGCCTGTCTATTATCACTTAGCTTCAGCAATCTCAATTATGGAAACTTCAGAGGGAAAGTTTGAGCTTCCCTATAAGGTCTAGAATAGCACATCATGAGGATTATGCTACTGAGACCCATAGTCCAAACTGCCAACAATAGTTTGATGATTTTCCTAACAGGAAACTTCACCCTGTATGATGACACTAATCTTTTTTATTCTATTCTCTGCTATTCTCCTTCATTTCTTAAAGCTGGTAGTGACTCATTAAAATCGATTCCCACTAATACAAATAAATACAGAGCTTGAAGTATACTGACTAGCATATATATTTTAATAACTCATTTTTATTCTAAAAATAATTTAGAAATCTTTTGAAAAATCTTATGTTATTTTGTGGGTTTTTAAGAATGCAAATATATTGCTTTCCATTTTTTTTTTCACATAAATATGTGGTAGATTACCATAATTGTGTTAATAGATCAGTTCTTATGCCATGTTTGGACTACGATGGTGTTTTTGGATGTAGGGGAAAAGGCACACTTTTACATTGCTGGTGGAATTGCAAATTGGTGCAGTCACTCTGGAAAGCAGTGTGGAGAATCCTCAGAAAACTTGGAATGGACCCACCTTTTGACCCAGTTATCCCACTCCTCAGTTTATACCCAAAGGACTTAAAGTTTGCATACTACAGTAATGCAGTCACATCAATGTTTATAGCAGCTCCATTCACAGTAGCTAGATTGTAGAACCAATCTAGATGCCCTTCAACAGATGAATGGATAAAGAAACTGTGGTATATATACACAACAGAATGTTATTCAGCCATGAAGAATAATAATATCATGGCATTTGCAGATAAATGTATAGAATTAGAGAATACCATGCTAAGTGAAATAAGCCAGTCCCAGAAAATCAAAGGCCGAATGTATTCCCTGATAAGTGGTTGATGATATATAATGGGGGTGGGCGGGTGGGGGGTGAGAGAAGAATAAAGGAACTTTAGATTATGTAGAGGGAAATGAGAGGGAGGAGGGTATGAAAAATTGTGGAATGAGTCAGACATCATTACTCTATGTGCATGTATGATTACACGAATGGTATGAATCTACACTGTGTACAACCATAGAAATGAAATGATGTACCCCATTTGTGTATAATGAATCAAAATGCAGTCTGTAAAAATAAAAAAATAAAAAATAAAAGAATTGAGATAAATGATATCAAGGTAGTTTGCACACGTGTATAGCCAGCCATTTATTCAATAAGTGTATTCCAATAACATTTCATGGAAATTGGAGATAAGTAAGAAAGGCAAAAATGAATCTTAAGCATTTTAATGTAAGATTAGAATCCTGAATCCTGTTCATATGAATCTTACACTCTAATAGAGATGTTGTCATGTTCCTGTATTGAAAAATATATTTTTTTCCTTCTCATATACCATTTCTTGGCAGAATCCCTCTGAGAATATGTATATGTACACATACCATATCCAATATAGTATTTATATCAATATCTCAAAGTATTAGCCTTCCTTTTATGAATAGTCATATAGTAGATGATGATTTGTTTTACTTCAAAAATAAATTTGGACAAACTGATGACAGTTCTTCAATTTTTAATGTACTATTCAACTATCTCATGAAATCTCAAAGTCTAGAATATACTAGATAATTTTTGATTTCTTCCCCACACCCCTGAGGTAATGGTTCACAGCTTATTACAGCAACCCAAAAGATGGCAGGATGACCCACCTCCTGAAAAGCCACCACCAACTTGGGGATCCATGTTTCTTGTCCCACTTCTAAAAGTGATTTGCAAATAAATAGCAAGTTCTGAAAGACATGGTAGAAAAAATAGTAATATCTAGGGTCATTTAGAAGAAAAATTAGTTTATGAATTTTGGCACCCTGTTTAAGGCAAAAAACCGTGACCATGTGCTAAGTATAACCATATTTGTGTAGTATGTGATTCAAAAGAGTGATTTAATAACAATAGTTCAAGAAGTGTTGAAAACTCTGGCCCAGCTTGATTTCCAATACAGAACACACATAAACACAGTGGGAAACCCAAGAATTAAACTGTTGTACTCTGGAGAAACTTCATTTTGAGAAAAAAAAGCAGATTTTTTACCTTCATTTATGCACATTTATCTCCCACAGGCTTCCTTGGGCATTTATGCATGAAGACAGGGGAGGATTTGACTCAGACTCTTTGTCATCTCTCCTCTACTCCCATTCTAAAATAGCATTTCATAGTTAGGGAAAAATAAAAAGTATTTGGCCTCCTGTAATGAAAGATAGCAATGATAATAGCTGATTCTTATGTAGTGCTTATGATGTGCCAGGAACCGTTTCATGTACCTTACAGTTATGAACTCACTTAATCCTTAGAACCCTATCAGATAAGTACTGTAATTTCCACTTTGCAGACAAGAACAGGTATGAACTGAGGTTGCACAATTATTAAGTGGTGGAGCTAAAAATCAAAACTTATTCATCTAGCTTCAGAGTCCAGGCTCTTACCCACTGCATTGCACTACCTGTTGAGAAGAGAACTTAGAATGGGCCATATTTGTATTCAAATGCCAGTGGAAAATGAAGTGGAAGATAGCACATCAGCTTTACCCAGGATCAATGAGACCTGCTTACACTTGTTTCTGGGTTGCCGGTTGATGGATCCAAGTGATCCCTCTCATGAATCCAAACTGGAGTAATATGGATCCTTACCTTTCACAATGAAAACACCAAAAGAGAAAATGCAAGCAAATTTGAGTTCCTGAAGTTGAAAAGGAAAGCACATAATTACCTTGTCCAGGACCCTGCAATAATTTTTGTTCTTTTTCTTTTTTTTTTTTCCTTTTTTTAATCAGTGCAGGACTACCAAATAGTAGGTGCCTAAACATTAAGGAAATATAAATAAGGAAGATGCACTAATTCAACCTTCCTTTTCCCCTAATTCTCATTCTGCTAAATGTAAAAACCTGTTCACATAATAACATTCCAAAGTACTTGTGTGGATGTTTATGAGGGTTTTTTCACACATCTCTCCTTCCTTCATCAGCCTCCACATCAGCTTTATACAGGAGTTATGTCTCATTCATTCCTTTTTTTTTTAATAAGCTCTAGAACTTGGCTGTCAACCAAATCTTGAACTTGGTAATTAGATTGTTCATGAGTTCCAAACATGTTGTAACTCATGTCATACTCATGTGTACTTCTCTGCCCAAACTTGATAAATGAGTGATACTGGGACACCATTGTCATGCACACCTCCAAACCTGGGTGTGTAACCTCAACTGCCTGGACTTGTTCAAGCAGAAATGAGATTGCTAAAACAGCGACATGTCCTCATTGTGCTGGCTTTTTTTTTTTTTTGTGAAGGATACATCAAGGATAAACCCTGTGAAAAGTGTGGGGCTGGAAGAGGAAATGTCTCTGGGGTAGAAGTCCTTCGGAAAAACCGAAGATGACACCCTAGATACTATTGAAATCATATGTAGTAACAGAAGATTATTCAATGCACTTAACAAAGAGTCATAGACAAAATATGCAATGTTAGAGAAAGTACCTGGCTGTGCCAATAACACCATCCATCAGCTTCAAACAGGATCAGCCCACAGAACAAAAATACCAAATGTCTTAGTCCTCAGTTCTTTTGTTCCTGAAATTCTCTTAGTCCCTTCCCTACCTCCACTTGTCCTTTTTTAATGCACTTCAGATGAGTCTGCTCTTAATTTCTGAAGTTAATTGGTCTTGGCCTTAAGTACTTACTTTGCTCATCTAGTACCCTTCGCAACAATCCTCAGATCTTGATTCCCAAGTCCGCCCAGTGCCCTGCCCCTTTCTTCTACTAAATGCCAGTCATGCAACTATTTGATTCTGCATAGAATAAGATGGTTAACAAAGAGCAGTCTCTCAAAGGATCAGCATAATCTCTGTGATTCAGGGTGACTTTCCATGGCCTCCAGCACCTTCCTCAAGCTGGCTTATTTCAGATGTGGCTCCCTTTGTATTCCTTGATCTCCTTGAGCTTTCTGACCCACTTGATCTTCATTTCCTCCCTTCTCCTTGCCTTCCTAAATTACAGAAGAAAAATCTTAATGCTTAATTCTCAGACTAATGGAAATAATCTTCTATTATTTTTGCACTTGATGAGATGTATTTAAATTTGTAAAATTTAAATTTGCAGAAAGTTTCAAAGAACTGGTACACAGAGTTCCTATATAACCTTTACCAAGCGTCTCCTAATGTTAAAAACTTACATAACCATGGTACATTTGTCCAAATATAAAATGAATGTTGGTACATTACTGTTAACTAAACTTCAGACTTGTTTCAGATTTCACCACTTTTTTTCACTATTGTTCTTTTTCCTATCCCAGATCTAATCCAGAATAGCATGTTGCATTACTACATAATGATTCTAAATGGTGATTTCCACCGGGCTCCTGTTTCTCTCTGTGTGCATGTATTTGTATGCATACCTGTATACTTGTGTCCTTAATAATTCTGATAGAAGGGCTATTAATTCAACAGGGAGGACTTCAACTTCTAGCCTTTTTAGCTAGATACTATTGATAAAATGAACAGGAAGTTGAACTATTGCAGAATATTAAATATCCTTAAAGCCTTTCTTTGCTTTTCAACTTGAGCTACATATCAGCTTCACCTGAGGAAAATTTGTAAAATATACATGTTTGCTCCCCACCGCAGATCTATGGAATCAATATCTCTAGGAAGCAAGAGCCATAATCTGTGCTTTGAATACCTCACCAGTCTAGCCAGAAAAGATTAGCTTAGACATCTCTATTTCAGAAGCAAAACCCAGGCTGCCAATTTATATCCTCTAATTTAGGACTTATGTGAATATAGGTATACAATAATTCATGATAAATGCTAATGTGTCTTAATAGTCTTCTGTTTGAGAGTATAGCTTCTCTTGTTAATTTAATTAAGCCCATATTTCATTGGGATTCTTGTCCCTGAGCACACACTGCTCTGAGCCTTACTTGAGTACAACGTCCTCATTGATCCCAAGCTTTGGAGCCAGATGGTCTTGAATTCAAGTCCTAGCTCTGCCATTTATGAACCTTACAAAGTTACATAATCTCTTTGTTCCCTATCTGTAATGAAGAAGAATTATCATTAACACATAGGATTGCTGTGAGAATAACCCACCTGAAATATGGAAGTCCTGGAAGCCAGTATTATTTACCAAATAGGGATAACCCTGAAAAACTATGTTATGTGGAAAATTTATGAAAATCATACAATCTGGAGTATAAAATATTAAATCCTATATTTATCATAGTTTTTCTGTATACTAGGAATGCCTCCTAGTAAGTCTTCCAAAACAACCTCCTTGAATAGTTCTTTGATATATAGTGCCTGCACAGGAGTCTGAACTTATTTGCACTTACAGAACTAGGAGATCCAAAACCAAAAATGCTGAAGTTGTGAAAGCAAGTGTTAGAAGCAGAATTTATCAGGATTCTTCAAATGACTAGCAGTTTTGTGGATGATTTGCAGCTATGAAACTGTTAACACCTGCTGCAGACACTTCGTTTTGTATCTGCTCTTCAAGGGATATTCCCTTGAGACTATGTGAGTTTTTTAAAACCTAATAAATTCTGCAAAATGACAGTAAATGATATCAAGTGCATAATAAATTTATATGCCCTTGATTATAAAACCTATCACAAAGCATATTACCTTAAATTTCTAAGAAACAACTTGTAAAAATGGGAAAATGTGTTTACGTGTTGTCACAAGAGTTTAGTTCTAACGAGGAGACTTTCTTGTTTTGTAATAATTTGTTTTTATTTTGTTTATGCATTGTTTGTTTTTCCTTCAAATCTTGAAAAAAATTAAGAAGATACAGGAATAGTTTAGAAAACATCCAAATAAAAGACCAGCCAAGTCCTGCAGTTGCCAAAACATGAGACAATTTGCCAAGAAAAGAGTCCCTGACTCCTTCCAACAGGTCTTTCTCCAACTCTTTGTTTTCACTAAATCCTGTATTAAAGAAGCTTGCATATGACACTCCTTCCCAAGACCACTCATTAATGGGTCCTTTTCATTACATACCAAAAAAGCTTCACTGGGTCAGGTGTTTATGTTTTATGAAAGAATATATTCCAAGTGTCTAGACTAGCATTTGACACATAATAGTTGTTCCCTAAATAAGTGTGGAACAAATAAGCGAATGACAGAAATTATATTCCACATCGTAAATATATCATCTCATTTAATCCTTATGCTATGAGATATACATACTGCAATCATCTCTATGTTACAGGTAACAATCTTGTCATAAATTAGGAAACTACCCAAATTACAGTGCTAGGAAATAGATGACAGTGACTTGAAAGCTTGCATATTAAATATCAGGGACACTGCCATCCTTTCTTGGCATTCTGGGACATGCATATGTACATTTAGAATATGTTCAGGAAATTTGGGGACACTAGGAGAATGCAGCAATAATGATGGAAGCCATTATCAACATGAGCCCCCCCCCCTTCCTTTTTGTGGTTTCTTCTTTTGCCTTGCCATCTGTTATGGTCTGGATGTGAGGTGTCCCCCAAAAGCTCACATGTGAGACAATGCATGGTTCAGAGGAGAAATGATTGGGTTGTGAGAGTCTTAACCTAATTAGCAAATTAATCCCTGATGGGATTAACTGAGTCCTAACCGGAGGTAGGTGGGGTGTGGCTGGAGGAAGTTGTTAATTGGGGGTGTGGCTATAGGGTATTTATTTTGTATCTGGAGAATGGGGACTCTCCTCTGCTTCCTGATGATGTGAGCTGCTTCCTTCTGCCACACTCTTCCACCATGATGTTCAGCCTTACCTCGAGCCCAGAGAATGGAGCCCACCTTCTATGGACTAGGACCTCTGGAACTGTGAGCCCTCAAATAAACTTTTCCTCCTCTATAATTGTGTTGGTTGGATCCTTTTAGTCATAGCAGGCGAGAAAGCTGACTAAACCACCACCTTTGTCTTGTCTTCTCCTTAGTAGCTTTTCTAAGGATTTAAAATTAACCATTATAGAGGAAATCTTTAGTTATTTTATATTCATTAGTTGAAATCATTAGTTGTTTTTATATTCAGTTAGTTAAATACAGATTTTTTTTTTCTTATCTGTCCCCATACACACATTCACATAACTGTGGAATCTTTAGTAAAATCCTGAGATTATCCTGGGTGGGCTTCATATAAATTCCAACACTGTCAAATTCTCCCAGAAACTTTTTCTTAATTTGTCATCAAGTATAGAAATACAAACTAATGAATAGTGAAATCTAAGGATCTGAAAGATTTATTGCAAGTTTCAAACCTCCTCCCCGATGTTCTAGGACTGTGTCAACATAGGTAGGAAGAAAGGGGAGAGCCAAGGGTATTTTAAGATCACATAACCTTAGGAAAGGAGGGAATGTTCCCTAGAGTTCTTCTAGTCCTAACCCCTCATTTACACATATGAAAGTGAAATTTAAAGCCAAAAGTAGAACTGGATTTGGCCGCCTATTATATGGATGATTTTAGTAATAACAAACTATCATGGGGAAATATTCTTATGGATAAGAAAGGTTTTTTTAGTTTTCAGAGATTGGCATTCTTTAATAATTACCACTTTTCTGAAGTTAACAAAGCCACAGAAAATTCCTGTTGCAAGAATATCTTTTATCTGATAAATAACATAAAATAAATTTAATTAAGTAATCATTTTGGGATGTCATTTGTTTGCTTCTTTTTTTAATACTCTGTCATTCCAAATTGATTTAAAATAGTTACAGGAATACATAAGTGCAAAGAGTTAATATGACTAATTAAGTTAATATAAGGGAAGAAAAGTTTAAATTTTTTTTGTTTTTAAGGAAAGAAAACCTTAAAGCCAGAGGTAAGAGTAGTGCACAAAAACACATACCACCAAACACTGGGGGAAGGCCTGAATTTAAAGCAACCTTCCTGGTAAGCAAAGTAAAGAGAGGAAATCTGATTAACTTCAACATTCATAATTGTGGTAATATACAAACAAACCAGTTGTCAAAACACTGTATAACATGCTGTGATCAAAAGAACTGAGAGATATCTCTTGTCTGGATAATGAGGGTCTACAATTTGCAATACACTCTGGTAAACAAAACTGAATGCTATTTTCACTGAACTTATAATGCAGTTGGAAAAGACATAAAAAATTAACTGCTATATTGATGAAAATGAATGATATTATAAGAGTCTCATATAGAAGTACCCTTCATCCATGGTTTTACTTTCCAAAATTTCAGTTGCCTATTGTCGATAGAATTTAAAAAAGATTTGAAAGGAAAATTCTAGGAACAAATACTTGGCATATTTTAAATTGTGCACTGTTTTGAGTAGTGTGACAAAATTTCACACCATCAAGCTCTATCCCACTCAGGATATGAATCATTTCTTTGTCCAGTGTATACACACTGTATATGCTACTTACCTGTTAGTTAGTAGATGACCCAGTCATCAGATTGACTGTTGCAGTATAGTATATTGTTACAGTTGTTCTATTTTATTGTCAGTTATTTTTGTTAATCTTAATATGCCTAACTTGTAAATTAAACTTTATTGGAGGCACATAAGGTATAGGAAAAAATATGTAGAATATATATGTGGTTAAAGCCTTCAGTGGGGTCATGAAAACATCTACTACAGATAAGGGGAGACTACATACAATTTTATCAGATTATAGAAAAACAAAGGATCCTGAATGGAGAGTTTTGGAAAGATTGTATGGAGGAAGTAGCATGTTGACAGGCCTTAAAGTCTGCCTAGACTTGCAAAGAAAAAGGTCAGGAGAAATATGGAATGAAAGAATTGGGTGGCCAAAGAAACAAACCCTTTTCCTGATTGTCAAACATTGCAATGTCTGTACTACTGTGTGACAATGACAGAGTTTTTGATTCTATCATCTAAAATTGCCATCAGTAAATATTGGCTAATATGTGTGTGTGATACTTATCAAAACCACACTTAGACATTTAGGAACTCAAGTGATATTTTAAAAATACAAAGTAAGGTACGTTAACAAAGTCTCAGCATAAAGGGAACATTGATATCTCATCTGTAGAAGTCTGTGACCTTTTGGATGGAAACTCTGAACAATGTGTAAATGGGAGTTACACAACATTATGCAGTGCTGTGTAGGAGTAGAAAAGGATCCTTGGGTTTTGATTTGAAAGCCTTCTTATGAAACATGAAACTAGCAACCAAAAGGATTAATCCCACCAGTGAAGCTGGAGGGAATGCTTACTTTCTGGAAGTGACGTTACTTCCTTGTCCCTGAGGTAGTGTATATGTTCTTGCAGCAATCCTGTATAAAACTCCAAAAAGAGTTAATGCAATATCCAACAGATTCATCTAAATTTTCCAAAAGGACCAAGCTGATTGTATTTACCTAATTTTTGATTCTCCCAATCTATTTGTGTTAGTCAGCTTTCTGTTGCTGTGAGAAAATTCCTGAGATAATTTAAAAGGAGAAAAAATTATTTTGCCTCATGGTTTATTTTCACTCTGTTGTTTCTGGGCCTGTGGCAAGGCAGTACACTATGGCTAGAGCATGTGGGGAATCAAAGCTATTCACCTCATGGTAGCTGGGAGCAAAGAGAGATGAACAGGCCAAAGTTTTAATATAGCCTTCAAGGGCACACTTGAAGCAAACTACTTCCTCAAACTAGCTCCAACTCCTGAAGTTTCCACCACTTCCCAATAGCCCATTAAGTTATGAATCCATAAATAGATTAATCCATCAATGAAGTCAGAGACCTCAACTATCTCTCAAAGGATCCACTTCTGACCACTGTTGCACTAGGGACCAAAACCTTCAGCACATGACCTTTTGGGAATATTTCTAATCCAAATCATAGCACAATCTATGAACAGAAATTTATTTTTGTTTTTCTATTTCTCTTTCTTTAGTGCTACCAGGGATTGAACACTGGACCTCATGCATGCAATGCATGTGCTTCACTACTGAGCTAATCCTTAGATGCAGAATTTGGATATTTTAGGAAAATGGGATCTCTAGTTTTGGGAGAGGAGCATTGGGAAATGTTACTTTGAGAACAGGAAGGGCTGTCAGCCTAGGTAGATCAAAGCTAGTAAGAAGCATTAACTAGTAAGCTAAGAGGTACAAACTGATAGTGTTTCACCTCCTTAGGATCTTGTCGTTAAAGATAGAAATAATACAAAACTGAAGATCTTTGAAGCATGACATTTCAATCCCAAATTTGGTAGAGAATTATGATTCTTAAAAAGACATTCTTCCAATGATTTTACACTGTGATGTAGAAAGATCTTCCCAAACAATCATCTGTAAGGCTCATTTTGTAATTCTATTGTAAAAGATAATGCAGTGAAACCAAGGAATCCACTACTTTATGGAGAAGTGTGCCATTTAATTCTATTGCTGATAAAACAATTTGAACAAGTAAAATTTCCCCCAGCTTAGATGAAGTTGTGCTGTTCAAATGAGCTCTCTCA
This sequence comes from Sciurus carolinensis, assembly GCF_902686445.1. Taxonomy (NCBI): domain Eukaryota; kingdom Metazoa; phylum Chordata; class Mammalia; order Rodentia; family Sciuridae; genus Sciurus; species Sciurus carolinensis. The sequence goes on along the minus strand of NC_062216.1, from coordinate 60,452,956 downwards.
GTTACCAAATTTCCACAGAGGGACTGATCATTTTTCAGTGGAACACAGAATATCAAACACAATTAAAAATAAAAATTGAGATTCACTGGGCACTGTGGTGCACACCTGTAATCCCAGTTACTCAAAAGTCTGAGGCAGGAGGATTGCAAATTCAAGGCCATCCCGAATGACTTAGCCAGACTCTGTCTCAAAATGAAAAATAAAAAAAGTCTGGGGATCTAGCAGAGTAGTAGAGTGACTGTGGGTCAATCCCCAGTACTGAAGGAAAATAAATAAATACATTTTAAAAATGAGACTCCCTTTGAATATAGGAGAAAATTAGACCAAACTTTTTATTGTATATGAAGGTAAAATGCAGATCTTATGGCAACCACCATCATGAAGGGGCAAGTATCACCTGAATTCCTGTTGTACAAGGTTATATCAGGAACATGTTTTGGATTCTGTTTGTCTTTTAATTGTGGATAATTCAGATAACCTCACTTTTAGGCATTTCTTCCCTAGTCTCCTAAAATGGGGCTGACATTTATCCTTTTGTTGTGTCAAACCTCTCTATGTGCACTGATTTCATAGAAAAGCGTGAAACATTTTCCTGTGGAATTCTTGGGGGACAGTTTGATATCATTGGGTTCTATGGTGAACACGCTCTGAAAATGATCCCAATGACCCCTGACTCCTGGTGTTTACCACCTTGTCTGATGCCCTGACCTTGAATATATAAGCAGGATCTTTCATTGCTTCCTGCCAGTGTTCTACTAGAGGGTGACCTATGTGACAACATGTATGCGATTACATGGCTAGTGGCATGAAGTTGTAGTGGATGTCTTCTGGGAATCCTTCTTTTCCTTGCTGGTTTTGATGCCAGTGGCCACACTGGAGAACCCCACATGACTAAGAACTGTTGATGACCTCCAGGAATCGAGGGTAGGAGGCCTGAAGCTGAGAGCCACCAAAATAGTGAATTTTGCCAAAAATCCAATGAGCAAGGAAGCAGCAGATCCTTCCATCTAAAGGAGACTGCAGCCTTGGTCAACACCTTCACTGCATCTTTGTGAGCCCCTTAAGCAAAGGATCGTTTCAACTGTGTCAGGACTCTCAAGCCATATAAACTGTGAAATAATAATGTGTGTGGTTTTAAGTGGCTCTGTTTATGGTCATTTGTTATAGTAATTAAAAACAACCAGATACACTTACTAAAAATTCAATCACTAAAAAACATCACTATCTGCTGTGGATAGTGTTTTATGCTGACTTGCTTTACTTTTTTATTTCCTTAAGATCTGAGTTATTAAAAGATAAATTCAAAATTTCAGCATACTTATTACCGCTTCCCTTCTCTGTATGTGTGCATGTGTGTGTGTGTGGGGGGGGGTATATTTAAATGTAATTATGGTATAGAGGATTGTTTTAAAAAAAAAGTTTTTTAAAAATAGAAACTTTGTAATCTGGAGTAGTTCCTAAGAGGGCAATCTTCAACACTGCCACATGGTTCCCAAGACATTGCCTGCCTTTTGAAATTTCTGCACATATGCCCTGGATTTTAGTTGTTAATATTCAGGAACTTTCATCAACCCAACAAGTCTTTTTGAGGTTTATAATTTGACCAGTCCTGTGTAAGCCACTAAAGAAGAACCAGTGAAGAGTAAGGGACAATTCATTCCTCGAGGTTTGGCATTAAAATGCCACCTAAAGGGGGAATTTTAAATGGCACATTGGATGAAGTATTCTAGGAAGCCTGCAGCCTGACTAAGCTCACACTATCATAGTCATCAGTCAATTTACTTCAGAAACTAAAATCACATATTAACTTCTTCCTGCCTCCCTCCCTCCCTCCCTTCTGTGTGTATTTATTAAATATGCCTGCCCATTATTAGCCCAGTACCGTGAACATGGATGCCTTTTTAAATATCTTATGAAATGCTCCTTATTTTTTTTCTTCTTGTAAATATCTCAATTATCAAAAATCATTTGAAAAGACTTTGTCTATTTGAAAATAAAGTGAATGAGGGTAAAGGTGTGTTTTTAAATATCTAGCAACTGTAGACAAGCCTGTATACTATTTCTAAAAAGTTCGTGAACACCTGAGAAATCTGAACGCTTTCCATTGCATCCTGCAGTGATTTTCAGTTGCCTGTTGGTTGCCGTTCTCCCAGAGGTCAGGCTTTTGATCTACTTATAGTCTCCCATGGTGGCTCATTATAACAGGGAGCTTCCAGGTCCCTCAGGAGCAACCATGGAAAGCAGCTTCACTTTGCCTACTATAACTGAGACCCAGTAGGAAATTGGGGAATTCAATGACCAGGTCACCTGGGTAGCATGAGGAGCTCTCTGGGTCAGAGCCGGGCTGGAATCTTTTGAAATAAAACTGTAGTGGGAAAAGTGAAAGGGTTTACTTTGTAGATTTATAATGCCTACCAGACCAATGGGAAGTAAAAGGAAATTCCTTATTAAGACATCACATAATTGATTCATTCATTAATATATGCAGATAGGCAACAAACCAGCATTTGTTGAGGACTTCTTGTTTCGTCTTCTTATAATAAAGTATTTAATAAGAAAATGTATGTTTTGCATGAGGAGAAATATAACAACCACTGCTTCCATAACAGGAGAACCAAAAGTGGCTAGAATGTAATTTATTTTCAGAGTGCTTGTCCTCTATCCCTTATAAATGTTTAGTTTCTGGTTCTTAAAAAGAAATATATCATTTGATTTTTATATCTAAATGCATACACATAACAGTCTAGAAATATCTTAGGAATACTCACATGAAACACAAAATCCATCATGTTAAATGTCACTGTTATTCTGAAAATTTTAATTTACTATGAACTGTTAAGAATAAAATAATGATAAGATTATATATAAACAGGAATACTAACTTATCTGCTTTGGATGCTTCATATATTTGAAGGTAATCAGATGTTTTGTTTCTTTCCTCTATTCATAGTGTGCAATTTGGAGTCAAGTAGGATCCAAGTTTTTTTTTTTTAATGTCTAAGCCATCATAAAGTTCACCCCAGGCTCTTTATAGAGGTGTTGTGGAATTATAAACTGCATGAAATACAAACAGCATGTTTATTTATTTAATTTGCAACTTCTTATCATTGCATCATAGATTTTTTTCACTTATTTAAATAAAAAATAAAACAGATAAATTAAAATTGAGACAAAACCATACCAGAGGGTGAAACACATTTACATGAATACTTGAGACAAAATTTGGGAAATTCTAAATTTCATCCTTAAAAAGTAGACATTGTCTGAAGCATATTTTAATAAATGTTACAGAATGACATTTCAACAAGTAATCTTTGAAGAGCCTCTACTTTTTCTAGGGGTTTACTAATTTCAACATGAAGGTCCAAGTTAACTTTGGTCTCTAGCTAGGGCTGATTTGCCCTGAGTCACAAAGCCATTTATATGAATGTCTTCCTAATTCAGTTACAGTGACAGCATGTTGGTGGTTGAAATTGGCTAGTGAAGAACATTGACACCACAGAAATTGAAAAAAACTAGAAATAAACTTAAATGATAGAAATCTACTTTTTCTTTTCCCTCTTTTTGAAACATTGTGATCCACTTGTTTTAAATGGTTAGCAATATGATCTAGATCCTTGTCAATGTATTCTCCCTCCTCTTTACCTCTGATTTTGGTTTTTTTATATCCCTCTTTTATCCAGAAAGTAAGGTAAGTCCTGCCAAATGCAGGGTGCATAGTATAATTCTAGTGACTCAAGAGACTGAGGCAGGAGGATTATAAAGTAGGTCTTTGTATCTTTGACTAAGACCAGTTTAGCAAACTATAAAGTAGATAAGTAGGTCAAATATTTTGAGGGGCTTCTTTGCCCTTTTTTTTCTCCTGAACTTTCCCCTTTTCCCTCTTCCCTCTTGTTACAATTCCACACTTTTTCTTTTCCTTTTTTTTTTTTTTTTCCAGCCCTAGGTCTTTGTAAATTATTTGTGAATGATTTAAGAATGAAAGTATGAGAACTTGGGGCATGACCCAGTGATATGGAGAATCAGAGATGAGAGGCAGGGATAGAAGAGGACATTTCTTACCTCAAGCCCCCCAAAAGAAAAGTAAATTATGTTTTATGAGAAAACACTCCATTTTCTCCTGTATTCAAATTTCCTTCACCCAAGTTATGATGTTCATTGTGAGTCTTGCTTTCCTTGGTTCAGATGTGGACAGATGGTTCCATCTTGTTGGACTCTCACACTGGTGGAGATCAATGGCACAGGTACATGTCCATTCAAGGTGGGTGCAAGGAGACCGCAGAGCAGACATTCAGTTCAAGAGAACTCAGTAGACATAAGGGTGCTTGGCTTCTGGCAGCAAGAGGCTAGGAAGGGGAGATGCCAGTTCCCATAAATTAGCCTATTACACCCTGCTTGTGTCCCAGGAGACCATCCATTATTGATCAGAATGTCAGTGTATTTTTCGGACTGTGTTTCAAGGGGTAACTCTTATCTTAGTATCTGTGCCAAAATATTAGTGTTTCCCAAGGAACTAAATCTGTAATTCTTTTGCCCAAACTAGAAACACCTATTGGGATTTCAATCAAATTATTTGGTGGGAAAAAAAGGTTGATAAGCAAACTTTCAATAGAAAGGGTGCATATTCCTTGAAAGTTTCAAGAGCCAGAGAGTTGTGTTTTGATTGACAAAATAATTAACCTATTGATAGAGTCCAGAGTTAGCTGGCTGAATTTGTGTTCCTTTATCATGAATTTGCCAAAGTCAGAAGAGAAAACCCATAGGGGCAGAATGATGGGCCATTTGATTAAGCATGTTATCAGCCTGGATGTGGCCAGATTCCACCTTCATATATTCATGCACACATCCTGTGCTATGAGTTGCATATGTGCTTTGTGGCTATGGGGCAGATTTAGACTTGTTTTCCTTTCTGAGTGTTTTCTGCTCCAAAAGCTCATCTTTTAAAGTTTTTGGAAGCAATTTAGAAATGCTATTATATTCTTAACCCCCTCCCAAGTTTTGGAATACTTACAGTTATTTTTTCTGGCATAAGAATAATCAAAATGGAAAAACTTTGTCAAGATATATTCCAAAGAGAGACAGAAAGTTCCCACCTACTTTATTTGTAAACCACCACAATTTGTTTATTCTTACTTGCTGTTACCAGAAAAGTCATTTAATATATTTTTTAAATGTGAAGGCAGATTTATTTGCAGGGGCAGGTGTTCTAACCTGCAGAGGTATTGCTGTATTAACAGAGTAGTTGTTTAATCGTGTTTAATTAAGGCACCTTTGAGAGATTTAAGAATCAAAAGGTACCTTTGTGTCATTGGTACCATTGTTAAAAGCAGTGTCTTGAAATATGATGTAAATTACTTAAAATTCCTCATCTTATTGTTTATTCCTAAAAATTGATCATTCATGAGACTATTGATTTTTAAGTAGTTTGTGACAATTTAGGCACTTGAAATGGGAAAAAAATTAATCCTTAAAGATGAATATTTTATGTTGGATTCAGTGGCTAACATTGTTACGCTTGAAGTGGCTCTTTCTGAACACTTGAGAAGTAACCCATTATTTATACCCAGTCATGTCTTGTCCACAGGACAATGCACAGTGGTAACTGATAACTCTGTGCATGAAAATTAAGCATCACTTCTCCTAAAATAAGTGGTTCACTTCTCCTAAAATAAGTGGTTCACTCCTCCTAAAATGAGGGATTCATGTTTTTATGTTCCTTTTTTACAACATTTCTTATTATTGAATTCAAAACTCTTGAAATTTGTACACTTGGCTGGACAAAAGGAAAGGAAAAGAAAAGAAAACAAACTTAGTTCCAAGCCAGAAACCTGAACAAAGACTATGACAACAGGTCATTTAAAGTCACTTTTGGTTAGGTCAAGGTGGCTGATAATGTTGTTAAACCTTCTATATTATTACTTCTTTGGGCAAAGTGAGGGGCCTAAAATCTCCAAATATGATTGTAGATTTGTCTTTTCAGCTTTATTAATCTTTACTACATGTATTTTGAAATTTTGTTGTTAGATACATACACATTTAGGATTGCTATATGTTCCCCTTTATCTCTGAAAATACTTTTTCTTGAAATTCATTTTACATTAATAGTGCTACTTCAGATTTCTCATGCTTATTTTCCCCTTCTTTTGCTTTTAAAGTATTTGTATATTAATATTTAAAGTATGACATATGTATAGAGCATACTCTATTATATAGTTATTGCTTGTTTGTTACAGATGTTGAACATTATACCTTTTAATTATAATATCTAGATCTTTTATATTTAAATTAATTATTGATATTGTTGACAAAACAGAATACCTGACATGCAGGTCAGTGGAAAATTGGGTAAATAATAGATCTGATGATGTAATGTTCTGGAAAATGAGCTGAACTGTCCTGCTGTCAGGCTCAGAGAGAAGATTGTTGGAATACTTTTGTTGCAATTGTTCATTCTCTCATTCATCATATGGTACACAGCAACAGATTCATTTTATTGTCTATTAACACTTTTTATTTTCCAAATGAAAAATAATATATACATGTGTGTGTGTGTGTGTGTGTGTGTGTGTGTATTTATGACCATAGGCAATCTCTTAGGTATCCCATTATGGTTTTAATGTGAAATTCTCTAACAACAAATAATGCTGGGTATTTTTTCATATACTTGTTTGTCATTTGATTATTCTCATCAATGAAATACCTGTTTATGTGTTTTATTAATTTTTAATTGCATTATTTGCTGATTGTTGGGTTTTCCAGCCTGTGTATTTTGTAAACCAGTATGTGTATTGCAAATGTTTTTTCACAGTCTATGGATTGCTCCTTTATAAATGATTTGTTGAATAAAAATTTTTTTAAAAAATAAAATTAAATTTAAATAAAGAAAGAAAGTTAGAATAATTTTTTAAAAATCTCCTTTGGTGCTATAGATGCCCAGAGTCTGAGAGCACTTTTCTGAATGCCCTACCCTGCTCTCCTCTTGATTCAGTTATATTTAGAGCAGTTCAAAAACTTTCTCAACCACTGTTTCTACTTTCCATGCAAAACCCTACACTTGCAGCTTTCCCTTATGACTGACTTTGTCCTCAGCACAACCATACTTTGTGTGAAAAGCTTTGATGCAAATCAGATTTAGGGTGAGTATGAGGTAGACAGGGAGAAGATTTTCTTCTCTCTATGATCCTTGAGGACACATTGTCTAGCCTTCAGTGATAGATTTGAGTGAAATGTTCTTATACATGAATTGTTCTTCAACCCTGTATTCACATAGTCTATCTTTGAGCCTTCATTACCTGTCTTCTCATTAATATTTACAACATAGCTTTTCACAAGAAGAGGAAGGGGAAGATTTTTAATGATTGCGTCTGCTATGTTTTATTCTGCTCCTTTTCCCACATTTTACACTAGTCTTTTCCAGCCACCTGAGTCTTCAGGCAGTTTTACTATCTTCCCTGTCTTAACCCCAATTTAAACATCCCCAGGAAGCCAAAGAAAACATGCCCATCTGCTCCAGATGTGTCAAATCAAGTCCTCCTATTTTAATTTTTTTCCAGACAAATCTTCCAGCAAATGTGTAAACAGGTTGCCTTTTGGAAGAAGTAAAGATTAATCTTTCTCTGGAAAAACAAAATCCCATGCATTTTGGAAACTGGCTATTTTCCTCTTCAAAAAAATCTTCTAAACTAAATGCACAGCTTGATCCTCCCTTATGCCAAAAAGGGAGCGGCATCTTTGAGCTTTGTTCCTGAATCCTTTGCTTGATCTGGGCTTACCTTTGACTAAGGAGAGAATCTACCCCACAGCCAGATGGTTGCCTTTGGCCCCAGTTCATTTCCAGGCAGCTTTGAAGAGAGTATCATACAATGACAAAACTGATGTCAGGCAGAGGCAGCCAGGATGGTACGAGGTGATCGGGCGAGCTCTAGCCTCCATGTTCTTGTGGCACCTCCTTCTCCAGGAATTTGTCTGCATATTTGACTGCATATTTCAGTTGTCCATCTATCCACATGATTTACTAGCAAGTTACTTTGTGTTAGACAGTGTTCCAACATATGGACATTCAGCAATGAGCGAAATAACACACAAGGAATCTGTTCCTGCAGACCTGGAGACAGACGAGAAAAATATAAGGCAATATTCAAGATGGTGGACAGAGGTAAATGCTCTATAGGAAGATAAGGCAGAATACATGAATGGAGAGTGAACTGGGCAGGACAGTGTTGGGAGCTCAAAAGTGCTTTAGTGACAGTGGTCCAGGTAAGCCTCTCTGGTGAAGTGACCTTAGAGCAGGGAGCTGAAGGTTATGAAAGAGTGAGTGGAAGAGCAAAAGCCCTGGGACTGGAGCAGATCTGTTAGGTTCAGTGTCCACAGAGCCCAATTAGACACAGAACAGTAAGCAAGGGGAAATTAGAGGAAGATGAGGTTAGAGAGGCAACTGTAGGTCAGATCATGAGGAACTGAGCTTCTCAAACCCATTGTATTCACAAACCCCTCAAGGATCTTGTACAATATAGAACCTGACTCAGTAGGCCTGAGGTCAGCTCGAAGTCTACACTTCTGCCATGCTCCCACGTGATGCCATCACCACTGAAAGTCTCTAGACCTTGTTTGGAATAGCAAGGATTAGGGGCTTCCTGGCTACAGTAAGAAGTCTGCTTTTACTGTGAGCAAAATGGGAAGATTGGGAGATTTTTGAATAGAGGAACTAAGGTCAGACTTGGTTTAAAGGAGAGATTCTGGCTGTTCTGTGGAAAACAGAACAAAGCAGGAAGTAGGAGACTGCTAGGAGATGATTGGAATAGTCCAGGTGACGTGTAACTGGCTAGAATATGGGTCACTTATGGGTGGGACAGCCAAATCCAGTGCCATTTCAAAGGGAATGCAGTTGTGCTGAACAAATGGTATGTAAATATGTTGTTACCTGTGGCCACGAAGAAGAGCCAAATGCTCTTTAATGGTTGTTGAGAATCAAGTCCTTGGTAAAACATTTGACTGTAAATTCAACTCAGACCAAAAGCTTCACGTGTACTAGAAATTTATATTGAGTCTGCAGTCTTCACTGAAGTGGGATAGTCCTGTTTACTTTGAATTTTCTAGCTGAATTATTTTTCTTCATAATCATGATATGTAATTCAGAACATTTGTACTTTTCCCTTCTCTTTGATTTTATAATTTTCCTATGAAACTTTGGAAAGTTTCTTTAAATTTCCAGGGCTGGATTTTTTTTTTTCCCTTGGTGGACATTTGGCAATATCTACAGATAGTTTTGATTGTCTGTACCGGGGGATGCTACTTGTATCTAGCGGGTAGAGGATTGGGATGCTGTGGAATAGTCTACATGCACATGACCCTCCCACAGCAATGGCTTACTTATGCAGTCTAATATGTCAATAGTGTAAAGACTGAGAAACCCCCTGATGACCATGCTCCTTTGGTGACCATGAGAACTCAACCACAGAAAATGTGCTCAACTCAAAGACCCTAGCTGCCAGGCTCTGAAATCCATCACAGTTTGGACTGAGCCATTCTTCTCCCTGACTTCTCCCAGGAAGGGCATTCCTCAGAAGGCCAGTTTTGATTCTATTTCCCAGCATTTTACCAAACATTGCTAATAAAGTACTGCAGTTTTAAATATACTGCTTAACCTACCTTCCTTCCCTCTCTCCAGACTAGCAACTCTGAAGTCTCTCCAGACCCTTTCCAACTGCCTCCCAATTTTCTCTCAAGACATTTCCCCTGTAAAATCCTTGCATATTTATTCCCATTTTATTCCCATTTATTCCCATTTTCTCTGAGGGCCTAGATTAATATATCGTGGCATTAAATAATTAAGAATGCATTTATGAACCTCCCCCATTGTAGTGATTTGGAAATCAAATGTTCTAATACACAGAAATGGGTCAGAAATAGAAAATGACTGAAAGTAAAAGCAAGAGGACAAATGAAAGATAAAAGTATTCAGAAAAAATTCTGAGAAACCCAGTTCTTCAAAGAAAGGAAAAAGAGTTAGTTATTATTCTTATGTTGTATAAAACCCCAAAATTAAATGTAGGACCCCAAATTCCCCCACCCAACTTCTGAAAACCTGAACTGGTTCCAGACATAGTCATGGGATCATTATCCGTAATTAGTGAAGTAATTCACATTCTTGGATGTCTAACAAAAATCCCACCATCCTCAGTATCGTCAGTTTGTCAGTATTTGCAACTCTTCCTACTGGATGTGTGCTCTACCCAAAGCTTTTGGTTAGGAAAAGTCCCGTATATGGACACATCACCACACACCACTCCAACTCCACCACCCCCACTTTGACTATTTTTACAGTCAGCCTTCCTTTCATTGGCTTCCACAATACTCCTCATTCTACCCAGGCAACAATTGCTCTCTGTGGTTAGCCAAGCCCTATCCTGCTCTCTGGTGCCTTTTGACTCGCTCCATGGAATGACATGCCCCTCAACCACCCACAACCATGCAGGTGGCAGTTGAAGTGAATGCTCCTGGAACTCTCAGATCCTGATCTGTGCTCTACTATGAACTCTAGCCAGAGAAATACTGAGCTCTTATTCCTGACTCATGTAAGACTGTTTTCTTTGGATTTAATCTCTTTAGATGACTTTTAAGATTTATTATGTTGACAGATAAAATGGCAGTTCTCTCCCTCAAGCCAACACAATGATCTCTCTGAATCAGATTCTCCACATTCCCAGCCATGATTGTAGAGAAGCTCAGGAGATGTCCTGACTTTATTCTGGTGCTGCAGGTAAAAGGCTGGCCTACTGCACAGTGTTATTTATATTGTGAGGATGGATATATGTGAGAGAGAGCCTGACATTTTCCTAATGCTTTCTATGTACCAGGTCCAATGCAAATCACTTTTCACAAACCAACTTCCTTAATTTCTAAAACAGTCATGGGACATAAATATTCCTTATGTCCATTTTTCTATTAAGGCAAAGGTTCAGAGGGTTTAAAATGACTTGATCAAAATCACACTGTTGGTAAGTAATGGGGTATACTTTGGACCCTCCTACTCAAATTCCAAATGTCTGTGGTAGTTCCAGATTGTATTGTAGGTAATACCAATTTCCAGCAGGCACTCTCAGTACCCACATCTTTCACTTGAGTCTATTAAGCTTTTCTGGGTGTAGGTACAGGGTGTTTAAAGAACACTCCACCAGAATCTAAAGTCTCCATTGAGGTAGGTAACTGGCATTCCTCCTGACTCCAACAGCCAGCAGAGCTTATTGAGAGCTACAAGAAGTCTTCTGGTTCCACCACAGAGGTTGGGAATCTAATCAACATCATCATCATCTATTGCATCAATATTTGTCATTTACATGCAGGAAATGAGGACAACTTCCTGTATGAATCACTGAATGAACAAACAAAAGTATTTCCCTGTAAAAGTCACTAGATTTTACAGTATAATGGAAGTCTGAAGCTGGACTAATTCAAACTTCTGCAATATCCCCACCAAGTGGTTACCTAAATTCAACTCACCAGTTCCTTTGGCAGGAAATACACTTGCATGTTTTTAAGAAAGACTTTCCAACTTCATGTGACACTTGCTGTTCAAAAGGAATCACTGGACAAATGAGACCTTTGGGGGGATAAAAAAACAAAAGAAACTGAAAATTAATAGGAATTACTTTACCTGATGGCTTATCAGTTTACAAGTTTTATTATTTCAAAAGTTTAATTCAATTCGAAAACATTATGCTAAGTGAAATAAGCCACAAACAGAAAGATGTTATTCTGTGATTTCCCTCAAGTGAGGTACCTAGAAGAGGCAAATTTCATAAAGACAGAAAATGGAATGATGGCTGCCAGGGGCTGGGAGAGGGAGAACAGGGTATTATTGATTAATGTTTTAAAAGTGATTGAAGATGGCACGAAGGTTCTAAAGAGTGGTCCTGGTTACACACAATGTGAGTGTATTTAATGCCATTGAATCAAACACAAAAATAGTTAGTTGAGTTGGTAGATTTTGTCCTGTGCATTTTGCCACAACAAAAAAGTCAGTTCAAGAGGAGTAATATGAAGCATAATAATGTGCATTTAATTCATTAATTTCAGACATGCAATGCAAGGAAATCTCCTATAAATGAGAATCAACCTTAAAGGTTGAAGTCAAGGAAAACAACTTTTTGAAGGCTTATACCATGCTCAGAATCTGGTAGATTATGCATTGGATGGTACATAGTGTTGGGTATCAACTCAAGACTTCATGCATGCTAGGCAAGCCCTCTACCACTGAGACACATCCCCAGCCCCTGAGCTATAGGCATTGCTAGACATAGGACACTCCAAGCACATAGGGTACATTTTTGCCCCTGGTGGACAAATCATAACCTACAGGGGAAAGCTATTTCCCTAGCTAGACATTAAGTTCTCCTTCCTCTGCTTCCCTCCGTTGTACCCTGCAACCTCTGAGTTTCAGAAGAAGTCATTTCCTATGGCTACTCAGGACTTTCCATTCTGAATGTGAAGAGTGTGTTGTTTCCCTTTCAGGTCCAGACTAAATTAACTGAATGGCTGAGGGCCAACAGAAGGGGTGTGTGCACTCATCATTAGGCTGGATTTACTGTCCGTCTGCAATAAGTGGTTCAGCATGCCTGTTTGACATGTCTCCATCCTGCAGTGGTTCCTGCCGGCAAAGATGCAGTTGGCTTCCTTGTTCAGAGTTAATTTCCTCTAATTGCTTCCAATGAGAGGTGTGAGGCAGGAGGGGGAGTGCTTGCTCAAAGCTCCTGGTCTCCTCCTCAACCTCATCAAGCCCAGAAAATTTGTGCTCAAGGTCATTTTCCGCTATCTAGGTAGAAAATTCTTATGCATCCTGGGATTAAGACTCTTCAGTTGGTTGCTTGACCCTTAAAGATCTGATTCATCTGGTCTTTAATAGAGCTCTTTAAATTCTTTGTGTTTTTTTTTTTTGTTGTTGTTATTTTTAAAAGTAATTTTAATTCCTATATAAGAATAATTCACACTTATTATAAAATATTATACTCATTTTTTTAAAAAAATGGAAAATAAAAGGCTAAAAAAGAAAACTGAAACCACCTGCCAACATTTTAATCTCAAGAACTACTATTAAGATTTTGATATATCTCTACTATTTTATTTTTTAAATAAGTCGAGAAAATATCAGATTTATGTATTACTTAGTTTTGTTTAATACAATACCAAAAAATTTATTTGGGTGGCTATATAAGATTCCATTGTCCAGATATATGTGTTTTATTGTACATATATACTTGGGTTATGTGTATGTATTTGTATATTTATATATGCAAATATACTTATAAAATATAGTTCTAAAATATAAATATATATTACATACTTTTATATTTATATAAACATGTGGTTTTAATCACTAATAATGTATCAAAAACATACTATGCCAATCTCTGTTCTTTTGGGGGGGTACCAGGGATCGAACCCAAGGGTACTTAACCACTGAGCCACATCTCCAGTCCTTTTTATTATGTGTTTATTTATTTATTTGTTCTAATTTGTTATACCTGACAATAGAATGCATTTTGACACATTGTACACAAATGGAGCACAACTTCTCCTTCCTCCGGCTGCACATGGTACATAGTCACACCTGTAGTGTAACCATACATGTATATGGGGTAATAATGTCTGTCTCATTCCACCATCTGTCCCATCCCCATACCCTATCCCCATCCCTCACTCCCCTCTGCACAATCCAAAGTCCCTTCATTCTTCCCCACTCCCTCTCATTTTTATTTTTTATTTTGAGACAGAGTCTCACTAGGTTGCTTACAGCCTCACTAAGTTGCTGAGACAGGCTTCAAATCTGCATTTCTTCTGCCTCAGCCTTCTGAGCCCTTGGGATTGGAAGCATGTACCACCAGGACCAGCTTGTTCTGATATTTTTGGATATTGCACTAAAAGTTATATGAACTCTTAAGTTTCCTGGTACATAATTACAAATTTTCATACCACTTTAGTATGCTATATTATATCCTTGTTAATACTGAAGATAATTTTCCTGGACAATATAATAAAAGAAAAAAATGGTAATTTCTTGTTAAAATTTTCATTGTTTTGATGACTGGTGATGTCAAAGATGTTTTTCTCTTTTTCACTTATTCATCTTTCCTGAATATTTTTAGGAAGCAAGTTTATCCCAAATTTCTTCTGCTGAGATTAGAGCATTATGTCACTGAGAAGGTTTATATATACGCTAATCAGCATGGAGTGGATTAATCCATTATTCCAGGTTGTCATCTGGGGTAAGGTAGAGCTCCAGTTCATTAAGGTAAAGGAACAGGAAAATTTTGTTTGTCTGAAGAAAGAAATATGTAGGAGGTATCCCAAAGCCAGAATGGAATGTAATCCAACCATAGAATATAAATTTTATATTTGGACCCAACCCCATTAACCATCAAACACAGTGCAAGGCTTTAGAACGTCGAGAGGGTTTTAAATTTTTTTCCACATTTTTATTTGTGCATTACAATTGTACATAATGGTGGAACTTGTTACAAATTCATGCATACAATGATATAATTTGGTCCATATCATTCCCCATTATTTCCCCTTTGCCATCCCTCCCGCTTTCCCCATTTCCTTTCTTCTATTCTCCTGATCTCCCTTCTATTTTCATGAGATTCTGCCCACACACACCTTTCTTTACATTTTCCTTCTGTATCTTCCACATATGAGAGAAAACACACCACCCTTGACTTTCTGAGTTTGGTTTATTTCACTTAACCTAATATTCTCAGGTTCCATCCATTTTCCTGAAAATGACATAATTTCATTTTTATTTATGGCTGAGTAAAACTCAATTGTGCATATATATCACATTTTTTTTTTTTTTTTTTTTTTTTTGTCCATTCATCCACTGATAGAGGCGAAGATGGATTCCCGAGTTTGGCTATTATGAAGCATGCTCCTCTGAACATGGGTTTGCAGGTAACACTATAGTATAATGATTTTAATTCTTTAGGATAAATACAAAGGTGTAGTATAGCTAGGTCATATGGCGGTTCCATGCTTAGTCTTTTCAGGAACCTCCATACTAATTTTCACAGTGTTTGTACTAATTTACAGTCCTACCAACTGTGTGAAAGGGTTTCTATTTCTTCATATCAAGAGGGATTTTTTTTATTGTAAACAAATGGGATACATGTTGTTTCTCTATTTGTACATGGAGTCAAGGCATACCATTTGTGTAATCATAAATTTACATAGGGTAATGTTGTTTGATTCATTCTGTTATTTTTTTCCCTTCCCCCCATCCCTCCCACCCCTCTTTTTCCTCTATACAGTCCTTTCTTCCTCCATTCTTACCACCCTCCTTATCCCTAACCCTAAACCTAACCTAACCCTAACGCTAACCCCTCCCACCCCCCATTATATGTTCTCATCCACTTATCACGAGATCATTCGTCCTTTAGTTTTTTGAGATTGGCTTATCTCACTTAGCATGATATTCTCCAATTTCATCCACTTGCCTGCAAATGCCATAATTTTATCATTCTTTATGGCTAATATTCCATTGTATATATATACCACAGTTTCTTTATCCATTCATCAATTGAAGGACATCTAGGTTGGTTCCACAATCTGGCTATGGTAAATTGAGCAGCAATGAACATTGATGTGGCTGTATCTCTGTAATATGCTGATTTTAAGTCCTTTGGGTATAGGTCAAGGAGTGGGACTGCTGGGTCAAATGGTGGTTCCATTCCAAGCTTTCTGAGGAATCTCCATACTGCTTTCCAGAGTGGCTGCACTAACTTGCAACCCCACCAGCAATGTATGAGTGTACCTTTTTCCCCACATCCTCGCCAACACCTATTATTGCTTGTGTTCTTGATAATCGCCATTCTAGTTGGGGTGAGATGGAATCTTAGGGTAGTTTTGATTTGCATTTCTCTTATTACAAGAGATGTTAAGGGATTTTAATGAAAGATGAAGTATGCCAGATTAAGCAATGGAAGCATATAAAGGTAAATTTTTGTCTACTAGATTTTCTCTAGGATATGGCCCTATTGACATTTGGATCATCGTGATACCCACATTCTGCAAGGTGATAGTTTTCTAGTCACCTAGCATTTCATTGTCATTTTGGGAGTAACTTAAGCCCAATGAATATGATCAGGTCTTGTTGATAATGCATCCACCAGGGATTTTCTAAGTCAACCTTAGAAAAGTTTCATCATAGAGTGTTATGTCTCATCTTTTTTGGGGAGGGAAGGTCCCCAAAATTGTTTTTCCTTGTCCCAAGGTGATGGGATGGTAGGAAGGATCTGATGCTTGTGAGTTTCAATTTGACGTAAAGGTTCTGGGGTATCTTTTGGGCCATTTTAGTAAACAGAGGCTCTCTCTTGACCAAACTTTGGTTAAGCTCCTGAGTTCTCTTCTTAACTGGGGCTTGACCTTGGGCTTCTGGGTCCATCCTTACTGAGTCCAGTTTTGGCCAGAAAACTGTAAGTCCATTTAAAGAGAGCCCTCCCACCACTGATACACCTGGTCAAGTTCCTTACCTGTTACCTTTCATTTATAATATCCCTGTGACCTTCCATCAGCTGAAATTCCTGTGTGTGTCTTTTTCATTGTTGTGATCAAAATACCTGATACAAATAACTTTGAGGATAAAAGGCTTATTTTGGATCATGGTTTCAGAGGTTTCAGTTCATAGTCAGCCAACTCTATTACTCTGGCCCGAGGTAAAGTAGAATATCATGGCAGAAAGGTGTGGTGGAGGAAAACTGTTTAGCCTATGGCAGCCAGGAAGCAGAGAAGCGCACACAGAGAGAAAGAGAGAGACAGAGAGTAAGGGAGGGAGGGTGGACACAGGAAATACTCTTCTGAGGCACACCCTAGTGACCTTCCTTCTCCAACTAGAGTTCATCTCCTAAAACTTTCACCACTTCCCTTAATTCTATCAAATTTTTAATCCATCAGTGGCTTAGTTCACTGATGAGGTCAGAATCCTGTGATCCAGTCACTTCTTAAAAGTTCATCACTGAATATTGCTGCATTAGGGACAAAGTCTTCAACACGTATGACTGAGAGACATTCCAGATCAAAACTATAACAGCTGGACATGGTGGTACACACCTGTATCCCCAGTGGCTCGGGAGGCTAAGACAGGAGGATCGTGAGTTCAAAGCCAGCTTCAGCAACTTAGTGAGGCCCTAAGCAACTCAAGGAGACTCTGTCTCTAAATAAAAATATAAAAAAGGGCTGGGAATGTGGCTAAGTGGTTAAGTGCCCCTGGGTTCAATCCCCAGTACCCACCTCCCCAAAAATAACTTTTTAAAAAAGTCATTTTTACTTTTTTAAAATTTATTTTTATTTTTACAGAATGCCTTTTTTTCATAACATAAATGGGGTACAACTTCTCATTTCTATGGTTGTACACTCTGTAGATTTCCATCTTTCATGTACCTATACATATACATAAGGTAATGTTATTTGTCTCATTCCAGTATCTTTCCTTCCCCTCCCCCCTCCCCTTCCCTCATTTCCTTCTACACAATCCAATGCTCCTCCATTCTCCCCTTATCCTCCCCACCCCATTATGTATCAGTATCCATGTATCAGAGAAAACATTTGGTCTTTGGTTATTTGGGATTGACTTATTTCACTTAACATGACATTCTCCAACTCCCATCCGTTTACCTGCAAATGCCATAATTTTATTTTTCTTTATGACTGAATAATATTCCACCATGTATATATACCACAGTTTCTTTATCGATTCATCTATTGAAGGGCATATATATTGATTCCACAATTGAACTATTGTGAATTGAGCTGCTATAAACATTAATGTGGCTGCACGTTACTGTAGTATGCTGATTATAAGTCCTTTGGGTATAAACTGAAGAGTGGGATAACTGGGTTAAATGGTGTGTTCATTCCTAGTTTTCTGAGGAAACTCCATACTTCTTTCCATAATGGTTGCACCAATTTGCATTCCCACCAGAAATGTATGAGTGTACCTTTTTCCCCACATCCTCACCAATACTTATTATTGCTTGTATTCTTGATAATAGTCATTCTAATTGACTAAGATGAAATCTTAGGGTGGTTTTGATTTGCATTTCTCTAATTACTAGAGAGGTTGAACACTTTTCATATATTTGTTGAGATCTTATATATCTTCTTCTGTGAAGTATCTGCCCAGTTCTTTAGCCCATTTATTGATTGGGTTCTTTGTATTTTTGGTATAAAAGATTTTTGTTGTTGTTGTTCTTTATAAATTTTGGAGATTAGTGCTCTCTCTGAAGTGTGTGTGGAAAAGATTTTCTCCCACTCTGTAGGCTCTCTTTTCACATTATTGATTGTTTCCTTTGCTGAGAAAAAAACTTTTTAGTTTGAATACATCCCATTTATTAATTCTTGCTTTCATTTCTTGTGCTCTAGGAGTCTTGTTAAAGAAGTCTGGTCCTAAGAATACCTAAAGCAATCTTTAGCAGGAAGAGTGAAGCAGTAGGTATCACAATACCAGACCTTAAACTATATTACAGAGCAATAGTAACAAAAACAGCATGGTATTGGCAACAAAATAGACAGGTAGACCAGTGGTACAGAATAGAAGACACAGAGACAAACCCACATAAGTATAGTTATCTCATACTAGACAAAGGTGCCGAAAACATACAATGGAGATAAGATAGCTTCTTCAACAAATGGTGCTGAGAAAACTGAATCCATATGTAGCAAAATGAAATTAAACCCCTATTTCTCAGCCTGCACAAAACTCAACTCAAAATGGATCAAGAACCTAGGAATGATACCAGAGACCCTTCACCAAATAGAATAAGAAGTAGGCCCCATCTTCATCTTGTCAGCTTAGGACCAGACAGACATTCCCTTACTCTTAATGTCATCTCTTAGTACTTAGTACTTAGTACATCCACTAACCTCATCAGTCTGCTTCTTGACTTTAAATCTCCTCTCATCCTTGTAATCAATGTTGAACCCAATCTCTCTCTCCCCCTATTGTAATTACCACAGTCCTAAATAAAGTCCTCATCATCACTTAAAAACCATCAGAATAATTTTTTTTTCAACAGTATCTGTGGTATATGCTTTGTTTCCCAACTCTCTCTGGGGCACAATGGATTGCTTCACAGGAGACATGGTTATGGTGTTGGGTGACATTTTCTTTGGCACCAAAAGCACTTCCCCAAATAACAGCTTATTAGTCCTCCTTGCCACTAAATCCAAAAAATTAACCCCAATCTTGGTTTGACCTACCTCTATCTAGCTTTGTGGAATGACTCCCTGATTACTCTCCAGTCTCCAAGCGTCTGAATCTTGTTCAGATTCTCTGTTTAGAAATCCAATTATAAAACATATAACTTGGGGCATTATGAAATTAGGCATTCTAAACTGGAAAGGACCTTAGACATCACTGAGCCCAAATACAACCACTTGTTTTACAATTAGGCAACCTAAGGTATGGAGGGGAAGCACTTTTACAAGATCATCTGGTACACGTGAGAGGAAAGACTAAAATCATTCAATACAGAATTCTTTCCACTGCCCCTCGCCTTAACTTCTGACATTCATCCACAATCAGAAACAAAAACAAACTCAGAAAGCATGTCAAAAGCATAAAATTACAGAACCGGAATGATCCTCAGTGGTTATCTGGTATCCAGGTATCCAAGGACTCAACCAAGTTTAAGCAGCTATCGATGGTGGAACAAGGACAGAAATGCGCTTCTCTTGGCTTCCCATCCAGGGCCTGTTACCTGCATTACTGTATAATATCAAAATCCTATATCTCCAGGGTAGACTGAGGTTGGGCAATAAAATCATGATTTTAGTCATTTTTACTTGAGGTACAGGGTGTAGATTTTTTTTTTTTTATGTACTCTTGAGGCCCAAGTTCTATATGCCTCACTCTAGGTGGTGATTTTATTGTTACCCTATCGTCTTTCTATAAAGAGACATTTTATAGTGAACAGAAAGCTATCCAGTTTATTGCTGTGGTTATAGGCAGGCGGGACCATGGTGTGTAGCTTCTGAACAAATGCTGGCTGCTCTTCAAATTCAATGAAGTGGAAAAAAAGCCAAGTTAATTGACTACAGACATATGCGGGAGAGCTCTCAACTGAGCCATAAGTTCTTTGGGATGTGACTCTTTATAAGGTGATCATAAGTACTCTCAAAAGCACTGCACTTATGAAACCGTGGACTTCCTTGTAAGTAGACTAATACTGCTTGCTTCTTGGGGATGTTGTTTTGGTCCACCAGTAATTTTTCAAGATCTTTTTGCATCTTAGGCATCCGAAGATAAATATGGATAGATAAGGTATCTCTTCTTGAAATTTACAGGGGTCTGTTGAATTTTAGCAGTTTGATATTGCTGAAAACACACCACTCTAAAACCTGGTGGCTTGGAATAATGAGCACTTGATATTGCTTATAAGCTCATGGGTCATGGGCAGTGTGGCTAATCTGGGCCAGGTATGACTGATTTGGTATAACCTCTCTCATGCCACATTGGTCAGTGTGGAGCTGGGTTGTCAAGGATGGCCTCACTCATGAGTTTGGCTATTGGCTGACAGTCAGCCTGGGCTGCAGTGATGACCAGTCTGTGTCTCCAGCATAGTATCCAAAGTGTGTTTTCATAGTAGAGGCATGGTTCTGTGAGAGAATTTGAATGAGTCATGCTCCTAGGGGGACAGTACTGCTTCTGCCATGTGCTATTTGCCAAAGCAAGTCACAAAGTCATCCAGATTCAGAAGGAATAGAAATAGACTTATGGGGCAGGTACAAAGTCATGCTATAAGCTGGGCACAGTGACACACATCTGTAATCCCAGTGACTTGGGGACTGAAGCAGGAGGGTCCCTCGTTCAAGGCCAACCTGGGCAAGGCAGTGAGACCTTATCCTGAAAACAAACAAACAAACAACAAGAGAAAGGATTGGGGAGGTAGCTCAGTGGCAGAGCACTTCTGGATTCAATCCCCAGGACCAAATTAGCAAATAACAAAGAAAGTCATGTAACAAAGGACACAAATACAAGGAGGAGTACATTTGGGGACATTTTTGCCATTAATTTACTACTGGCTTAAGGAGGCTTTGAAGATTTACCTTCTGTTCCAATACGTTTCAATCACCATAGCCCAGAGATCATTCTTAAAGATCATGCATCCTTCATATATCCATTATCTTCTGAAAGGATTGAAATTTCATTTTGCTGTCAGTCCCTCCCAGGTGTTCTTGGTCTTTAAACTGGATTCACATTAGCTTGGAATTGCAGCAATTGAACTTATTTGTCAATTATTCCCTGACTCTTGGTTCTATGTACCTGTACATAGAATGCCAAACAAGGCAGCACTCTGAATGCAGAAGAAAAGATCAGTTGGTCAGAAAAGACTTTTTCTGCATTGTACTACCATCAGTGTTGGTTTGTTTTTAGTTTAGAGATAGTAAATACTCTTTTGTATTGACTAATATGTTTGCTTTTTATCAGTGTCTTATTTCTGGAATATATTTTCGATTAACTACTGATGCAGTCTAATATCTGGTAGCTTGGAAAGGAAACAATCTGTTCAAAACCACACTCTTACTGTGTAAGTATAGCATATATGTTTGCAGTACATGTTTGTAGTAACATATTTGTGGTATGTATTTTCCACTTGTCTCAGGCTAATCTAATGATTAGAAACAAGATTTTAAAAAATGTATTACTACATCCATAACACTGAATAGTTGATTCCAAATGATTATTTTGCCTAGGGCAAGACAGATGATAGATAGATAGATAGATAGATAAATAAATAGCTGATGGATAGACAATTCTTAACTGCAAAATGTCATTTAGAGAAAATTATTGATACTATCCATTATAAGACTGATAAACAATTTTGTGGGTAACATGGTGGCCAACAATATCCATATAAATACTGTTTGCAATAAATGTTTTAGTTTGGAGAATTTATTCCACCTTATGTATATCTATAAGCACCAATTAAAACTAAATAAATAAAGAGAAGAAAGACCAACAGAGGAAAGGGAATGGGAAGAGAGGAATGAAAGAGGAAGTACTGGGGAATGAAATGGAGCAAATTATATTCCAAGAATATATGATTATGTCAAAATGA
Organism: Sciurus carolinensis; assembly: GCF_902686445.1. NCBI lineage: Eukaryota > Metazoa > Chordata > Mammalia > Rodentia > Sciuridae > Sciurus > Sciurus carolinensis. Next base: position 60,430,847 of record NC_062216.1, on the reverse strand, counting down.
ACCCTACTGTTGTGTATAACTACAATGTGTAAATAAAAACATTAAAAATAAAAAAAAAATAAATGGAAGGCAATACAAAGCAAAGGCAAAGGAGGGCAACATTTACACATAGATTAGTCAGAGGTTGCATTGATTTTAAAACTTGATAGTACACTATTGAAGTTATATAATCAAGATCATGGATATATTTAAAATTTTAACTTCAGCCTATGACCCTTATTAACCTATTTATAAATCCAGCAAGTTTTAAGTATAATTCCTAAGGGAACTTTGATTAATGATTCCATCCCATTTTCAAATGTATTTACACATTTTTAAGCACTTAAATGGGTATTTTTAAATTTAATACACAACTTCCTTTTAAGTACTTGTCTAACTTAACAAATGAAATGCTCATGGATTTTTTTTTAAATGTTTTTGTTTTAATTGGATACAATACCTTTATTTTATTTATTTATTTTTTATGTGGTGCTGAGTATCGAACCCAGGGCCTTTGGCATGCTAGGAAAGTGCTTTACCACTGAGCCACAACCCCAGCCTGCTCATGAATATTTTTAATAAATCCTCTATGAAATGCTTATAGATTTGAAGTATGATTTTCAAGTTCTCTAGAAATTCTAAATTTGTCCATAAACTTAGTGACATTTGACCTTGAAACCACAAGTCTAAATCATTTACTCAATTTCACAATTTAAATTGGAATCAAATTTGAAACTTTTAATTTAAGTGGCAAAATATCTTAAAATTAAAATTAGCAATACACAAAATATCCACTATACATATGTTTCTTATATTTTTTTCTTAATATTAAATCTTACTAGGGCTAAAAGATGCTTATTCATCAAGGAGTCAGTGACGCCAATTCATTTGTAATGGGAATTACCTTCCCTTATATTTCTGGGTTTGTTCTCTCAGCTGAGTAAAGTGTTTTAAGGCTCAGAGGAGTTCCTCCCTGTAATGAGTACTGGGTGCTAATAAGTGATACTAACTGCCAGCTGTGCCCCTGTTACAAGAACTCTGTCAGTATACCCAAATAAAACATTGTCACAAACCATATCCATTGGGAGCTAGGGTTTTAGCTCAGTGGTAGTGCACTTGCCTAGCACATGTGAGGTCCGGTGTTCAATCCTCAGTACCACTTAAAAATAAATAAATAAAATAAAGCGACTGTGTCCATCTACAACTAAAAAAAATTTTTATAAAATATATGAATGCTATATGTGAATAAATCTTATGCCAAACTCATAGAAGATCCAAACTCCCATCTTGGTAGACATATCAATTGATTAGATTTAACTACTATATTGACTGCAAACTTCTGTGTGTTTTTAAAAATGTTCTTCCTGTCCACCTTACTCTTATGGATATTATCTTGAGATCTAAGTAAATTATGAATATCTCTTGAGACTCTGCTTGGCTTTATGGTGACAACTTGAAAGTATATTTGGTCACAGTTCTCCAGAGGGACACAACCATTAGGAGAGACAAGAGTTATGAAGTATATCGAGTTACAGATAGTGGCACCAACAGACATTCAAGGACAATGAAATGAAGAAGTGCAATAGGCCAAAAATGGCCCTCAAAAGAAATTCACGTCAAATCCTGGGAATCTGTAAATATCACCTCATGAGGCAAAAGATGATTAAACCAAGGAGATTCAGAGAATATGTTTATCCCAGATTACCAATGTAAATGCAATCACTCATATCGTTGTAAGAGAGAGATGGAAGTTCCTAGATGGACACATAAAGAGGGCAATTTTAGGAGGAACAGAAGGGCGAAGTCTCCAAGGAACACCAACAGCCACCAGAAGCCAGAAAAGGCATTCTTGTCTAGAGCTTCTAGAGTGAGTGCAGCCCTGCTGACACCTAAATTTCAGACTTCTAGCCTTCTAAACCATGAAAGAATAAATTTTTATTGTTTTGAGCCACTGAGTTTGTGGGAGAACTAAATTATCAATATTATAATCCATTTCAAGGATAATCAGAGTATCTGATTAGAAACACATCAATGAGTTAGTAAACCATTTAGCTTTATCTAAAACTTTAAATAAATATGGGCAACAGCAAAATTCAACACAGAATATAACTTCTAGTGGATAAAATGATTTACAAAAATAGTTCAGTCTGGGAAAATTACATTTCATAGAAATAACGGCTTCAGAAATAAGCTCACACTTGTAAAAGCTTGTATTCAATATTTGGTTCACCAATTAGATTTTTTACCATGTATAATTTTTTCATATGAAAAATAACTTTTCAATGGGAGTGAGAGAAGAATGGAGGAACTTTAGATTATGTAGAAGTAAATTAATGGGAGGGGGTATGAAAAATCTTGGAATGAGACAGGCATCATTACCCTATGTACATGTATGATTACAAAAATGGTATGAATCTACATTGTGTACAACAATAGAAACAAAGTGATGTACCCCATTTGTGTACAATGAATCAAAATGCAGTCTGTAAAAAATAAAAATTCAATAAGTAATCTTAAAAATTAGAAAAAGAAAAATAATTTTTCACAATGAATATACTTTCAATACAGTATAGACAAAATTGGAAAAATTATTTAACTATGGTTTCAGAATAATGAAATTAAATTTCCTTAATGAAATTCGTTTGGTATATTTTCTTTTTAATTTGGAGATATAAGAACAGAAAAACACTCAGAAGCCCAGAAGAATTAGGATTGTTTAGATTACAAATGTGGTATGGAAATCTTATTTAAGGCTGACTGAAACTATGGGACAAAATATTGGGAAAAGTAGCCCAGAAGCAGATAAAAATCCTCTGTTAACAGAAAAGTCTCACCTACAAAGCTCCCCACATCAATAAAGTTTATTTTATCCATTGTTGTTTTAAAATAGTTTAAATACATACACACACACACACACACACACACACACACACACACACCCAGACTGCAGCCCTGAGTAGAATCAATGTGTGAGCATTCATTTTTAGTAGTTGATCTGAATTGAAAACATTTCCAGTGACTACCAGTTGCACACATCATTATCCACTCATAATTAGTTGTTTAATCTGAAAAGAGCAAGTTCTACTCCATCACCTAACATCTGTTCACTTTACTCTTAGCTCTATTCAACCAAATCCAATTATTGTCAGGAGAGCCTCTGGGTAGACTTGCATCATTTAGGAATGGTTTCTTCTTTGCAGGTCCTTAATTCCTTGCTCTTCTCATAGAGGCCACATTCTCTGATCATAAATGGCATTATGCACTTTTTATTTTTCAGAATCTGTGCTTATTTTCAAAGTAAATGGAATAGGAAATGAAGATTTATGGATGTTTGAAGTGATATAATGCCTCAAAATGTATCTCAAACACTAAGTGTATTAATGTTTTCGAACTAAATTAACAATTCTGGGAGTAATGGATTATTTACAATCTTCTATTTGCTGTTGTTCCTGTTAATCATCATTTTATTTCCCAGTTGTATTGTTACTGTTAAGCGTCATTGTATTTCCTACTTGTTAAGCATCACTATATTTCCCAGTTGTTAAGCATCATTCTATTTCCCAGTTGTAAATGTGACTTTACCTTGACCTTGGTTTGGGGAGAAAAATGTTCAATATTATCACTTAAGGATAGCATAGATTCTCAACTAAGATAAAATTTTCAGGAAAGATTGTTAAAATTTGATAAGACTTCCAACTATTTTCATAATTCCTCCAAATTATATCATGATTGTGTGATTGTTTTTAAATATAAAAAATTTTACAGGATACGATATGTCAGAATAAATGAGTCTGAATTTTGCTCCATTCTAACACCACTAGAAAATTTGGGGTACTGGCAAAATGAATATGCTAAATAGCCACTGGTGAGGCTGAAAGTGGGGTGACAGGAGAAACTAATTTACCTACAATAGCTGTAGCTACTTGCTTTTAATGCAGGGAGTGAGTCTCTTATTCCTATGTCTTCCTGTTTAATAGTTGAAAATACCCAACATCCTATGGTAGAATTTGACTTTCTGGTGGAATCTTCATGATACAATTCATTTAAATCATGTTCTCTGCATATTTTGAAGGAAGACATACATTGCATGGTCTTCTATTCCTTCTAGTTCCAGGGAAGTCGAGAGTTGGATAGAATTTTAAAGAAGCGTGATGGTTTTTTCTTGTGACAATAACCCCTTAGCCGGTTTTCACTTCCATGAGTACATACACATGGAAATTGGTGTTATCAACTTTATGATTGGCAAGACATGTAGAAAAAAAGACTCACTGTAGGCTACCATCTCATTAAGGAGCTCCTGGACAAAACTCATGCAGATTTCCTAGCTGAGAGGCATGACACATTAAAATCATGTGTATCTATATGCAGATGTGTGCACTTGCATTTTAATTGCTTTTGGGAAAAGAGAAGTGTTAGGGAAAAAAAGAGTAAGAAAGGAACTTGTAGGACTTTCTTAAATACAAAGAAATGAGTCTGTTGCCATATTTTGAGCTATTTAGTTTTTTCCAATATAAAACATATACAGGTTTAATATATAACCTTAAAATGTACACAAGGGAAAAAATAAAATCTTCAAACCTCTGCCATTCAAAACCATTTATTTTGAAATATTTACTTCTAGATTCACTTTGTATGCATATTTTAAAAAACTTTTGTAATCACAGTATTCATTTTTGTGTTCTCCCTTTTTAAATTTAATCTAATTTTAAAATTTCTATCTATTTCAATCTTGTCCTATAAAATCCTGAGAAAATGAAGAAAAGTTGATAGTTATCTATTGAGTAAGCTATTGAAACAGCATGGCAGAAAATAAAAGCCATTGCTTCAGGGCTGAGAAATATGTCAAATGGAATTTGCCTACTGATATTTCCTTCATTTTATCATCATTTAAATACTGTAGTAGGTTTATTAAAATAGTTCATTCTGAGCAGAGGCTAGGCATGGCATCTAGGGATAATGTGTAACTAGTTATCTAAGTCAAAATGCCAGGAATAGGCAGCCAAGAGATGTTGTGTGAAAAGAAAATAGTTGACTGATTTCTAAATGACTTGGCCTTTAGTTGCTGCTTTCTTTGGATCCTTCCCAGGAAGGACCCTTCAAGCATTAAGGTCCCATCTCTCAGGAAGAAGTCTGTGCCCAGGGCTGTTTGTCTTAGCTGAGTATAGCCAAATACAAACTGGAGTAGAGTTGGGTCTTGATCTCAATCTAATGGTGGGTTCCACTTTATCTTTTGTTCTGTGCCAAAAGATGCAATCCAAGACTGTAACAGTCACATTTCACTGCTAGCAGTAGAAGAGATTATGCAAATCCAGTCAATCCAAAATCATGGCTATAAAAATATCTGAAAGGGCAAGGCTTGGCAGACCTATAGAATGGTCTCCATTAAGGGTTAATCATATTACATTATTATTTTGCAGTAAAAAAATCATCCATTCCACATGCTGCCATAAGCAATGCAGTTAGGAGAAGACTTTGCCAGCTATACCTTTAGGCGTGAACTAATTCAACATTTATTTTTAAATGATTAAGATCCTTAATTTATCTATAAGTACATCAGTTAAATAAAATATTTAAAATATGCAATACACATGCAATAGCTTTAAAGTACTAAATAGCGTCTGAAGAGCAAAAGAAACTATTTAGACTAATTAAGTAGATTTATTGACTAATTGGTGTTTCCACGTGTAGTTATTTCTGCAATTATTATTCATTTGCTGATTTACATAGTGCTATTCTCTAAAATTATCCTGCCATTAAATGAAGCTAGAAGACATTTACAATTTGGAAAATCTATTATGCAAAGAATTGTTAACATCAAGTTGGAATGATACAGAATCAAGGCCTAACAAAATAAACTACAGACTCAGGGAGTTTATCACTCTTAACACCTTCTCCCATTTGGACCAACCTGGCAAAGGCTTTCATCTTTGAAAACACACATATCTGATCTTTAAAACAGAGATGATACCATTTCAACTAAAAGACAAACAAAACCTGATCTACTAGAGTTATACTGCCAGAGCCCTTAGCATTGTAACAAGGGATGTATTGATCACTCATGACTGTATTTCCTTTCCATACAAATTAGCTTTCCACATAAATAGACTGGCTGGTAGTTCAAGCAGTGTTTTCTGGATAAATAATTCTTGGAGCCCTTGTTTCCCTAAGAATTACCAAAAAATTAAAAAAACAAATAAACAAAAACATATTTATTTTCCCTAAAAAAATACATCTCAAACAGTGTTGAAGATCCAGATAAATTTGGGTCCCATAGAGAAGTAAACTCTAAAATAAGAATTAAACAAACTTAGTAAAGACACACACTCTAGAAAGTAACCTTTCAAATACTCTTATCGTGCACCCCATTTTAAAAGTCGAAGTGCTGGAAAAAGTACTAGACAAGAGATGACATTGCAGAGACATGTGAGAAAGGGGAGAAAAGTACTATAGCTCCCTAAGGCAACTGCATTTCAGTGGTTAGATGACAAGGTTCAGGCTGAATCATTTTGAATGGCGGAGAAAATATAAATAATTGAACAAATCAAGCACCGGCTAATTTAGAGAGAATCTGTCCCATATTCCCATAAACCAAATCCAACTTGGTAATCCTCACCCATCTCCTCTCCACTGACAGATTTCACTCAGACTCCCTGTGTGCCAGAGAACTTCAAGCTAGGATTAGCCCTAGGGAAGTATTTAGTAAACTATAGAAATATGGTTAACAGTGTTTTCAATAAGGTTAGGTCAGTAAAATGATAAATAAAAGCAATTGATGTAATTAATAAAAGAGACTTGATTCTCATGGAATTAGTAGGGTCTAACTTTATCTTCATAATACTCTATTCCATCAAGAGAAACAGGATTAATTCTGGTTTTCTTCTATAACTGCTTCCATCAGGGAAACAGATTAATCTTTAAAATATCACCAAAAATTTAAAAGAGTTTTCTATCCATGAAAATCCCTAAAGACACCTTACATCACAGAGTAAGTAAATAATGCAGGGAAATATAAACCTAGGGGACATGTGAAAAATGAAATTATGGGCTACAAACACTAAACATTATTTCAGTAGAAAGAGAGTGGAGGCTGTAATTGATGATTAAAGAATGCCATTAAGTTGTCAGGAATAACTTGTAGTTTTCTGAAAATAATCATTTTGTTACAGCTTTAGATTTGAATAGCAGAGTTTATACACACTGGAGACAAATATCAGGCCCTAGACAAAGTTCCCTGAGGAAAAACTATTCAGTGGATATTGGGGAGGGGAGGCACTAAGAGTCAGTATATGTTATTTTTGAGTCACAAAAACATTGTGTGGCTGTATACTCTGCTTTAATTCACACAGATGGAAGATGAGCTCCGACCAAGCTATTTATACAAAAGATAAACCTACCCTAGGAAGTGATACTTTCTGTAAACTGCATTTGCATTCTTCCTGAGCAGAAAATAATATGCAGAGTGACACTTTTTTTTCCTAACTCACCATTTTGAAGAAAACATTACAAATGCCTATTATGGGTTGAACTTCTTGGGTCCAAAAATCAGCTCATGGCTTTGACCATTTCATGTGTATTAATCATATTATGCAACTTTGAAGAAGATTCTAGGTAATTTATTACCATACTTTAGAAAATCCTTTAGAAAATTTCTAGTGACATATTAAAAGCAGATAAAACTGAAAATTAATTAAAGTTTCTGAATGTGACTCTTAAATAATTGTAATTTTCATATTAATTTTATGATAAATTTTTGACTCAAGGAACAAAGCTATATATCATTTCATAATTTAGAAATAACTTCAACATAAATTTTATATAGAACATTTTATAGATGCACCAATAAAACCAGGATATTAGTCAAAAAATAAGTAAATAAACAAGTTCTTCCAAAAATGATATGATTTTAATTATTTTTAGAGTTCTCTTTTACTGTAAATTGTACCTACTTGGTCTAGTGCTAAGAGATTTTAATATTAAGACAAATGTAAAAATAAGGGAAGGAAAACATTGCCCTGTGCTTCTTCCTGTCATGGAAACACATTAGAACAAATTTCCTATAGTCCACTGAGCTATCTCCACCACCCCTAGTTAGCCATACTCCTGGTCATTATCTGAACAAAATGGAACTGATGAGGTCACCCAGTTACCTTTGTTCAAGGACTAATTTAAAAAACAATTTTTTTTGAGATAGGGTCTCACTGTGTTAACCTTGAACTCCTGGGCTCAAGTCATCCTTCTGTCTGGGCCTCCTGAGTAGTTGGGATTAGGGTTTTAGTCCTTGTACTCCATGTTTCGGTGTATCTTCTGCATTGGTCCAGAGATGTTATCTTAGGGCAGAATTGGTATAGTTAGTATATGAGGCCCCTTCCAAGTTACTCTGCAAGTTCAAATTTGTACATTGGTAAAGTATAATGGGTAAGCACAAATGTAACATATAGTGAGAAAAAAAAGTTAGAAAGTCTGGTTCTTGTTCTGGTCCCGTTGGCTGTGTGACATTTGACCAATTTTCTTACTTCTCTGAACCTCTTTTCTTTCCATAGTAAAATACAGAGAATAAGAGTTACTCAAAGAGTATTCTTGTGGAATAATGTTGCCAAAGTTCCTTAACAGAGTGCCTGCATTCAATAAATATTAATAAAATGACTCTTAAATCCTCTTAGGAAGTTTAAAAACAGGAAGTTTCTACCTCACCATTCAATTTCCAATTCTTGTGAAAATTGTCCATAATGAGTAATGAGAATCTGCATTTATACAAGCTTGTTGCCAATGGGAATCACTGGCGATGACTCAAAATCACATTCTGTACCAGAAAAGGTGCATTTAACTGGCAAAAGAAAAGACCAGGCCAGTTTCTTTCTGTTTCAACCCTGGGTAAAATTTTCTTAAAAAATAAATAAATAAATAAATAACAATTAATGATCTGTTGCAGAGGGAAAGAATTTTAACTACTTGTTAGCATTCAAATGGGCCCTAAGGAAATTGGCAAGCTAATTAAATCAGAACTCCCTGCTTGAGTCTGGTCCATTACAGGGAACAACAAGCTGGGTATCTTCTGTCCTTCCCAGGAAGGTCCCGTTGAAACAAAGGGACTCAGGGCTTTGTGCTGAGTCTAATTAACAGAAAAGTGGCTAAGTGACCACCACTGCAGAGTTATGACTGCAAATATGTTAAAATGCTTTTTTCCCTCTTTCCATGTGATTTTGACTTTCTGTCTGCCTCTGGAAAACCTTGGCTCTGCATCTTAACATTGAGGTAAGAAGTAGGAAAGGGATATTTATCACAGTGATAGAGAAAGGAGGAATGAATTTGCTTTTAATTTGGATACCTTATTAATTTTCTAAAGAAAGATTCACAGGGCCAAATATTAATTAATTAACTCATTAATAAATTAACTTCAAGCAGTACAGGGGAGGATGCATTGATCAAAGAACCAAACTCATTGATCTGTGGTCTAAGTTTTGGTCAATTCTATTCCTAGAGCATTCTTATTCTTTTAGCAGTCAAATTTAATTGACATTTTAATCCCTACTGGGTTATAATAAGGAGTAGTTTTTGAGACTTTTAAAAGCATTATTTTATATTTCCCAGTTAAAGATATCATTCATGCTTTAGGGAGGGTGGCATTGACTAAGCCATGGTGTTGCCCCAGGCATGTTTTTGGTTTCTTCAACAGTATCATAAGCTGTCCATGTGCAGTCAAAACTTCCTTTTATGGAATCCATTGATAATTCATGACAAAAGGGAAATATTCTGTGGAAATAATGGCTAAGGGAGACCCTCTTTATCCTAGAAAGGAAAACCAGAGAGCAGGCTCCATCTGGCTAATGTGAAAGGAAGTGCTCCTTGATTCAAATCGAAAGTCTAGGTGTAACCAGTTAAAATGGTAAGAGGGTGGTTCATCTGAAAATCTGGGGCCTGGGGCACTTTCTGGAATGCGTACAGTCAGAATGTGCAAATTAGTCAGCAAAGGGAACACATGCTGCCAAACCTCTTTCTCCTACTGAAGAGTCATTCCTCTGTTGGGGTTCAGCAATGTCTGTCTTGGAGTGTTGAAATTTAAAATCCATTGATTTTAAATGAAAACAGCAATATTAGAAAGTGTGGAAACATTGAACTAGCAACTAATGCTGACCATGCCATTTTCTGGGGTGTGAAAGATGACCCTGTCATGGCCCTCTCTGTGTTTTGTTTTTCTTTCTATGAAACAAGGATGTCAGAACAGGCAACTCCTAAAGGACAGGTAGCTTCAAGTATTAAGTGACTGTGAGGGTAGCTTGAATTCACACACAGGTGTATGGAGTAGGGCTGTCGGGAAAAGCAAGGGGCATGCCCCTCAAGTGGGCTTGGCATTTGCACCTTTTTTCTGCCTCTCAGACTGTCTGTCTGCAGCTGATGCCTCTTCCATACTGTCTCCGTTAACGTTAGAATCTACTGGTATAAATTGTGTATCCTTTCTGACACTTAGTGTAAACCTCCCCAGACCCAGAACTCTTCATAGATAGGTGGAGTTATCAGTGCTGCTCAGCTGGCCAAACCTGACAACACTGGGTAAGGCTGCTTTTGTAATCTGTTCTGGAAAATGGGAACCACACTCCATTTTCAACCCTCACCCACCCACTCCCACCCATTTCTCCCTAGGGGGGTTTCTGTGTTTTCCTGCTTTTAACTTCGGGATTGACTTTTTCCCGCAGGCATTTCTAAATAGGACGCTTGATGGATTTCCTTATTCTCTACCTTAACAAACATCAATAAATTCCAGTTCCTTTACTTTCCAAGACTTTAACTTATTTGTGGAAAGAGTGATTTTTAAGATTCATTAGACTTTTGTCATTCTATCTTCTTTATTAGGGCATCATCCATATGAACTGCCGTATGCTCTCTATACTACACTCTTTCATATATCTGAATTTACTCATTGTTGTCGCCAAACATGTTCCATCTTAGACACTATCTCATCCTCTCTTCTGCCAGATATTGATTATTCATACATTCTCTGATCCCAATCACTTCAGCTTTATTCTCTGTTGTGTCTTTGTAGCTCTTTTTTCCCTTAAATACAAGGACACAGTATTATTCTTACAACTCAGCATGTTAACTGGGACTTATACATTTCTAAACCAACAGAAGCATCAATGAACTGTCTTGGGTTTGGTGTCTCTCTTCCACCTGACCTTTCTTTCTCTTCTTAATGCTACACATGCCCTGACACACTTGTTTATGAACTTCCTGTATGGCTGCCATTACAAACATCTTTTCCTGGCCATTACAAATGAAGTATTCAGATACAAGTCACTCTTTTGTGGACCTGGCAGTAAAGAACATAAAAAGGGAAGAAAATTGAATTCCTTGGTGCTGCAGAGCTCCCTTGAAGGAGAATGATATAAGGAATGAAGCCTATGTCTTATAATATCCCAGTGCCCTGGTTGAATGGAGCAGACTCTTGTCTCTCTATGGTCTGTGCTTATCTTCCTCCATCAGACCTCACCAAAGACAGTGGTGAAACATGGATTACTGAGCCTTGTGCCTTACTGGTCTTCATTTCTGATGGCCACCTTCTTGTCTGCTAATGTATAGATTGCATCCTGTCATTTAAAAACAAAACAAAACACAACCTTTCCAATAATTTAAAGCTCATAAGCATGGCAGACTCCCTCCAAGTCTTACACAGAGATATTGCTGAACCATTTCTGTTTTCCAAAGAGCTAACACACAGTTGCTGAGTTTGGAATACATTATAAACTAACTTTGTGTCTTTGTTCCCACTGTGGTGATACTGATCTTGCAGCTTGAAATCCCTATTTGGGTGATACTCTTTTGTGAAAATATGCCATTTTATACACGCATTTCTGACAAAAAGGAAAAAAATGTTAAGTCCACCCTAGCTCTGTCCAGACAAGCACAGGGAGAGGCGTGTTGGATTTCCAAATATTTTCCCCCAGTTTTGCTCAATGAACTTGATTCACTGCAGGGCTTTTTCCCACACAGCCGCAGAGGTGGGCTGCCTCAGGAGCAGCCACTGCCCAACTCTTAGCAGGGCACTGCTGTGAATCATCATTTTCATGAATGAAAAAACTAAGAGGAGGGAAAAAGGACAAGGAACTTGTTGCTAATGCCCTCAAACAAGGCAAACATTTTGTGAATAATTTTAGATAATATATGACGACTTGACTTTTTGGTTTTGTTGTTCTGAATGGAATGCATAGAAAAAAGAACTTGTTTCAACAAAAGTTTTATCTGATATCCTATTCATACACCGATTCTTTATAAAATGTTTGGCAGCTTTTCTAGGGTACAGAAAGGCACAGTGTTGAATCATGTTGATTTCAAGCTTTGTAACAGTGCGGGCATGAAATGCAATGAAACAGATTGTCCATCCCACATAACGATATGCAAAAAAAAATCTGGCCTAAGTATGTGCCCACCTCATTTCTGAGGAAATTTAGGGTTGAACTGAATCTGGCCACAGATCTAGTGCCCCCAAAATAAACAAGTAAATAAGCCAACATCAGTGCTAAGCAACTCACTATAGAGAATATTGAGTTTTGTCGATGATGCATGGTGACTTTGGTCTTACAGAATTCATTGAATGAAACCCTAAGAATTATCATAGAATAGAAATCATGACATAAAGAGAATGAACACTAGACTAGAAATAAATGATAATTATGTCTATTTTTGGTTTTAGTTGCTAGCTAACTTTTATCCATTTAAATCATTTAACCTCAGTTGAAAGTCTGGGCTCCTCAGCTTGATGTACAAGGTTTCTCATGACACGTATGCACTTGAACTCTTGATCTTGTGCCTGACCAACCTTATATTCCTTCCTATCTGTGCTGTTCATGTTTCCACTCTTGGCTCATGGTATCTGCTACATGGATCCTCTCAGTTCATAAATAATTCTAACTATCAGAATGTATCCCCTCTGCATGTGCTTCCTAAACCTCTCCTCTATGCTCATAGATCACCCTGGATGTAACTCAGTGCTGGCAACTTCCTCAACTCCATTTGCCAGACTCTGAGGTCCCAAAGGGGGAAAAAATACTAAGTGATTCATTTGCTCATTCAACAAAGATGTATGGCAGTATATTATGTGCCAGGCACAGTTTTAGGGGCTGAAGGTAGAAAAAGTAGTGAGCAAGACATGAGATTCCTGTTCTCCAGGGATGCGCGTTCTGGCAAGGGAGACAGATAAAAAGGGGAGTAAGTTAGCAATTAAGAACTACCAAGAAAATTAACTATGTCAATATGAAAGAGAATCCCTGCTGATTTGAGCAAGGGTGATCTGGAACTGAGACTTCAAATGCAAGAAGAAACCAGTGAAGTTCTAAGAATGGAGTGTAGGAGTTGGGGGAAATGCAAGCAGGAAACCTTGGAGGAAGAATGACAGTGGTGAGTTGAAAGCCTATAATGGTCTTTGTGGCTGGTGAAACAGTGTGTTCCAGCAGAAGTCAGAGTTACATCATGTCAATCCCAAGAGAGACAGCAAATTTGGAATTTTATTTTTTGGGAGATAGGAAATGCTGGGACAGTTTTCAGCAGGGAGCTGTGGGATGTGATTTGAATTTGGAAAAATCACTGGGACTCTGTATAGTAAATAGATTTTTTTAATTCCTAGAACCTAACATAATGCCTACTTCTGTTTTATCATGATACACAGAGCCAAGCTACTACTGTTCCACACATGAAAATTCCCCTTTCCAAAGACTCTGGTCACTGAGTAGCCAGGAAAACACAAAATCATTTCAGTTGAACACACAGGACTGAATTCTCCCCCTTGCCTCTGCTTTCTAGGTCTATGCTCAACTTTTTAAGATTTCCTGCAGTTGAAATTGGTTCAGTTATTTTTTTCTCAGTTTCATAGAGAATCCATTCCATTATTGCTCATCCCATTTGTCCTGAGTTGGACATTCTCAGATGCAGATGCAAGGCCACAACATGGGACAACATGAATAATGGATAGAATCCTGTGCGGTACCTTCTAAAGTTTAAATGTGACTTTCTAGAACATTATAAAGGCAGCAATTGAGCCTTATATTTGCTCTGTGGCTTTCTGCCAAGGGCATCTAACCAGTTCTCCTAGGAGTTAATTTAGTGTATTAACAGCAATTTGCATTAAAAAAGAAACTCAAGACACAAAGCAAGAAGCCAACACTGGGAAGATTAGGTTTGTGTAGCCTGCTCTGTGTCTGTTCTGTTTCTAAGAAAGAACATTGAATGCTGTGTCTTTTTAGGAAACCCTCACACTACTAGAGGTGCTTTTAAACCATGGTAGAATGATCATTGATCATTAGTTTAGAAGATTCACCAACCCCTTCATTATACTTTTTTATTTAAAAATGTTCACATAATTTAGGAAATTCTGCATTTCAACATCACAGAATAGACTTTAATTATTAAAGTTAATATTGCCATACATGTTGGGAATGAAATCTGAAGAGTAACCTTATATGAGTCTCCTGCTACTGTTCTACTTCTCTTTACGTTCAATCTGGACACTCCTTCCCTCATTTGCAGCCAACAATAGACCCAACTCTTCCAGAATGGCTCAAATCCATTCACCCTGGCATTCCTAGGTAGCAGCTGGGTGTGTTGTAAATAATAAGCCCTGTGAAACACAAAATTGTCTTAATCTTTCAAAAAGAATCTCAAATTTATACTCATGATAATCCAAGCTTTTTGCTCCAAACTTAAACTCCCTAATAATATTACCAATGAAGTATGTATGATGGCCTTGTCTGGCCATATCAATGACATTTTATATGCCAGGGGCCACTTCAAGATATGCTTATTCTTTTAAAGCAGAGAATTCTCCTCCAAGCTGTCACACCTTCCTGTGCCTACCTCACTGGACTTTGTACCATATTTCTTTGAAAATGCCTGTTTGCTAGTTAGAGTTCCCTCCTAGAGTATATATGCTTTGAAAGACTCACTCATTTTACTTACCTTTGAATCCCTGTCCCCTAAAGGGTTGATGCCTGACACCTGATAGGCTCCCAACAAATATTTGTGAAATGATGCAACTCTGCATGTATTTGGCTCATCTCTACAAAATGAGTGAGCCCTGCTGTAGATGGCAATGTCTAGGAGACTGGTAGGGACTTGAAGCAAGCATCAAAGGGCAGAAAACATGTACAAAACAATAAAGAATGTGCTTGATATTGAGCCAAGTGCTTTGTATGTGTTATTTCACTTGTCTTTACATAAGTATCCTTCATGTGCCCTGTATTTTGCTAGGTGCTGTAGTATATAGAAAGGGATAGAAATGGTGAATATCCTCTTCACAACCAAAGGAAGACACTTAGCCTGCATGGAAGAGTTAAAATACAAATATATAAGAAACTGAGTTTGTCTTGACTCCTACCACTATGAGAGTGCAGGAAACATTTATTCATTCTGAAAACTCTGTGAAGGAAGCTAAACCCAGAACTGGAAGAACACTGAAGATTCTAGGACATTGACACAGGCATATTCCTTGAGAGATGGAGGTGGCAGGGAATCACATCTTCACTCTCTTTTCTAGACTTGGAAGAGGCAGGTAGCTCCTTCTCCTTGTCCTATTGGCCACTGTTCACAAGAGTGACATGATGGAAGACTGCTCTACTATAATCGCAACTCCAGCATTAACTTTTCTTTACCTCCCATTGATCCTCAGCTTGAAACTTCACACATCACTAATTTGTCAGATTAACTGTTCCCCCCTTTTAAAATACATCAGGAGCTTTAAATGAATTAACGGGATCAGCTGAGATATTTATACCAAACAGGGCTATGGAGGCTTGTGTGGAATAGGTACTTTGGAAGAGAAATCACTAGAGATCTCAAGAACATTTCAGAGGGAGTATTTTTCCATGCCTCTTATGAATGGCATGGTAAGGTTTGTGGAAATCAGGCCTCTATCCTGAGTTAGGGAAATCTTATGTTGTTGGTCCACAGTTGTAAATTGTCCAAAATATAATACTAGACTACATAATAATTTTTAATGTTATACATATTTCCTCCATGATTTGAAAACTATATGAAAACTGAAAACTATATGACTTCCTTCTACAGAACACTATAAACGTGTTTCCTCAACAGAAAAAAACAGAGATATGTCCAGGGTGGAAGAGGGAACATTGTGCTATTGAAACCTTGCTACGTAAAAGTCCATACAAAATAAATTATATTTCCCAAAGTTCTGATTTGATTTTTAATAACTTTCTGGTTCTGGAAAACAAGATACTCAGGAGGAAGTACACGTGAATAGAAAGAAATCTACACTTTTTAAAATGTATTTTCTTTTGGGATCCCATTCAGAAAATAGGTATAACTTAAATAAAACTGAGGAAGAATTTTCTCATGCTCTGCAGAAGTTTTCTGTTAAAGATGTTAGACTCTTTGCATTCTGTAAGCTCCTCTCCGAAAGTCCTCAACTGAGATTAAATGCAGAGACCTGACTTATTTATTCCCTTTATCCAATTACTTTTAACATTACATGCAGTTGTTTTGACATGAGAGTTACAAGTCATGAGAACTCCTAGCTGGAAATCACAGAGCATATACAAAATAAAACACAAATAGAGCAGAACAAATGTAAGGGTGGAAAAAAAGACAAAATCTCTCCCTATCATTACTATGTCGTTCTGTCAGAAATGCTATTGAGGTGACAAATGAAGGAGATTGTCGCCTGTGACTGCAGAGCTGGGGAGTTGTGTTCTAGTTCTCAGTTGCAAAGCTTTCTTTCCCCTGAAGCAGTAGAGGGTGCTATGCTGACATGATTGAAGAGACACTAGGTTTCTATTCAAGGCATTGTGAAAGCACTTATACACTGCCCTCTCTCTTCTAGCCGCTCATTCTTCCCTAAAGAAGTGGTAAGAGCAGGGGAATAAGTACCAAGGTCATGCTCGTGGACATAGCTAAAATATTAAGTCTAAAAAGAACATGAGAAATAATCAAATTCTTTTAAAATTCTCATGAGGTTTGGTACTTTGAGGTATTTGGCAGAAGCAAGTAGTTCAGGAGAAAGTTTTAAGAATTGTAAGCTTGAGACTTGATCTTAAGCATAAGACAGATTTTTATCTGTTACCCTCTGAAAGCAGAGGGTAAAGTTTTGAGTTTAGTAATTCCTGCATATGCTTGATGAAGCATGAAGTAATTCCTGTAATTTCATTACTATTTTTTCTTGTTCTTGTAGTAGTTTGTATATCGAATGACAGTTCAAATGCTACCAATACAGATTTGAAATACATTTTCAAACAACTACCCATGCTTCTTTTAGAATCACACATTTTGAGCAGGTCAGTTCCCTGGGACCATTAAGTACAATTTGAATGTTTTACAGCACAATGAGACATGGTCACTAAGAGGTGGATATGTCCAAACCTGCCAGGCTGTTAGTTGTAAGACTAGGACTAGAACCCAGCATCCTGTCTCCTGGTCTATTTTGCTGCCCTGCTTTGAATTTCAACATTTTGTATGCTGCTAGTACATGATCAAAGTACAGGCATTTACAGAGCATTATAGTTTTCAAAGCAGTTTGCATAGATTATCCCATACCCATGTACCAAAATGTCCTTTGAAAATACATTATTCACTGATTTGCTTAAAGAAGACTTTCCAGTTTTATGGTGGGCTAAGAGAGAAGTTAAATATCTTTCTGCAGTTCTGTGTGCAGCTCCGTCTCCATTTATACCTAGTCAATCAAGTTCCCTTCTGTTCAGCCCACTTTTTCCTACCTGTTAACTCCCATTTTTGTGACTGATTTCACTATTTCTGTGAACGGTAGAGTAAAGTTCAGCTGACTCAGAGTAAGGAACCTCAGCCAGATTGATGGGGTTGTGTAACACCTTCTTCACCTGAGGCCCAGGTAAGAGTGACATTGTGATGAAAGGGCCGGTTAACACCGCCGATGCCACATGCAGGTGAAAAGTTCAGTGGCCCAGAGAAGTCCCAGCCTGAGACCTGGGGAGCAGCCAGGGATTATCTGATGGTGGTGGATGGTGCCTCCTGGGGTCTGCATACAGTATCTCTGCACCCATCTTAAAATGCACTCCCTAATGCAGAGTGGAAAGGGAGAATGTGTAACAGGTATTTGCAGAAACATAGATGGAAACAGTACCAATCACATCTAAAGACATGTCATAAAAATGTGGATTGTGAGTTCCCAGCCCGCCTTTCTTAGATGAGCAAAGGTAAGAAATTGGTCACCTTCGGTCTGTATAATAGGACTAAACTAGGAAACCATTTGTGGGACACAGGAAGTATCTGGACCAGAAGGCCTTAGAGAGGCCCTGAGAACTACTTCTCTGAAAAGCAGAGAAGGTGGAGAGAAGAAAAAGAAATTTGTGTGAAAAAACATACTGTAAACATGGACTTTCCCAGAATGGAACAACTAACAGAAGAAAGTGCCTTATAATATTGAAAAAGTTGAAAAAGAATATGACATTGTGCACTGTTTTATCAACTCCAGGTAATACAATGAAGTCCAAAGGAGGTTTTTGTTTTCTTTTGTTTTATTTAACTAACAGGAGTTCTACTTTATTTTACAGGTAGTAAACTATGAAATTATTAACCAAGAAAGAACATAGGCTAATAACAAACACAGACTTAGGGAAGGGATTGTGAATTATGCATATACAATAAATTAATAAAGGAAATTATCTCTAATTTTCGACTATAGTCTTAGACTCCTAAAAATTTCCTGTATGTAATGAGCACATCAATATAAATATTAATATAAAATAAACAACCTTCCATAGATGTTATTGCCTGTGAATATACATATCATTTACAGAACATAATACCTGTCATAGCCCCTGGAGGGAGAATGACATGTGATAAAACTCTGATTCTAGCCTGCCTCTTAGGAGTCTTTATAACAGGGAGCAAGTTACTTTAAATTGCCAGATCATGTTTTTCTCATTTATAGGATAAAAACTAACTTTTGACTCAGACTATTGTTATAATTTTTAAATGAAAACTATGTCAGTGGCCGGTGTGGTGGCTCATGCCTGAAATTCTAGCAACTCAGGAGGTGAGGCACAAGGAGGATCATGAGTTTGAGACCAGCCTTGTGACATAGTGAGATCCATTCTCAAAAACAAAACAAACAAAAAGTACTGGGGATGTAGCTTAGTTGTAAAGCATCCCCGGGTTCAATCTCCATTACTGAAAAAATTGTGTGTGTGTGTGTGTGTGTGTGTGTGTGAACCTAGGAAAGGATTACCCCACTGTATATACTCCATGGACCTTCTGTGTCTTCTCTCGATGTTCAAGAAGAATTCAGGCAACATTATTATTATTATTGTTATTATTATTATTACTTAATTTGACTATCTTCCTAAGTATCTATAGACTTATCTTCTTAATTTCTTATTAGGAGATTTTTAGCCCCTGAGTACATTCATGCAGAACTAGAATGCTCACCCAGACTTCAAAAGACATGTCATCATCACACATCTTTGGCACACATGGACAGTCTCGCTTTTAAATTTCTTGAGAAATTTGGTGATTCTGATATCAACTATCAACAGCACTGACTTCAAGGCAGGTCAGATTGGTGATGTAGTTCTTCAGTACATTAAGGAAAGCTGTTCTTTTCCTTCCTTTAATGTTTTTTTCTTCTTTCTTTTTTTTCTGTGATATGAGATGGAATCATCCGTATGATAATGCTTCTTGGGAATATGGGTCTTCTTACATGATCTAAATGCTGTGGCACTTTTTAAACAACATTTGCTGAAGTTACACTGTCTATTAAACAAGGTTATGTTCCTAGATAGGTTAAGCTTAATCTACTAGTCAAGCTCAAAATTACCTCCTAAGTCACCATGACAACAGGAAAGAAAACCTTACCATTATTTACCAACCCCCAAATTTGAGAGTATGATATTTTAGCCTGTTGATAATGTTATTTTGGGGAAATCGAAAGTAGTTTTACATTGTGAGATGGAAACCTGTGCTACCTTTTCATGTACCCTTCTAGAACGGTAATTGATTCTCTTAGTTCTTTTCAACATGCTTTTACCCTTGTCTGCTTACAAATATTAGAATCATTTTACCACTAGTGAAAAAAATCGGACAGCAGTGTTTTTCATTTGGGAGCTTTTTCCTCCTCTCTACCACATCCTCTGATAATGATTTCCATGGGCTAGAAACACTGCGAGGAAAGAAATATTTAGTTGAATTTATTTTAAATGAAGCTTCACTAGTGATCTCATAACCTCGAAGCACTTTACACACTGAGTAATCATTGAAGATGCTAAATATAGTAAATACAATGTTTAAAACCCTCACAAATAAATCCATATTTAAAACTCACTCTACCACAAAGTAGCTTTGCTTTTGATGTATCTTTTAAAATCATGGATTTCTTGATGGAGGAGGCACTGAGTTCTTGCTATTGCTTTTCATTTGCTTGATTGATTTTCCCCAATGATATAAGCTAGACCTCACTCTTATTTTAGTATATCTGGAAGCAAGATGCTGCCCTGATGGGAGCTATAGTCCAAGTACTTTAAATGAAGTACTAGTACTTCTGGTAATATCTAATTTCAGTTTTTCTAAATAAAACATGCACATTACTATTAAAAGAGATTGTTTAAATGGTGTATATATATATATTTTTGCATTAAATAAGGGTAAACCTTGTTTAAGTATATATATTCCATTAGTTTGATCAATTTAAATGTAACCACAGACAAATTATAATTTTCAAACATATCAGGACAGAACAACTGAAGGATAGATTTTTTTTTTTTTTTTTTTTAGAAAAACAATGTAAATATTCACCATCATTTCACTGACTCACTCCATGTATCGGTCTTAAGACTTACTCCTTTAAGTTACATCCTACCAATAATTAGTCTCAGGTCCGAGAAAGATGACCCCACATCTTTTCCAGTGAACTTTTGGGCATCCTGTCACTCCTGATCAGTCTCTCTGTACATCTTGTGATAGTTAGTATCGAACTCAACCCTGGAGCAGCAAAGAAAAAGGAAGTATATCCTAGAATGGTATCTTTGCTTTGGTAAACTCATTTTGGTGACAGAGGACTGAGCCGCATTTAAGATTTCCAAAGACTGATAGTGTCTTACATGACTGAGATATTATACTCTATAAAAGTGATTCTCAGGGTGTTTTCTCATATAATAACAAAGTGGATAAAGTGCTTTGTGGGAATTTATACTATCTGAAAACCCTGGTTGCTTTTGCTACCTTTGTATCCTAACAGAACTAAAAACCTTGGGAATAGAAATGAGAGCCATACCTAGCACCACCTAAGCATGGTCCTTCAGTACTGTCATTTAACTTCATAACTCTTCATGAGATTAAGATCTTTCTGAAATATGTTCCATTTTGCCAAATGCTTTCTTAAAAACCACATAAAATAGTTTATGAGGTCACCTCTGATTCTTATGTAAAGAAGATCCCTCCTCCCTTCCCTACCTCACTAGTTCAACTAACTCATCAAAAATTTAATTTTCCTTTCCAAAAACCATGTACTTGAAATTCCTATTCTTAGTCATGTGTATTTTGGTGTCCTCTATGATTGTACTCCCCGCCCCCCACCAGGTTTCCTGTAGATACCAACAAGAATCTAAAGGGTTTCCCTTTGCTTCTTTTGGAAAAAAATAAAGAGAAGAGACTAATTTAGAGCACACAGGGTGGAAAATCGTGGTCATGATAAAGGCAGCCATAGCACATAGTAGTGCAAAGACAAGACTTGCCCATGCATCTCTTCCTTAAGCCACCTCCCTGGTAGGGCATCCCTTTGGAGCAGAAGCCAGCATCCATCCCTCAGGGATTTGAGAATTGTCAGCTCTGAATGATAAACCTCTGAGTCATAGATTATCAATGTGCACATTGCGCCTTTGGCCTCTGCCTTGAGGGCATACAGGACATTTTTTCTCAAGTTGTTGGAATTTGATTCATTTCCTCTTTTTTTCCCTTTGGCTCTCTATCTGAGTTTATCTGTAAGAGGGGTTTAAGATCTGGACTGATCATAAGAAGTCCAAGGGTTACTGTTTCAGCTATGTGAGCAGATGGTTGATGGACAAAACTTTTGCAAAGACATTTCAGAATCAGCTTATGTGACTGAGCATTGAGAAGCCCTATGTGGCATCTAGAAATGAAGTCCATCTCAGAAGAATGGTACCACCATGTCACTTACTGCTCATTCCAAAAGTATTTCCACAGCAGATCTTTACCATGCATCTTCTCCATCTGCCTCTTATAGCAATAGTGTAAGGGGAAAGTTAATCACAATGTAAAAGGACTAAGTGCCTGGAAATGACAGATTGAGTTCATTGAAACATCAGTCTTCAGTAGGTTTTTGGTTTTTTCAAAGTTCTTGAAAGAATTTTCCAACCTCAACTACTCCTGTTGTTGTTATTCATATAGGTCTCTGACATCTTCAGATGCTCTTTAAGCAAAGTCACTCCTGTAGTGTCTCCTATATACCTTTTATATCCTATTGTCTAGACCTCTGTGGTTTATGGTTGGGAAAACATGAGCCAGCTGTTCTCTGATGGTCTTTATTACAGAGAGTGAGGTTATGCCCTGAACACTCTGGGAACTCCACATGGGAGGTGGACATTGATTGGCAGTTTGCTTCTTCTGTTCCTTGAAACCTCTCAGCTTGTTAGAAAAGGGTAAGTGTTAAGTAGAGAGGTGTCTTGCTTGGGCTTGCTTCAGAATACCAGGAATTCAGCTTTTTTACTTTAGAAACCTGAGTTGGTATGTAGGTATGTAGCAAAAGGAATGGGTGGAACCTTCTAACTAATGGGGAAGGCATCCTTGAAACAAGCTGAGATGTGGATCTGGGATTGTGGGAATCAAATACATCTTCCCAGCACTAACCTTTGATGGGAGACTACTTGGACACCTGTGGTTGCAGAGTTAATATGATTCATTCTGAGGATACTGCACTGCAATGGCATAAGCCAGAAAATGCAAATTTAAAATGTGAATTATTATCTGTAAATACTTCTCAATAGTTTCAGAAGCACTCCCAAGAATATTAATTCATTCCTAGCCATCATTTATAATAATCTTCATAGTATCATCTCACTTTCACCACATTAGTGTAGCAGCTTAGTGTGCAGACCCTTGATCAGAGTTAAATCTGAATCTTTCAAGCTCTAAGCTGTTGGGAAAACTACGTAACTCTCTCTGTACCTTACTAATATCAACTGTACAGTGGGTGTTAATAGTGTTATATATTTCATATTTTTAAATATTCAAATTAAATTATAATACTTAGTATTAACTTACTGCTTTAGAGCCCAGCATTGCTCTAAATTCTTTGAAAATACAATTTTTATTGTCACCATCACCCACATAAATCACTATCCTTTTTGGTGTTGTTGTGTTATAATTAACTGTAGACAGCTTCAGCTAATCCAAGTACCTGAAATCAGAAATGCTTGAGAATTCAAAATTTTGGATTTTGGAGCTTTTGGATTCTGAATTTTTGGATGAAGAATGCTTGACTGGAAAAATCTGTGTAAATATTAAAAACAAAAACAAAAACAAAAAACCTCCTAAATCCAAAACATTTCTGGTCCTTCAGATAAGGGATACTTAACCAGTACCTTTATTGACATATGCATATTTACATAGCAAATATACTCAAAGTGAGATCAGTGATTCCTAAAATTGGATTTAAAATAGCATTTTAGAAACAGAGTAAACAATGAAGATTATACTCTTAAAGTTCTGCAGAAACAAGTGTTCAAGTCACATTCCCAAACTTTCATTTTAAGCACTGTATTCTACAAACAAGCAAAAGATCGTTTTAAAAGAAGAAAAACATTTTTGAACAATATCTTTGATCATAAGACAATTCCGGCAATGAGATGAGTACTCAAAATCTCAACAATACTAAAAGGTGCTGAGAGTTTGTTTTCAATAGATAGAATCCCATCAAAGAGTTCTTGGATATTCTTCTAGTCAATGGAATAAAATAATGAATCAGATAGAAGTCCTCCAGCTATGAGCTGGACCACAACATCTCTGAGTGACTGTCATAGTTGAGAGGATTGTGCTCCCAAGAACAGTGTGGTGCTGGCATGGAGATGAAAGACAGGTGAGGTTCCTCCCCAGTTTCTATTTCTTTGAACTTGAGTCAGAATAGAAAGGAAGCAAAGAAAAGGAGACCCAATGGTGCAATCCAAGCTTTCTTCCATATGCTAACAATATTGGCTTGTGCAGTGTAATTATGTTCAGATGCAATAGTGACAGGAAAGCAGGGATGTCTGACTTGTATAACTTGTTTTTTGTTTTGTTTTTTTTTTTTTGATACAGTAAAGAGAAAGAAATCAGTTACATTGCTTTAACAGCTTGGATCTTGGAGTGCTTTTGCCATGGAGTGTTTTAACCTCATTCTGTTTATTTCTGTAGTCTATGTGCTATGATTTGTATGTGGCTTGTTTCCCAGAGGCTCTTGGACTGGAGGTATGCTCCTCTGGTGGTGAAGCAAATGAACTTTCAAGAGGTGGAAAGGTGATTAGATCTTGGAGGCTCCACCTCATGAATGGATTAATGCTGTCTCTTGGGAATGGGTCAGGTCTGGCAGAAGTGAATTAGTTTCCATGAGAACAGATTGTTATAAAAAGAGCCAGCCTGACTCCTTTCTGGTCTCTTGCTTCCTGTCTTTTTGTGCCATGTGATCTCTCTCTCCCTCTTTCAGGCTCCAGTCTTGATGCCATGTACCATGAGGCAGATTTATGCTCTTATATCTCTAGAACTGCATACTAAATGAATCTCTCTTCTCTACAAATGACCCAACTTCAGATATAGAAACACAAAACAGAATGAGATAGACTGTGTTTTAATCAGCTTTTTTTTTTTTTTTTTTCTGCTGTGACCAAAAGACTGATGAACAATTTTAGAAGAGGAAAAGTTTATTTGGGGGCTCAAGGTTTCAGAGCTCTCATTCCATATATAACCAGCTCCATTCCTTGGGACTCAAGGTGAGGCAGAACTTCATGGGAGAAGAGTGTAGTGGAATAAAGGTAACTGAGACTTAGCACTAGAAAGCAAAGAAAGAGACTCCATTTGCCAGAAACAAAATATATCCTCCAAAGGCACATCACCAGGGACCCACTTCCTCCAGTCACAACCTACCTGCATTCAGTTACCACTTATTTAATCCCTATCAGGGGATTAATTTACTGATTGGGTTAAGGTTCTCAAAACCCTATCATTTCACCTCAAGCCTTCTTGCATTGTCTCACACGTGAGCTTTTGGGAGATACCTCATATTGAAACCATAACAGACAGTATCTTAAGTACTAGTTTCAATGGATGACATATTTTTGAGGAAATTCTGTTAGTATCCCAATAAGAAAAGATGACTAGGTACCTGAGAATCTGAAGATCATCCCATGTAAATTAGATGAATCCTCTAAGCAAGTTTAACTCAGACAAAAATGGTAGAGAAAGGACAGATACCTTCAAATAAGTAAAGAACCTCCTTATTTTTTGTTATTCTGGAAGACAAAACAAGGAAACTCTGAAAGGTAAATTTCAGGTCACCATATTGGAAATCTTTCTAATAGTTAAAGTACAAAAATGGAGCAAGCAACCCTATAAGTTGATGAGATATCTGTCATGGATGGGAAGTAGACAGAGTACAGTGTCTATGAATAATACTATAAACAAGGTTTCCCTACTGTTTGGGAACTTGAGGTGGGTGGAGAAGAAGGGGAAACACCATAAATTGAATAATGATTAGAAAACTGAGTTGAGGAAGAAAAGCAATATGAAAATCTGGGATTTGGGGAAACCAGTTACCTCTTTTCTAATCTTTAACATGCAAAATATGAAAACATCTCAGAGCTTCTTGAGCACAGAATGACTTAGAAAGCTAGCAGAAAGAGTGCTGTGCAGAGAGGCAATGTCCCAAATTGAGACAGCATCCTTTGAGAGTAATTGTTGTCCTGTTGGCTAGAGTGGGAAGAGTAACACTGGCTGCCCATTTACCTCACAGAGATGTCAGGAGGGTAGATGACTCAGTAGTTTTAGAGGACTTTGAATAACTGCTGTGGCTAAAGTGTCACCGCAAATGCTTTTCAGAGGCAATTATTTTGATCAGTCTGTCACTCACGATCAGAAGGCTGTCCTTATGGATTGCTTGGGGAAGATAGTGTAGTTCAAATTTGTGATATACTGTCAAACATACAAAAATAATAATATATAGTGTAATATATATGTAATATATGTAA
Organism: Sciurus carolinensis; assembly: GCF_902686445.1. Classification (NCBI taxonomy): domain Eukaryota; kingdom Metazoa; phylum Chordata; class Mammalia; order Rodentia; family Sciuridae; genus Sciurus; species Sciurus carolinensis. The sequence continues at coordinate 60,404,664 of NC_062216.1, read as the reverse complement.
TATTATATATATATATATATATATATATATATATATATATACAAAGTCCTTGGTTTTGTGCCCAAATTTAAAATCCTCCCCCACCCAGAAAAAGAAAACATTGCTTCAACTGAGATCCAAACTACCTTACTTTTTATATTTTCAAATATCTGTGTGGCGCCAAGCCAGACCATTTAAAATTATATCAGGTTATTTAATTTTAAATTAATCTTGTAGAAAACCCCCATCTCTGAGGAATATGGACAGCAAAAGCAAGACCATCTCAAGAACTTAGTGTACAAAAATGATTGGTACTTCTCAGCATAATGTGATTTCTTGGAGGACTGTCAACAAAGTCCTTAGAATGGGCCCTATTCTGGGCTCTGGAGGCAAGTCAAGACTGGATCTATGCAGTTCACTGAATGAAATAAAGGGCCAAGTGAGTGATGATAAAAGCAGAAGTAATCATCTCAGAATTATGAATTCCTCTTTATTGCTGGGCTTTGGGCTCACCATCCTGTGACTGAACCTTGAGTGGGGTAAACATGAATGTAAAACCAATGCTTTACTATAAGGTAGAAGAAAATCACTTTTGACTTGATAAAAGCCTTCAAATCTACAGATTATTACTAATTTTTCTTGCACTTGGTAACCATGAGTGTAAAACGATTTTGTAATAAAACTCAAACCTCCAAGGAAAATTATATTCCAAAATATGAATCATATCTATGTAATATTTCTGTCCACAGTTCTAGGTGTACATTGGTATTCATGCAGAATGGCAAAAAAAGGGAAAAAAGTTTAAAACATTTTTTTATAAGCCTGATGAAATGAGGGCACTCAAAATAATATGAGAAAAAAATTGATAAATGAGTCATTGACAGATCAATGCAGTAAAAGACCAAGTCCAGCTCTCAGTTCTCATTTGCTGCTACTACAGCAGAGTTTAGGAAGGAGTCTTTCCTGGGACTTACAGTTTTAGAAACATAGTCTTGCTTAAATAATTCCCCTCTATCACCCTTCTCAGTAGTAAATTATTAAAAGAAACCTCAAAGATAAACAATATTAAGGACACAAAAATATTTCAGGCTTGATTTGGAAATGGACTTATGAAAATGAAGTATGTGATACAGAGCAAAACTATAGCCTTTAGGATTTATTTTCCTAAGTCTTTTCTGTTAGGGTCAGTAGTCTAGGACAAAACACTTGATTGGATTAGGAGTCAAAATTTTATTCCTGAATGTATCACTTCATTGAACAAATCATCTTCCCTTCATTGAACAAATCATTTATCCTTCCAGGGAATTAAGTTTTCCCAGATACCTTGTAATAGGATGGGTCTAGAATGTTGCTTAAGATCAAATACATTAGAAAACAGACTGAGATAGAGATCTGAGTGGAGTGAATTTCTGGGGAAAGCTCTCAGGAATGCAAGTAAGGACCTGAGGGACATGGAGGCAGAGGTTTTCAGCTGGACTTTATTTGCAACACAAATTTACACCAGCTGTAAATCTAGGATGACCCTTCAGAGTGGTCCTGAGCTCCATGGGGTTTAGCCTAAAGATATTATACATCCCTTTGCTAGTCATACATGCTGCTCCTCAGGAAGAGATGAAGCTTTGGGCAAGAGAATTCTTCAGCTGAGGGCAGTTCCTAGGGAACAAGTAAGCTTTGAGTTGTCACCAGGCATCATTTCCAGCAGTTCAGGAAATTATTTCCTCTGACAGCTGGACCAGGGATATCTGCCGTGTCCCCACCACCAGTCATGGCATTACTTCTGTTGTTAAATTCTTCCATGTTAAAGAATCGTGCAGTCCTGAAATCACAGTGGTTGTATATTTGGCTATCCATGAAATTTGTTCTCTTCTCTTACACAATTTCTCTCCCCATCTATATAAATCTGGATTTTTTCCCCTGTACTTTCTTGTCTGTTGAGGAAAATTTTTTTCATGTTTCTACTTTTATGGTTACAATTAATCTTCCTTTTCAGATAGGTGAGCACCCTATAATTCCTTTTGCCTTTTTGAGGCATATTTAAAAATCTACATATATAGTCATTGCAGAAGTCTCCATGAGTTAGTTTTTCCCTCTAGTAGTCTTGCTTGTAACTGTTTGCAATTTTCATTTCTTCAACATAGAAAGTTTCTTCCTACCTCCATCCTCCCATCCATTGTTCATCATCCTTCCAACCAATCCATAGCCAACAACTTGCCCCTTGATAATTTAATATTCATAACCACATTTTTTTACAGAGGATTATCTTTTAATCTATATTCAAAATCATATGCCCTAGGGATCTTTATACCACAAAGTGAATAAATGTTGAGGTAACTAAAGGAAGCATGAGCAATGAGTTAGTGACTAGGTCAGAAGGTGGGCAGGAAAAGTAATGATTAAGGATGATCATCATAGACAGGTGCATGATGAAATCCTACGACAGCATGATGACCCAGTCTCAAGTATCTGACTTAGTAAGTTACACATGTCTGGGCTTATCAGAAAGTTTGCATGTCATCCATCAGTCTTGCAGATCAGCTTATTCAATGAAGGTAACTATGTTGGATGAAACTGAAACAGACAAGGTAGGAAGATGCTGAAGGACAGTCTTTAAATGCAGGGAAGGAGAAAGAAGGATGGTGGTTCTATAAACCCATAATAGGGTCAGTCACCATATTTAGATTTTATTCTTTTTTTCCATGTTTTTATTGGTACATTATAGTTGTACATAATGATGGGAATTGTTTTCATACATGCACACAATATAACAATATAATTTGGCTGATATCATTCCCCAGTATTTCCCCTTTCCCTTCCCTTCCAACTCCCTACTATCCCTTTTCTCTAGTCTCCTAATCTTCCTTTGCTTTTCATGAGATCCACCCCCGCAACTTTCGTTTCCTTTTTCATCTTCAGATTTCTTTTCTTTTTTTCTTTTTCTTTTCTTTTCTTTTCTTCTTTCTTTCTTTCTTTCTTTTTTTTTTTTGGTTGTTTTGTTTTGTTTTTGTTGTTGTTTTGATACCAGGGATTGAACCAAGGGGCACATAGCCACTGAGTCATAGCCCTAGTCCTTTTTTATTTTTTATTTTGAGGCAGGATCTCACTAAGTTGCTTACGTCCTTGATAAGTTTGCTAAGTGAACTTGCGATCTTCCTGCCTCAGCCTCCCTAGACGCTAGAACTACATGTGTGCACCACTGGGCCAACTAAGATTTTATTCTTTAGATATGAACAACTTGCTATGTTTGGTCCTGAAAGTACAAGGAACAGACAAGCACAACAGCACCACTTTTTCTCTAGATCTATCCTCCTTCCTTCCTGGGACAGTTCTTTTCTCATTTCTTTCTGCCTGAATCAGAGTTGAACATTGAATGCTTCACCTTTGGTCCAGGTTTATTCTACTCTGTCCTCAGTCTCGCTTCTTGATAGCTGCAGATCCAGTCTGTATTTTCTCTGCATTCTCTCATAGACTTCCTTGAAGATTTTTATTATAGCATTTGGGATACGCTATTACAATGAGTTATTTCATTTAACAAACACCTGTATAATTTTTACTCATTTGTCAGGCATTACTCTAAGTTGTTTACAAATGTGTCTTTGTCTAATCCTCATCACAACTCCATGAAGGTTGGTACTATTATTTTGACCAAAGTATAGGTAAGTAAACTGAAGCATAGAAAATTGACTACATTTTCTTTGGTTTCACAGGTAGTTAGAAAGAGAGCTAGGATTCAAACCCAGGGAATGTAGATCCAAAAGAAATGTAATTAACTACTCTGCCATATGACTTCCCTGTCACTTGCTAGCTTGTCCATTATATTCACCTGACTTTGAACTCCCAACCTCTCAGGATAAAACTAGATGATTTTTATTAAATAAATAACAAACATGCTCATTTTAAAACAAAATCAATGCCTAAAATATATAAAGAAAGTGAAGGCTACCTGAAATCTCATTACCTTGAAACATCCACCATTAAAATTTTGGTTTTTATCCTTTCATTGTTTAACATACCACCCATCCACCACACTCTTACAGATATAACCTCATGGGACCATGCAATTTATTATTTATCATGGGTATCATCTGTCCTCAGAGTTGTCCATTTTGGAAATATAAACAGAAAATTATGTGTCTTCTTGTACATATGTGCTTACCTGATAGTTTCATTTCTCCCATCTGTGTTAGTGGAAATCCTTGGTGTTTCAAAATGTAATCATATTAAGTATGATCTTTTGGATGTTGATTTTCTCACTCTGCAACTGCTCCAAGTCACATGGCAGAGCCGCAATTCATTCTTCTCACCAGTCACCTGCCATTCATTCCACCATATAGATGCACCTCGATTTATTCAACTATTCTCCTATGGCATTAACTTGGCTTTTAGGTTTGGACTTTTGCAGGGGCTGCCTTCGGTCCTTGTATTTTTTGACATTGTGATGCACATAGTAAGATCCCCTGAAGAAATACTTCTTGGATTTAAGAGAATGAATGGAATTCAAATTTTGAGAAAGAATAAACTAGTTTTCCTTAACTTATGAATGGGAATAATCGTGAATGACTTCTGAATGAATCAAATTTCAGTAAAATGTGTGAGAAGAGCTTACTATTTAAATAACCCATGTAATAAATGTTTTCACAGTTAAACAATTATCCCTAATTTTTTTTAACTGATGAAAAATCATTTTTCCACAATAGGATGTTTGCTTAAGGAGACATACCTTGGAACATTCTTAAAACACCACTATCTAGACACCTTGTGCTTTTCCATGTAGTTCCTATTTTTCTACCCTCTTCCTGCCACTCCTATGTGCAAAATGTATGATCTGCCCTTACCAAGTTATTTCCAGTTGTGAAAACATATCGTTTGTTTAATACTACTGTGCCTTTGTATGTGTCAACCCTCAGCTTGAAATAACATTTCTATCTTCTCAGTTCCATTAGCAATTTGTGCTCATCTTTTCCTATGCTGAAGTGCCACTTCCTTTTCAAATCTTTCTTAAATCTCCTTTCCTGACTGCCCCCCAGAGTAGTGAATAACTTGCATATATTGAATCTCATAAATTCCATCCTATACCTCTATTATGGTACTGAAACCTTTATTTTAACTCTTCTATGTCACTTCTATGACTGGAATTTTTCTGGAATTTGGAATCTGTCGGGGATTTGGAATTTGTCTTTTTCATTTTTTTCTCCAACAATCTTCTTAGTGCCTGTCACATAGAAAGTGTTCAAAAATATTTGTTGAATGAATGACAATAGAAAAAAACAAGAATGTCCTGGGATTGGAATCATGAAAACTGCCCAGTTCTCTTAATATGAAAAAAAAACTTAGTGGAATCTTAGAAAAAATAATCTGAGAGCTCTGAGACTTTCCAGAGGGCACTTCCACGGAAAAGGAGGAGCAAAGGCTGATCAGAAGTTGAGTAAATATCCTCTGAGGCCCCTGATTATCCAGACATTGACAAAAGAAAGGCTCTCCAGGCTTTGCCATTATTACTATAAGGAAGTCCCGGCTCAGATGTTTCATAGTTAAATATTTGCATCTACTCTGGCTAAGAAAAATAAAAGCCTTGACATTCCATACCCTTTAGGCATGTAAGATCTAAGAACTTTGCCAGTTATTTCTCCTTAGAAACCAGTGACTGAAGAGGCCCCATTTCATAAAAGCAAGACATGCAGAATGGGAAGGAAGTAGGACTGTTAGCTATCTGGATGGAATTCGGAAAGTATATCACAGCCAACAAAGTAATTGTTAAAATTGATTATTAATGTTTTGATACTTTGACAGATCTGTTTTCTGTTCTCTAACAGGGGCAAGCAAAATGAAGTATGGTAAATGTTATGAATAAAGAGGAGGGAAATACAGATAAGTTCTTTTCCTGAATCTCCCCAGGAGGCTGAGTACACAGGCTTCAGATACCAACCATCAGTGCCCTAAATTGGGCTCGGAGTCAACTCCACTTTCTTTGGTGCACACTTTAAATGTATTTCTCTCACAACTGTCCTGCAAGTTCAATGCTATTATTTCACAGATAAGAAAATGAAGGTTAAGAAAAATAATCATTAGCAATTGATATAGTGATGAGAATTTGAACTTAAGAAGTGGAGACGGGCAATTTGCCAAGAACTACTTCAGATATTGTATGTAGACACCTCTGCCTCTAGGCATATGAACCCATTTTCACTTACAACTTTATTCTGATGTTTTAAGACAAGGGAAGCTTTCTATAGTATTATTTCAAATCTTCCCCAAAGCTTAGAATCCATCTATAATCCAAAAGGGGCAAGCATATCAAAAAGAAAGCAATTGCGATTAAGGATGGCAAATAATCATTGTCCCCTGTCCTGGACATGCAGAGCTCCTGAGCTTTGGATGACAGTCCTTCACTCATTCATTGCTAACACGGGGCTAGCATTTCCTCCTAAGGACAGTAGAAATAGTTACTCATATTTACTTTATTTCCAAAGTGTAGTACTTGAGGGCCTAAAGACCACCAAGGAAACTACTAAACACCGCCCCCGCCAACACACACTCATAAACACTGAACATCTTCCCATTACACAGAAATATCACATCATGAAAAAACAGGAAAAAAGACTTCGGGGCCCTACATATAATATGCCTTCTGTCAATTTATTCCATACTTAAGATCATGTTAAATGGACTAACCAATGGAACCCTAGTTTATAGTTTTGGCCCCGTTACCAACTTGTTTTGGACTATGATCACAATACTAACTCTCAATGATATTTGAAAGAAATACAATTCAAGTGAGAAAACTGTTAACACTAAGTTGAGAGAGCTTTGGAAGAAGCATATGTAGCCAAAGTATGACTCTGAGCATCTGATACATAAAACTATAAAACCAGGAAGACAAGGGCAATGTTAAAACTTCCCCTTCACCCAAAATGCGCGCGCACACACACACACACACGCACGCACGCACACACACACACACACACCTCTACACACATAAAACCATGCCTAACTATAATGCAGTTGGCCCATGTCAGGTGCCCATAGAAGGCGCTTGGTAGGTGAGAATCACACAGTAAGTCCTACTAATGTAGTTTAGTCAGCTTTGCATTGTTGTGACCAAAAGACCTGACAAGAACAATTTTAGAAGAAGAGGGTTATTTGGGGGCTCAGATTTCAGGGGTCTCAGTCCATAGATGGTTAACTCCATTACTCTGGGTCTAAGGTGAGGCAGAACATCATGCAGAAGGGTGTGCAGGATGAAAGCAGCTCAGGACATGACAATAAGGAAGCAGAGAGCCTCTCTTACTAGGGACAAAATGTAAACCCCAAAGGAACATCCCCTGACCCACTTCCTCCAGCCACTTGCCACAGAATTAATCCATATAAGTGGATTAGTGCACAGATTATGTTAAAGCTCTCATAACCAAATCATTTCACCTCTAAACTTTCTTGCATCATCTCTTCTCATATCTAAATCATAGCACAATGGAATAGTCCACACTTAGAAGGTATCTCCTCTTCCAGAATACTCTGTTCATTTGATGCAATGTTCTTTTTAAATTTTCCACTGTCTCCCTTCTTAATCACACATTTATTGAGGCTACTCCCTTCTAAACACATATTCACTGGAAATAGAACAATAGCAGGAGAATCAAGAACTTTACTCTTGTATTCTAGTGAGGGGGGAAGATAACAAATAAAAACTATGATAATTTAAAGCAATGATTAGTGATATAGAGAAAACAAAGCAGCAACAGGGCAGAGAGAGACTGACCACATGTAGTCAGGGAGTACTCTAATGAGGTTTTATCAGAAATGCTCCCAGGTAGACCTGAGAATGAGAAGAGGTGTCCAAGCTGAGAGAGTAAAAAATAAAAAGTCCCTGAGGCAGGAATAAGCCTAATAAGTTTCAAGAAATTAAAATTCTTAATAAAGTATGTGTGGCTCAAGGATAAGGAACAAAGGAAGAGATTTAAAAACTTGGCAAGGTACCAAGGTCAAATTATATAGGAGCTTGTAGGCCACGGTAGGATCGCAAATTTTATTTCAATTACAATGGGAAGTCATTTGAGGGATTTAAGCAAGAGGTTTACATGGTCAGATGGATTTTTTCCAAGCACACTAAGGCTGCTGCACAACCAAGCATGATAGCAGGAAGAACCATCATGTTGGTTGCAGTGTCCAGATAAGGAAAGACGATGCTGCAGCTAAGGTGGTTGGCTATATTACAGAGAGGCAGGTGGTTTGATCTGTGATCTACTTTAGCAGTAGCGGCCACCAGACTTAAATGAATTTCAGACTTAACATTCACATGCCTTTGAACTTGACATGTCACATGGACTTAACTTCCCACTAATGTGTAGTTAATTAGTTCTGTCCCTTCCTGAGAATCAAATTCTGATTGTGAGAAGGATACCGAGTGACAAGAAACAAAGGGGATTAGTGCAAAAAAAGAAAAAAAAAAAATACAGTAAGGAAAGGGAAGCCTAAGCTATCAAAAAGACATATCACCTATTACCTAATAGTACTAAGGGTCATGCTGGCATAGCCCTGCAATCCATGAAACTTATTTTCTTGTGACAGTGTCAGAGCTGGAAAGATCAATAGATGTTACATAAGGCATTCACTCATCTTCTCAGAAATGAGAAGACTCAAGAAAGGAGATTGAAATGCTTTACCTGGGGTCACAGAGCTAGGTATGAGTGCCACCAAGTTTAGAGTCTCATCTCTGAGTTCTCAGCATTATGCTATATTATTGCTTTGTAACAGATGACTTAATTTACTCCTAATAGACTTGCAATACACAGTGTCTGAAATGAAAAGATTACTCACTCTTAGCCTTAAGATATCAGATCAGCCTTTTAAAATTTTAGAACAACTCTAACATATTGCTGAAATTCTTCTTACTTGTTCTATCCTTTTAACATGATTTTCTATGAACTGAAGTCTTATCTTCTGTGGAGAAGAGAAGGAGAATAAAATGGAGGTGAGGATGTGGAGGAAGGTAGGGTAGGAGTACCATATATTAATGCTACCTTTGCCTTATACTTGGTTGCATTGTAGTTGTTACCTCTGGGTTAACACCTTGTATATTATTCATCTGTATTTTAGTCAGCTTTTTCCCTGCTGTGACCAAAGACCTGACATGAATGATTTTAGAGGAGGAAAATTTTCAGAGGTCTCAGTCCGTAGACAACCATCTCCATTCCCCCAGGGCTTGACGTGAGGCAGAACATCGTGGTGGAAAAGTGTGGCAAAGGGAAGCAGCTCACATAATTATCAGAAAGCAGAGAGAGAGAGAGAGAGAGAGAAAGAGAGAGAGAGAGAGAGAGAGAGAGAGAGAGAGAGAGAGAGAGAAAGAGAGAGTGAGAGAGAGAGACTTCACTAGCCATATACAAAATACATACCTCAAAGGTATGCCCACAATGCCCCACCTCCTCCAGTCACACCCTACTCATCTTTAGTTACCACTCATTCATTATAATTATCAGAAGATTAATTCACTGACTGGGTCAAGGCCCTCATAATCTAATCATTTCACCTCTGAATGTTCTTGCATTGTCTCACACATGAGCTTTTGGGGGACACCTAGTATCGAAACCATAACAATATGTTCTTGGTTTGTTTCATTGAAAATATGTGAAAATAAGGTAGTCTGTTACCCTTCCCATTTGCACAACTTCATACAATTTATTTTAGAGGAGATGGTCACTCTGCAACCTGAATTTTGTTTATGCCAGGCAATGGCATGATGTTCTAACACTTATCAAACATGTTTGTAATTGTAGAATATCATATGATTCTTTTCTCAAGACAACTTGCCTCTCTTCACAAATTTGGTACTGATTTTATGTTAACTTGGTGAAAAAATTAAATTCATTGCCAGTTTGAATGACTGGCACAGAGAGGTGGCAGCCAGGGTAACTGTCATTTATGGATCCATGGTATTTCAAGAGAATAGAACCTTCTTTCCCTGCTGCAATTATTTCCATGTGCTCTGTTTCTCTCTGAGCACAGTCGATACAGATTAGTCAAGTTTGAAGGCTAGACCAAAGTTGATATGCATCTTTGATACACATTGTTAATAAAGAGACCAAAGATAATTCAAATGGCATTCTAATAGTAACCATAAAATATACCTAATCCATCATTTTTCGCCTGCATCCCTAAACCCTACATTCTATCACCTCTCTGATATCTTGAAGTAGAGTTAAAAACCATGAAGATAAGCATCTAGATTGATGAAGTATTTAAATATAGTAGTGTGGACTATATTTAAAGTAAAAAGATAGTGAAATTGTATAGACTGCATATGCAAAAAGTTCCTGCATGGCATGGAGACTAATACAAGCTCTGCTCTCATTTGGACCTCACCAAACAAATATTCAGAACATCATGTAACTCTCAGTATTCTGGTTATGTTCGTTAAATGGGGGTGATAATAATTATAATGGTTGACATTTAGTGAGAACTTCTCATATGTTAGACACTGTACTAGGTGTTTTACATGTATTATCTAATTTAATCTTCACAGTAAATTTATGAAATGGAAATTTTTCAAAGAAAACGAAGCTTAGTAATTTGCCAATAAGGAGTGGGAGAATGATATCAACCCAGTGCAACTCCTTCCCAGTCCTTCCTCACCTCCTCTTCTGGTTTCTGGGTATTGAGTGAAGTCATTTGTAACCTGGCAATGAATAAGACCCTAGACGAGAAAGGTGTGAATTATCATTTTTATTTCGTAAAATGGACTGTAATCTCGACAAGGATCTCATGTTATCTTGGTGAGTTCTGAGACAGTGGCTTTTAGAAGTCAGGCAGGACTGATTTCAAAATAACTTGACTTTCTTCCTTCCCTCTGTTGCTGGGGAAGTTGGTGGGCATGTTTCTAGGACATCTGCCATGGAACTAGATATACGAGCCACAGGAAATGAGAAAATGTGGCACTGCTGCAAAATTGTCAACAAATCACTGGGCATTTAGTAAAATATCTATGCCATATTATTTTGTAGTATGTGCAACATTTAAAACAATGCATGTGCATGAACATGTACTTGTGTGCATGCACACACACACACACACACACACACACTCACACTTTTTGTCCTGACTGTTATCTGTGTAGGAGGATCAATGATGGACAATTCTAGCCTAATGCAATGATCATGAAACTGAAAAGTATCAGCACTGCTCAGTAGTTTCAAACCTCAGGAGAGTGGGTGGTGGGAGAGCCCTTTTCTGTGCCTCATCTCTTCATGACTTTCTTGTAGGAGCTCCATTACTACCTATATCCTTTGTTAACTTTTGATTTTGGCATTGGTAGAGTGCTGTCCAGTATTTACTAAGATGCACATCCTTCTGGCACAGGAAGCCTTGAGACAGCAGGAATGGAATTTTTAAAGGAACTTACATGCACACCATGTAAGTTTGACTGGATCCAACAGCCAACAGGCTTAGCATTCTGCACTCATTGTCACAAATAATCCTCCTTACCAGGCCCTGAATTAGATATTGTTATCTCTATCACAAAGAATGTGTGACTCCAAGAAAGAACTTACAAGGTAACTTGTAGAATACATGTCTGGTCTGGGATTCTAACTCAATCTCTTAAGCCCTAAAAAGTGTATAGCCTAACTTCTCTATACTAGAGGTCAACAAACTCCAGCCAGTGGACCAACTCTGACCTCATGCCTGTTTTTCTAAATAAAGTTTTATTGGAACATAGTCATGCTCATTTATTTATGGACAGTCTGTGGCTGCTTTTGCACTATAACAGCCAAGCTGAACAGTTGCAAAAGAAGTCACATGACCTGCAAGGACTAAAATAGTGACTGGCCTTTTATGGAAAAGTTTACTGAACCCTGGACAATAACAAAGTACAGTAGATTTAACTGAAATTGTTTATCTCAGTGTGTCTACATTTTTACTTATATCCCCAAATCCAATGGATGTAAGTCTGTAGACTTACTGTCTTAAACCCAGCTTCCTCTGTATGCATTTGTTTTGTTCCAGGAGGAATGAATAAACCTGATCTAGACAAATGTCTTATATGTCATGTTTCAGAGGGCTCTATTCCATTTTGTATTTCTAGAACATGTTTCCTTTATAGAAATAAAAGTAATTTCTGATCCTGTTCATTTAGCTGGCAGATGGATTAGTAACATGCTTCAGCAGAGAGAAAGAGAGAAGATATTCACTTGGGCAAAATGAGACACTGGACAGCTCATGGGTGAAACTGCTTCATGCTATCCCCTGGTCCTTCCTAAAAAGAGTGCAAGAACATAGAAGGAGGTCTTTGGCCATAGAGGTATTCAAACACCTGTTTCTAAGTCAGGTGTCCCCTGGGTGGTGAGGCCCAAAAATAGCACTAAAAGTACAGTATGCAGCAAGGGCTCCCCTAGCTCCTGCCTAGTTGGCCAGATCACACAGGCATAAGCACAGCCAATTGGCTGGGCTCATGTTTAGTGGTCTGTGTCCCCTCTGTGTGGTGATGGGCATGCTATAGTCTCAATTTTATTACAAAACCAGACTACATTGTTAGAGAATAAATAATGGAAAGGTAGAGACATTTTAAAAGGTATTTTGTCACTCTCAAAGTACAAACACAGAACAATTTATGAATAAATGAATAAACTATTATAAAGATTTTTGAAATGCTAGTTATTCATGATAACCCATGTAATTCCAACTAGGCTAATTTGTACAATGTAATAATGAAGATTTCTTTGAGGGAGTGTTAAGACATGAGTGGTACAGCAACTTAAAAATATTTAATATAAAAAAGTGCCTAAAAGCAGTATATTCCATGTCACATTATGCTTGTAATTTTTAATAGCATTAACTTTTCATAACTGTTTCCTTGGTTTTCTTTTTTATTAATCATGTTGAAGATTGTTTGAGTCAAGTCCATTTCCAAGTCAGCTAAGTTCATGGTCAAGTGTCAGTGTGTTTTTACAAATCCAGGTTCTAGAGGTGCTACAGAGACCTGTGGGACAGAGTCAAAAATCTCTAAATTAAGGAAAAAGCACTTAAAAAACGTAACCAAAAGAGTTGTAAGAAAGCCCTTACCATGCTATATGCAATTTTAATAAACAGGTTATCTCATGGTTTCTCAGAATATAGCAGATTGGATTTCAGATATTGAAAATGAAAGCAAAACTAATAATCACAAGAACTAAAAGTTGTTGACCATTTCAGCTGCCATTCTCCTTTTGAAGGAAGACACTGCTGTGCAGAAAGTTTAAGTAACTGATCAAATTCACATAACTAGTAAGATATAAAGCCAGCCTAGCTTCTCAGTGCAAATGCCCTCCCAGAAAATACAACTCACCTCTCCCTTCATTCTTGGTACTGAAGTTAAATGGTTAATGCTCATAATGAGGATAAGAAGTTTAGCTTGTTTCCTACATTATATTTAGGAGTACAGGTACATATTGGTGCACATTAGAAAATTCCACTTAAATATGGCTCTATGAAAATAGTTTCCTTTATGAAAAAACCCAGCAAATATGTTTTCTAGAAAATGTCCTGACACAAACCTCCTTATTCCCTAACAATGCAGAATAAGTCAAGTGTTATCATAATGCACTTCCACAGTAGATGCAGTTATGTTCAAACAGGAGGCATTTCACCTATACAATACAGACTTAGATGATTAACATATACTAATTGATGGTGATGAGATCTTTAAGAATAAGAAAGATGAGTTGTCCTCTGAAAGTGTTTCTAGAACCCTCCATTTTGAGATCATGGATAGACATGACAGTTTTACAATGCCAAAACAATCTGTTCTGAAGAGGAAAATTCAATCAACCATTTCATCTGCATTATTCTGAGGAGCCAGTCACACAGGACTTTAAAACTATTTTGACAGCTTGTTTTGTCTGTCTGTAAACATACCCTCCAAATAAAAACCTCAGAAAATGTCTCAAATAAAGTATATAATTTGTACTGAATTTAATTTATTGTCAGCTCTCATTTTAAATGGTTGGTCCAACTTGTCAAACCATCTTTGTCATCATTAATGTTTGCTAGAAAATAATATCATTTAATTTTCATGATATGTGAAGTTGGAGTGAGGATTAGTCACTCACTATTTTTGCATCTTCAAATTTAAAGGCCTAGTATGAAATCTTTCATAGACAAGCAAATGTTTGCCTTTCATAATAGAAATTTAAATAGTGCTCCACTTTCATTTCTATCTTGGCTAATGGTCTTCCCTGCTCTGAACTTTAGAAACTTTAATGTCCATTTAGTCATGACATATGCAGCCTCAATGACCTAACAGGCGGATTTGCAGAGCAATAACCTTGCCAGCTTATGTCAGCCAGAAGTAAAAGGGGAGGTGGTAGTGGTGAATCTGTTTTTATTACTCAATGCTTAATCATAATGAATCAGAGGCTTTTATGAGAAACCTTTGCCATTCCATGAAAGATTTGCTTGCCAAAGATTTAGAGATTTTTGCTTCATTAGAAAAATTGTTTAGACCTTCACTTTGTATATATAAAACAATTTGTTTAAAGTTCAGCAGTCTTTTTATACTATATCAGATGTTACACTATTCTGAGTTTAGTAGTATAATGTCATAAGATTCTATACAATTCAGTCGTGACCATACTGATCCATCAGAAGAAATCTGCAGTATATAAAACTATGACTCAAAATATTCTGTTTCACATGTCTGTAACTGCCTGATGGTGGTGACCGGTTTAGAAAGGCTATTTTGAAGTCCAGCAATTCTTTCAGCACAAGGTAACTTAATATCTAAAACTTGACCACACAGAATTACTAGTGGAACTTCAATATATGTTAGGGCTCCTCCTCAGAAATGGGAAGGTAGAATCTATGCAGTTGATACTACTTTTATTTTGACTTTACCCATCTAGATTCTCAGAAATAGCAGATGTTTTGTTTATGTTCTTCCCTCACATTGGAGCAAAACAGTTCTATGCATTTTGAAATTATATTAGGAAAGAACTGTACTCTAGCTCCATAGAAAATGTCACAGATTTCATTTGGCAATTTGAAATATACAAGAGACTGATTTTATTATCAGAGATTATTTTAATAGGCATTCAAATTTATTAGACAATTAATATTATATATTCTGCTGATCAGAAAGTGTTAAGACATTACTGGTCTTGACAAAGAAACTCTTTGAGACCCTGTATCTGCTTGAGACCTCCCAGGGAAAGACCTTCTAACATTTCATATATAAGGACATAACTCATGAAAATGTCTATATGCTGGTCACCTTGCATTTAATTGACCATGCCTGAGATTCAGTCTCTCCATTATTTCCTCTGCTGGTGACATGGACACTAATGAAGTTCCAGAGCCATCTGTATCCCAACTACCCTGAAAAGGGAAGTTGATGGCAAAGGCAGAGAATGTCCATTTAGTTTTTTGGTGTGTTTTCCTAGCTCTGAGATAAAATAAGCACTTCATCCTTTGAGGGAGTAGTTCTTTTTGTTGGCTAGAAATGCCTGTTGAAAAGAGACCAGGCTTTCAAGTTCTGAAATCTGATCCATGGAGGACTCCATCTTCTTCAACTCTATACTGAGTGTTTCATCTGTGAGTGGGGTTTCAGAGATCTCCTGTTTCAGTGGTTTCCAAATTCCAGGAGCATGAGAAACATCCAGACTACCATGGCCACTGCTCAAAGCACCTACTTGCACCTTCTAAGTGGTCTCAGCTGTTTCTGTATGGATAAGAGAGTCAGAACCTAAAGGTTATCTACATCCCAGTGCTTTCTCAAGCAAGTACAGGGGTCCCAATGTTTAACAGTTTCACTACAGTATAATGCATGAGTAGTTTTACATTTAAATTAGAATTAAAGATAATACATTCACATGATAAACTCAAAAGTATTTAGATATAGATATAATGAAAAACTAAAATCTCTCACCCCATCTTACCATTGGTTATTGGTAGGTGGTGGAACATTTAGGAGATGTGGCCTGGTGGGAGGTATTAGGTGTGCTTCTGAAGGGTACTGGTGGGACCCCGCCCTCCTCACTCTCTTTGTTCCCTGACTATGAGGTGAGTAACTTTGCTCCTGCATGTGCTCTGGTTGTTCTGCCATGGTATGCTGCCTTGCCACAATTCTAGAAGCAGTGGGTATATCTGATCATGTATTGGACCATCTAAAACTATGAGCCAAAAAAAGCCTTTTCTTCTTATAAGTTAATTAACCCAATTTTTTAAAATATGAAAATCTCCAAATAAGTGAAATTGCAATATAGTATTATTTTATGTGTGCCTATCTATCTTTCTGGAGCTCCCTATTTTGATGTTAAGTTCATTAAGGATAGGAACTCTTCAGGGTCTTGAATATGTTCCCCAGATACCAAATGTTCTCAATACATATTAATAGAAATTCAATGACAACTCACCTGTACCTCATGTAACAAATTTATTTAAGCATCTCAGATTCCTAAACTCCCTTTGTAACATACCATATAATAATGAAGTACGGTAAATTCATGCAGTTGAAATCCTCTCTCATTCAATGTACTTGTTGATTTCTCATGTACTTTTAAAACACAAAGATCTGTAGCCATGCGTCTCCAGATTTTTAATAGACAAGAAATGGTTTTCATATTCTGTATTAAATAAATTGAGAAAGGTTAGACAAAAGTGTCTGCAAGATTTCATGCTGTGAGGGTGATGAGGGTGATGGGTGAAATTAATGAGTCTGAAATGGTTGTGACTACAAAGTTGTTTTTAAAATGTCACTTTCTCAAAGAGAACAAAAACTGGAAACTCAGTGTGTGTGAATATAGGAAAACCTTTTCAAAGAGAGGCCGTGGGCACTGTCACTGGTACATAGTTGACATTTTAGGCTTTACCTAAGCTGTGCACTATGTTTATATATGTTCTCTTTCCTCTCATTACCCTTTAACCAAATTGTTCACATCGAAGACGCCATGTGGTGACTGGTTGGAACCCTGTGATTCAGGCCTGAACTAGTTCCTTCATGGGGTCATTTGAGTGGTCTATACATCCGTTTTCCTTTTATCACTGCACAGCTAATGTTAGCTTGAAAAAATCAATTCCTTTCTTGTATGTACTTATAAATCTTCTTTAAACCCTGTTTTCTTTATTTCATTTCTACCTATCTCCCAGTTATTTTAGGAAGACATCTCCCACCATCTTGTCTCTCATCTAGTGACCATAAAATACAATTTGTCAAGAACAAAAGTTAAGTGTTTGGAAGTTTCAAGAAATATTTTTAAGTGTCAGGAAAAAAATTCCGTATTTTTCAGTCAAAATATTCAGTATTTCTTTGTGGTGTGCATGATGTATAGTTTTTTTCCCCTTCTTTCAGTTTTTGTATATACTTTATAAATTGTCTAAAATCTCAGGAAACTTTTATGCTCAGAAAAGATAAAGAAAAATCCTTTATAGCCTATTACTTATTTCAATTTTAGAATGTCTTTCAATACTATAATTAAATCAGTCTCCTTTATTGGCATAATATGATAGATGTATATATATGGGTCACAGGCTTCTGTGTAAATCTGCACTAACATATAATCATTATCTATAAAATATTTTTATGAGAATCTGCATTCCAAGGTAAAACAACTGTGTGAAGTTACCGTTTACGCAAATTCAATTCATATGTCACAGAACTGCTTTCTGAAGATGTTTAATTTGGGGGGTTTGAGAAGAGAAAAATTACAGTTCAAGAAAGGCCACTTGACTTGGAGGGCAAGGTCCAAAGATTATGCACCTTTGTATCCTACTAGAGTACACTTTGTAAGTGTTAAATAATTATGCACTGGATAAATGACTTCGTGAGTGAATGAGCTATTGGCTTCCTCTGCTTCGAATTACACTTTTGAATATGAGTCTTTCAATTGGTCTGTACTCCTAGGGACAGGATTTACTTTATAGACCACATTGATAGGCAGATTTCTCACCTATCTTTTAGTAATGTATGGAACGTCATTAAACTTATGATCAATTTTTTAAAAATTCATTCTCCAGCTTCCAATACCAGGAATTCTAGATTTATAATAGTAACTGTTTGAACAGGCTGAAAAGAGAACACAAATTAGGAAAACTGGCACACTGAGAAGTATGTGAGGTACCACACACATGACAAACATAATGCGGAGTTCCTGGTCATTTTATTATGTGTCCTTGCAAACATTTTGGAAACTTCCCCAAGTATTTCTAGTAAATGAGAACTTGAAGTGATAATGAGATCATTTGTTATCTTAATAATAAGATAATCAATTAGCTAGGAGTAAGGTTAATAGGGGAGGGTATGAAAAATTATGAGAAAAATGAGAGGGCCTAGATTTCCCATATGATATCCATGAGGTAGTTCTATGAGTAAAATAAGAAATAAAGTTCCCTTTGTATGTGAAACAAGCAGCATTTTGAGGTAGTTGAAGGAATAGATAGGTACCCCCTGGAGGTTTCCAACTGCTAGTCTCACAAGACTTAATTAGTGGTCCTTCCTCACTCCCTTGCTGATTCTTATGGTAGGGTCCTGGTCACAAGATCCACTGGGTCTGGTGAACCCATGTTGACTTTCCTCACTGGCCATCTTCTGATTCTCTGCCTTCCCCTGGTTACCCCATTACCTGGAGTCACAGGACTACAACTGGTCCAATGCACGTTCAATTTTAAAATGAATTCAGTGATCAGATATTCTCCTTTTAGAATGAACAAGTCTTCTTCCTCCAGGGTTTGGAGGAAATGGTAGCAAGCATTTCAACAGAGAGGAATGGAAGATGTGGGTAGAGCTCTCCTGGACCTCTTCCCTTCTTCCAGGGGAGACCAACTTGTAAAGGACAGCAAAATGCAAATGACCCCTAAATACCATTCTTCTTTCCAAAGCTTGCTCTGTGGTTTCAGAGGACACAAAATTTAATAATCATAAACAAATAATAAATTGTAAGAATGCAACAGAATAGATTTTTGCTTGAACTTATATCATTAGAGCAAAACACTCCCCTTATTTCCTTTTGAAACTCCAAATAATTGAAGAGGTTTGTTTTCTGGTATTATGGGTTGGATGTAAATCCCTACTTTTTAAAATCATATATCCTGTTGGGAAAATTTGGGAAATAACTCTTCCCTTTCTCCCAAAAATATAATGATTCTTCTTTGTGAACAAAGTTCCATTTCTGATTAGGAAGAAAGATAGATGAGCATTTGCTTATATTTAAAGATGTGAAATTTCTCAAACAGACTGATTTCTTACTCAGATAACATTTTGTTTGGGCCTGACACATAGTAGGCACTCATTAAGAGGTCTGATTAGGAGATATAGGTCATAATCCCAGGGAGAGGAATATTTATCCTTTCTAGGCCACTATTCCTTCATCTGTAAAATAAAAACAATTAATAATGATTATGTTATATATTATTATATTCTACATAATAAAATAACTTGCATAGTAATAAATTACAATTAATATTACAGCCCCTTTCATTTTCTTGTGTACAGATTCCTTAAGGACAGTGACCACCATGTCTATCTGAATCAGGACTATGCCTCCCCCACACTCCACCTTGTGCCTTGTCCATAGCAGATGCTCAGTAAATATTTATTGAATCAATGCTATTTGTAATCAAAGAGAATGTTTAACTTCTTACTGTATCAGTCCCTGCCTCCCCTTTCTTGGTATTATGTCTACTACCAATGTACTAAGGTCCCATGGGCTCTGTTTCCAGGCAGCTAAAAAGGGTTTATTTTTATTTTGGGAAACATAACTGATTTTTAGAGAAAATATTTCATATTACTTCACACATTGCTGGTTGGACCACCTTCCCAACTTCACACATAAGTACACATAATTCTTTTCTTTAATACTTCCTAATGCTGTTGTGGTTCAAAGATTACTTACTTCTCAAGGAATTCTTCTTGGGAGTCCATGAAACCCCAGCAAGGCTGGTGGTAGGACTGTGAAACCTAAAGATGGATTTTGAAGGATCCATAAGCCCTGATGTGTGGAATATGTGTGTATTTTTGTGGAAAGAGGATAGTTAGTTTTTTTAATCAGATTCTCCATGGGTATTCTGACCCACAGAAGGTTAAAATCCATTTTCCCAAATGAGTAAGGTCCAGACATTTAGAAAATCCTTCACTTTTCCCTTTGTGATTGCCTCAATTTCTTTAAAAAAATCTTTTATGAGATGATAAAGAAGCCCACTTCATAATTCCACATTACAGCAAGATCAGTTTAAATGTGCCTTAGAGCCCCCATCTCTCCATCTGAGGAATCCCCACTACTAACACACCCAGGAAAGAAACCTGGGACTCATATGCACCAGGCCACATGCCCTTCTCATTTCCATGCACTTGCCGTCATCCTCCCCTGATGCTGGACGAGTAAATGCCTTCATGTATACCATGTCTTGCAAGAAAGTGTGTTGTTACCACAGTGAATTTGGCATATGCAGTGCACTAGGAGATACTGGCCTTACTGAAGTTGAGGCCCATTTAGGAGAGTAGTAAGAAATAAGGAGAGATGCAGTGACGTCAGAGAAGGGACATGATGTGACACTCAGGGACCACTCTTGGGATTGCTATGACCATACATCAGACATTCAGGAAGTACCTCAACTCTTTGGACTTGGTTTCTCATTGTCAGTGAGGATATTGGGCAGGATTATCTATAGCACCTTCCAGCTTCAGTCTCTAATACATGATTCTGTTTAGCTGACATTGGTCAAGTTTGTGTAAAAGCCTAAAGCCTTAAAGACCCACTTAACAAGCAATGGGCAGGAAATTAAACCAATCCAAAGCAGGGGATTGGTTGAAATCCTCTAAAGCCAATTCAAAATATTGAAAAAATGAAAAAGGAGTTATTTTAATGGACAAGAATATTTAATATTATAAAGATCTTTTTCTTCAAAAATATAAACAACAAAACTCCATTCTGATTTTTAAAAAAGACAATGAGTCTTCATAAAATTATCCAAATTTCAGAAATAAACATGGTGATAAGCTGAGGCCTTCTCCCTACAATTAATAAGGAAGAATAAGAAGAAATTATAGTAGAATTGGAAAAAATAAACTAAAGCTATAAAAATTAAAATGTTGTCATAAAACAGATCAATGAAATAGATTCAAAATCCAAAATAACAATTATTAATAATTATTAATAATAATGTAATGACTGAAATATAATAATTTTATATTCATAATTAAAATAAGAAATCAAATTACCAAAGGAAAGTAATATTTTTAAATTTTAAAATAAGTATCTATAAAAATGTATAAAAAATTCATAATTATAAAACTATAATAATTTAATAATAGTAATATTATTTTATAATTGTAATCATTCATTATAATTTAATAACTTTATTGGTAGTATAATTAATAAAAAATAAAATAAATAGCTCAGTAAAAAATGGAAAAAAGATTTGAACAGGCACACTTCATCCAAGATTTATTGGTAGCCAAAAAATACATAAAAACACTCTTGATTAAAATACATAAAAGCTTTATTGATTAAAAAAGTGCAAATTAAAGCAAAATTGAGATTCTTTTAAATACCTAGTAGAATGTCCAAAATTAAAAAGACGGATGATGGTGAGTGTTGGAAGAAATATAGAGGAACTGGAACTGTCGTGTACTTTCATATACTGCTGGTGAGAATCACAAGGATCAGACCTATAATCATCCAACATCATCCTATGCTTCAAGGAACCTAGAGCCAGCTGGAAAATGTTGCCTCAGAAGACAACTAGATAAGTAAAAGTTGATAGCAAAAAGGCTGAAAACAGATGGTGGCACAAAGCCCCTTGTCTGGGCTGCCCCTTCATATCCTAAATGTACTTCTGCCAAAGTGGCTTGACCATGGAACCCATCACAGCCTGGGTGGATCTATCCCTGTCCTGATTAGTGCTAATATCCTTTAAGCTGTTACATGGTAAATGGAAAGATTAAACTAAACACCAGATCATGTTAGAGTCAATCTCTGATATTCTTTTCTAGGTTGTAGTGGATTTTGATGGTGGTTGGTCAGCGTGGAATTGGAAGATCTGCAAAAAGATCTGCTGGGGGCAGCACATCCTATAGCTCTCCTTCCTCTGTGTCTTTGCTTATCTCAATTGTCTTTATTTCGTCATGGGATGGAATGCATTCTAAAGTGAAAAGGCTAAAACCCTTGAAGGAGCACACACTTTCAATATCTAAGGAGATTTTTTTTTTTTTCAAAGAGAGAATTAAGAAAACATTAGGAGGTCTTTAAATTGCAAGGGGGAATTCTGTTGGTGAAAACAGCCGAAATCCTATGGATTAAGTCAACACGTAAATATGTATTCCTGGAGCCTGCAATGATCTTACAGGAATGTGTAAATGCTGGATTTTATGACTCAGGTTTAAAATCATGGCATGGTCTCTCAGCTTCACAGAACTGGCTTAGGAGAAAAGGGAGTATGTTAATGTTGATGTTGCTCACTGGATCAACTGAGTTCCACTCCAGACCTCTGCACATGTTCTTAAGGACCACGGAACAGAAAATGTATTGTTCTATGTCCTGGGCCAGAGCACTGGTCACGAGTTGTCAGAAGAGGAAAAATCAGTGAAGAAAGTAAATGATTTGTAAAAATCCTCAGGTCACATGTCCCAAACAATTAGCACAAAGAAAGAATGTTAAACTATATAGAATAACAATATAGAAGATAAGGTTGACCAAAAATAAAACACTAATGTTCTAAAACAGCGGTAAGTGTTCAAGAATGTACATGATATATCTTCTTCCATTTGCTTTGTGTCTTCACCATAAATAGACATGACTTAACATATGTTTGAGGATACATTTTCCTTTTACTGAGCTCACCCAACAAAAGCATTTTTTCAGCGTGTCCTGCTTTTATAAACCAAGCTCTAATTTGACATGATTACGTAACTGTGTGGCCATTTGTGCCCTTCCTCCTTCTGTCTACAAAGTGGAAAGTCTCTTTCTTCCTATGTTTCTGTATAAAACATGTTAATTTGACTAATAGCAATACTAATTTTCTCACAACAATTAATCCGTCTATTGACTAAATTGCTATTAAGGATCTATTAGTTGGAAGCCACTCTGCCAGCTGTTGGGCATAGAAAGATGAATAAGACATTCTCTACTGGAGATTTCAACCTAGTGGGGGATTTAGACAGTTGAACAGATTATTTTAAAAGATGGTATGATAAGTACATTGGAAGGTGTGGCAGACTGCCAGTTACCTTCCCCAATGTAACCTTTTCCCAGTTTTCATTAGAAGCAGAACCCTCTAACTGTACCCAATTAAAAGATCTAAACTCCTAGCCTCCTCTGCATCTAGATGTAGTCATGTGATTAAGTTCTGCCCAGTGAGATTTAAGCAGAAAAGTTCAGTGAGATTTCTAGGAGGGCTCCTTAAAGGAAGATGCCTAAGCCAGATAAAGGGTCTTTTATGTCTTTCTTCCCTTCTTAGAATTCCAACACAAGAGCTAGGACTAGAGCAACAATCCTGGACTATGAGGTCATCTTGAGTGTACTGGGAGTTTAGAATTCTGGTAACTTTGTAGAACCACCATAGCAGCCCAGAATGCTTCTTGTTGAGTTCGTTTACATGAGAGACTAAACCTTTGTGCCTATAAATCACTATGTTGAGTCTCAGGTCACAGCAGACAAAAATAATATCAATTGACAGAATGATACATTTAAAAAGAAAAATGAGACACTTTGTGTTTGTGGGGAAAAGTCAGAGATGATGTTCCCAAAGAAGTGATGTTTGAACTGAGATTTAAGGGATTAAATGAGTAAGGAAGGCACAAGAAAGCATTAACGGAACAGGAAGCAGCATGTGAATCTCTGTATCAGTAAGACCTACAAGACACTCAAAGAAGCTCAGGATACAGGAGTACAGTGGATTAAAAAGTGTGGGGAGACAGCTCAGTCGGTAGAGTGCTTGCCTTGCAAGCACAAGGCCCTGGGTTTGATCCCCAGCACTGAAAAAAAAAAAAAAAAAAAAAAAGTGTATGGCAGGAGATAAGGTTGGAATAGCTCATGGATCCTTCATTTTGCAGAAATGTATAAGACCATCCTGGAGATATTAATAGGTGGCTGCAGAGGACTAGAATACAGTTATCATTTGTGGAAATATCAACATATACATGATCTCTAAACTTTTAAAAGTTAGTAAGATTACCCAGGGAGAGCATTTAATGTTAGAAGAGGACCAAGGACAGAATCCCTAGACCTAATGCTGAAAGACCAAATGGAAGAGAGCTTCCCATCTCCTGTTTAAAATTTGTGGGTTTTTAAATTTTTTTTCCCCAAGAATATAAAGAGACTATCAGCATCATTGTCACAAATTCTAAGAAATCACTGGGGTAGAGGGCAGAGGTGAGCAAGGGTCTGTTTGGTTTTGTTTCTAGATAGCCAAGAAGGAAATATTGATTTCAAGGAGGGTGACCATCCCCCTTTGCAGTTTTGCCCTCTGAGAGAGACTCGTGGGTGGACAATTCATGAAGATAATATTTACAAACAGGACGAGTCTACGTAAGCCCCTAAGAGTCTTGGTTTCATTGTTTGTAAAATGAGAATAATAACACTTACCTTTTAGAGTTGTTTGAAGAGCAAATAAGAGATGGAAAAGGAATTATAACTAGATAAGAAAAGTATAATATAGTCACTTGTGATTCATTCACTCAAACTGGTTAACACTTAGAAAAGTACATACTCATTCAATCCTAGTCAACTCTTGACAATCATATAAATATAGATATGGAATTAATTTTCAGTGACCACAGATTAGAAGAACAAAATATTCCTTTGGAGGTCCATTTGCTCCAAAGATTTACCAAGAAGTTAATGAAGCTTAACCTGCATGCTTCTTCATTTGCATTACCTTTTCTAATGTCCAGAGAGGAGTCCTAGCCATGTGTTAACATGCTTACACATTCACATAAAATTTGTAAGATAATTAAACTACAATGAGCTAAGACTACAGGCTCTTTCCACTCTGAGTTTCCCTCCAAAATACTCCTCTTGTGTAGGTAGACTTGGAATGGCCCTGAGCATTTTTGGAATATGACCGAGGGAAATTTGAGTTGGAGATCAATTTATAGTGTTTCAGGCATAGTGGGATGTCTAGTAAAGTTATTGCAAGATGTCCCAGAGTAAGAAAGGCTTCCAGAAATATGCCACAACCCACTGTGCTGACTCACAGGGTTTCATGCCAGGACGGTGCAGGGCCAGAGATTGTACCCTGATATGAGTGGGTCCTACTGCAACAAGTACCAACAGCATATGAGCATTGACAGAACAAGTTTGAAAATGTATGGAGCCAGAAGCTAGCCTGTGCATAATTCTACCAGGTATCAGTCATGATCAAAGGTGACCAGAGGATGCAGTTCCAATAATGTCCAGTCAAAATGGAAATTCTGTCAAGAATATACATGATAATTCAGAGTATGCAATTAATTTGCTTAATTGCCTTTCTTTTGCAAGGGGAAATTACAAGAAATTAAATTTATCAGAATTCCCATGCTTATCTATAGTAACTAATAGAAAGAAAATGTGCCAAGCACAGTGGTGCAGGCCTATAATCACACTGACTCTTGAGGCTGAGGCAGGAAGATCACAAGTTTGAGGGCAACCTAGGCAATTTAATAAGATCCTGTCTCCAAATGTCAAAAGGGCTGGAGATGTGGCTCAGTGGTAGAATACCCCTGGGTTCAATTTCCTGTACCACAAAAAAGAAAAGAAAAAAAGTGTAATAGAGGCTTTCTGAAATTTGACCACACCTTTGAACATTTATGGAAGTTGTCAAAATAAGTTGTGAAGTTGAAAGAAGTTTATTTACATACTAATAATAAAACATTCAATCAACCATGCTAAAGACTGATTTTCTATTTTCTCTATAGAAAAAAAAATTACAAAATCATTGTCAGATGGAAAGGCAATTTAAAAATATTCAGCAAAAAATAGTATGGAGAAATTACAAAGATATTAAGCAGTTAATCAGTAAAAGTAGCATGTTGTATCTTCTGAATTTTATATTAGTTGTGGCTTTGTCAGATTTAAAAGTTGTATAGTTGATGGAATCCACTTATGCATCTTAAATAGATATTCATTTTATACATCACAATTTGTATTTGTAATTTTGTATTCCTCTTCATAAAGAAGGCCCTAGAATTTATATTTACCTCAAGCCCCAGAAAACCTGAACCAGCATATTCCTCTGTGTTGATTTCCATTTTTTTTTTTTTTTTTTTTTTTGCAGTGCTGGGGATTGAACCCAGGCCAAGGCAAGCACTCTACCAACTGAGCTATATCCCAGCCCTTGATTTCCTTTTCTATAGCAAGACTTCAATCCTTTTCTAACAGTCCCTTCAACTTCCCTTAACCATCTCCAGGAAGTCAGCATCTAATGATATGATCAGCCTTCCTCAGTTCCACATGGCTGGAATGGGCAAAGTATTAAGACCACTAAACTCAGGGAGTTTGACTGGTGGTTTGCAGGAAGAGCTGGCTGGCCCTCCGTATACCTGTGACATCACAGGAACTAAAACCACCAAATTTCTTTTCAGAGGATCCTGGATTTGATCCAACCTGCACCACTAGGTACATGCCCTTGAGAAACGAACTTAACTTTCTGAACCTCCCTTTATCCATAAGATGGGACTATTACATACCTATTGTATGTGAGGGCAAAACAAGTTTATATATCTAAAACATGCTCTACTGTAAGGAAATCTTCACATGTAAAATTTAAGTACTCTTACTTTTCTCCCATCATTAGCAAGAAGCCAGGGACTTATAGTGGCCTACATACCCATATTGTAGAGAAGTATCTTGACCAGGCAAACACATGGTACTATTTTGGAATATCATTATTAAAATATGTGTTGGGTATTTCCTTAGCAGAGGGAGTGAGAAGAATGAGAGGGAACTGGGAGAGGATTCCCACTGAGGGCACATCCCCTTGTTCCAAAAGGAAGCTCTGTAGACATGCAGAAGCCTCTTGCTTCATAGGCTCTGCCATGTGTATTATACAACACCTTCAGTGAAGGGAGGGTTTCTTTCTCATCTCATTACATTCCCCCTGATATTTATGCATCTGTTCTTGATGGATATCCTGTAAAACTGTCCCCTTGTCCCTCTCTTTCATCTAGTTCTCACCACAAAGATGGATTTTACATATTTGGATATTTTCCCTAGATGACTCAAGAGGAAGCCCTTTCCTTATGTAGGCTTAGGCACACTAAGATGGCATCTATATCCTTCCTCTTTCAGGGCTCACAAGCCTTGGATGCTTTTCCAGTAGCCTACAGTAGAATCCCAAATCAAAACCTTAACATGGCACATACAGCACCCTGCATGGGCTCACCAATCCCCAACTCTCTAATTCATCTCAGGATGCCCTTCCCCTCATCTGTCCTCTATTCCCACTAGCCTGCTTTCCACACGCAGCCCCTCCCTCCATGACTTCACCACAGGCTGGCCTCAAGATGTGACCTGCCTTCCTACACACACAAATCTAGTTCCCATTCACCCTCCTGAGTTGAGCCCAAGTGCTGCTTTCTTGGGGATGTCTACTCTGTGGTGACGCCCTTCTCCAGATTTGATTAGATTCCCCCATTCTGACCTACGATAGATTGAGCCATATTAAATTGCTGGCATTAAGTCATTTTGATCTACAAAATCACCAGTAAGTATATGGCTCTCACAGTTCCCTGTACATCATTGTCCTTATCACAATAGTTACGAGGCAATTAATTGAATAGTTAATTAATATCTGACACAGATTTATAAGTTCGATGACAGTGGACATCGTATCTATTTTGTTTATTGCTATTCAGCACATAGTAAATACTGGCCAATACATATTTGTTGGGCATCAGTTATTCAACATCACAGATATGCTTTTTATATTTTCTACAGTCATAGTATACACAGAAAATGCAAAGTTGGGGAGAAAGTGCTATTTAGCTGAATAGATATTTGTTACTTTATTTTTTAATGTTCTGGACATAAAATGTCATTATCTATTATTTTATTGCTATTCATAATACTTTGGCTCTAATATTCTTTTCTGGTTAAGATACTATGTTGTGAAATACATTGTGGATCTATCGTGAGGCTGCTAAGACAACCACAATCTTTTAAGTTTCCTTTTCTCCTCAGATAAATCGCAAGCAAAGATTCTCTGCTAAAAATAAAAATGAAAAATAAAAAAGAGTGGAACTTTTCACAGTCTTCTGTCAAATAAACACTCCATGATTACAAAGCAAGAGATTTTGCAAGATACTTGAAAAGATGCAGTTTTATGAAGCAGAAGTTGTTCAAATGTCATGGAAGGTCTAGCAAAAAATCAGCACACAGTTGACTCCTTTAAGCACACTAGAAGCACCGCCCCTGTGACAGATGCTCATGAGGACTTCAGGAGCCTGAAGACCTGCTTTCCAGACAAGGAACCAAGACAGGTCGGATCACAGCAGAGGGGCCCTCATCAGACCCATCAAGGACAGCACGTGCCCTGTGTGAGGCCAGCGCACAGGGGGTATGCAATTAACTCTGCCCACGTTGCTGATGTTTCAGTCCATTAGTCTGAGTGAATTTTGGTCATTTGCATTCCTCATGGTGCATCATAAACATATGCCTTGTTGCCAGGGTCTTCAGCCTTTGCGCATGTTATAAAACGTCTCCTCCTCAAAGTCTCATTATGAGCTGAAAAGCAGTACCTGGCTAAGCACAAATGAGATAATAATTCACCTCAATTCCCAGTCTCTCGGGAACTTATTTCTGTCAAATGGGAAGGACAATGTGCGGCTCACCCTCGCCATGTTGCTGCCAGCATCTGTTGAGATAATGTCTGTGTAAATGTACCGAAAACACATTGATCGTTAAACAAATACAAAGGTTTCTTATAACTCATCCCCTGGGGAATTTCTTTCAACCCCGAAGGGGCTTGCTTACTGGCATATGGGTGTAAATGTACCGGTGTCATTTGTCTAGTGGCTCACTGCTCCACATGCTAATTCCAGTGTGTGTGTGCAAATGTCATGGAAGGTCTAGCAAAAAATCAGCATACAGTAGACACACAGTTTGTGTGCACAATGGAATGGGTATTGGGACAAATAACTCACCCACTGTGTTCATTTGACTTTTCTACTATCCAAATAGGTCTTTGTGGAACAAGATTAGCAAATAGCCTTTCAGCAATTGAGGTGGATTTTCAATATCTTATTCCATTAGATCACAAGTCAATATGCTTTTACCATAAATAGTAAATATTTGGGACTTTGTGGGCAATACAATCTTGGGACAGCTACTCAAACTCTGCTATTGTAGAAGAGGTAGCCACAGGGAACACATACACAACTGGGTGTGGCTGTATTCCAGTAAAGCTCTCAATAAAAACAGTCAGAGGCAGGATTGGCCCACAGGCTATAGTTTGCTTATCCCTAGTACAAAAGACTAATTATTCCAACATTTATTGAATGAGAATTTTTCCCACTGATATGCTATGACACTTTTATCAGTGCTACAGTATTCTTTATAGTTAGGTCTTTTACAAAACTCTCCTTCTGAGTTCATCATTTTATTTATAAGCTGGATACCACACTATTTTACTTTCTATGAGATGTTTTTAACATCTGAGAAAACCAGCTACTCCTCAAAACTCTTATTTTTCAGAATTTTTGTGCACAGGCATTCAATATCTAATTAGACTAGAATGTCAGAATACATGTAGGGACCTACAGACCATTTAAAATATGTATGAAATGCTTACAATAGAAAAAATAAGAGAAGTTTATTTTGCTGATTAGCTCCTGATCATTTTCATAGGTGAACATTGCTAACTTCTGAGTAGTGAAGAGAGAGAGAGGCTAATTTCTCCACCCACAGAAAGTAACTCTATTCATTTCTTCACCTGCTAATTTAGAGGGTTAAGATCTGTCTGTGTGCTGGAAGGATTCTCCTCACTTTAGCAAGAAATATGCTAATTTCATATATCTTTATTTCTTCTTTCTCTCACTGTTCTTGACTCAATAGCAAGTAAATCAAGGTTTGTGTCCTGCACATGATAGTTTTCAATCACTCCCTTCCACTTTTACCAAAAAATAATCTTAATTTTAAAAAAGACATGAACATACTTGCACATTTGAAGACTGTAGGAATAAATGAAAGAGAAAAATGAAAATCACCAACAATCACACTTAAAAGATAACCACAGTTAATATTTTTATGTATTTCTCTTTTTAAACTCCTGCAATATGCGTAGACACCCATAGCATGCCTGTGTGATGAGCATGCATACAATGCATAGTAAAATGTCCTCCCTTCTTTTCCATTTGTTATTTTATCATGCCATGTACTATTTTGAAAGACTGGCAGCATTGCAGGAAAGAAATCCATCAAGTTCTTTGTACTTAAAACCTTGCAATTTTAGAAGTTTCTGTGGAAGTTGAGGCTGTCCCTCTTCACTACTTCCTTCTTAAGGCTTGGCCTTGGGTTTGAAAAAAAAAATGTCAAAATATACTCAACTGTCGGGCTAGGGACATAGCTCAGTTGGTAGAGTGCTTGCCTTGCAAGCACAAGGCCCTGGGTTCGATCCCCAGCACCGAAAAAAAAAAAAAGTATATATATATATATATATATATATATATATACACACTGTATAAAAGTATAAAAGTATATATATACAGTTGAGTATATATATATACTCAACTGTCATGTACAACTAAAAAGAACACATAAAATTTTTAAAAAAAGATTTCTGATGGGAAAGTGCATTTATTCATTTTCATAGGTTAACACTGCTAACTTGGGAGCAGTGAAGAGAGAGACTGGGATTTTTGAGGAGCCACATTCTCTTCCTTCCCCTTGCCATGGAGCTGCTTCCTCTCTTCAGTCCCACTCACTGTGTAGTATGGGGGAGACAGAACCCGGCTGAGAATGGAAGCACCTTGCCAGCACTCAAGCTACATATTTTTGGCCAGGTTTGCCCCATGGCATTCCTCTTAGCATTGGCCTATGTTTCTGCCAAACTTCATAAAGAACAATTCTCCTTTGGAAAGTCACTGAGATACTGTTCTCTGAGAACAGATATTGAGAAGAAGCTGGTTCCCTCTTGGAACCTGCTCAAGAGACTCAGTGCTGAAGTGCCGTAGATGCCATGACTTGGTTCTCTCTTGCATACCAAGGGGTCCCCACCAGGGACCCTGAGGGCATATCTGTAGAGAAGAACCCACATATGCCCTTTTGGGAATGAGGATGATATGAAGAGGTCTCATTTATTTTATCTACCAGATTTTCAAATTTCAAAATAATTTTTATTTAGCCAATGCTGACCCAATGGCACTGTTGCTAGTCATTCACCTGAATATCTTATCAAAATGGAAGTCCAGATGATCACATAAAAGTGTTTTTCTGGCATCACAGTACCATCAGAATAAGACTACGTGGAACTTATACAAGTTTCAAAACTTGGGGGAAAGAAGTAAAGATTGCAGTGTGCACTTGAACAGAACTGAAGGGCCATGACCCAAAAACAGGAGATAAAGGACAGGCAGAGAGGTAAGACACCAAGAGTGGGGAACAAGAGAAGAAACACCATAAAACATAGGGGATACCCAAAAGTGCTAGGTAACCAAAAAGAAAAAAAGAAGATATGTGTTAGGAAAGGGAAAAAGGATTAACATTTATTGGCAAACAACAACAGATAAAAATAGCCTGCCCTGGAGAGTGGAAATATTTTTAAGCATTTTTGTTTAGATATTAGTACAATCTTGTTTTTTATTTTCCTAAGTGAGCTTGAAAATCAGCAAATGAATAGGAGAGGAAACCAAAGATTGGGGGAATATTTTTAGATTAAGTTCAAGGAAGAATCATAATTTTAAAACATAGAGCCTATGCAAACAAATAATAGTACTCATTTGAGAATAGAAAAAAATAGTGGCAGATAATGCATCTGAGCAATATTGGTAGCAAATGGAGTGTTACAAGAGCAATCCTGAAAACAAAGATTGAAAAAGGAAGTTCTGGGGCCAATGGGTGTGTGCTATATATATATTTTTTTCAATAGAAGCAAATATAATCAATGTGCTATTACATTGTTGTCATTATTATTATTATTGTACATAATTAAAATTGCCCAACAATGAAATGAGATGCTTTGTGAAGTAGTGAAATTTCTTGCACCGGAATTTTTCAAGTGAAGGTTAAGTGAACATTTGACAGATACCATAAAATGACTTCTTGCCCAGAAACACTTGAGAATTTTAAGGTCACTTCCAACATCAACATTCCATGATTACATGATCTGGATACTGAGTTGACATGATAAGAAATTCTTCCCTTAGTTGAATAATTTTTTAAAAAATGGGCTGAATAAATCAAATCATCAATTTCGATAGAGACTGCTGTTCGCCTGCACAGTATCTATTCTCCACCGCTTTCTCACTAACACTTGATTTTGTTGGGTAACATTGTACACAGGTTTAAAACAAAACAAAACAAAATGCCTACTATAGCAGATAGAAGGGATCAAGTGACCAAGTTCTAGTCAAAGAGACATAGGTGGGCATTGGGAGAAACTTCAGTATTCTTAGGGAGACAGAAATGGAACTTGTCTGCCTTCCTCTTGCCAGTCTCCATTTTCTCATCTGGACCAGCATCCTCAGCCATGCCAAAACCATTCGATAATTTTTTTTTTTGGGTGCTGGGGATCGAACCCAGGGCCTTGTGCTTGCAAGGCAAGCACTCTACCAACTGAGCTATCTCCCCAGTCCCCCATTCGATAACTTTAAGGAAACAAGTCTCAAGCTAAGAATAGTAAAGCAAAATTTTACAATGACTTGGTCCTGGAGTTCATTGTAGGGCTGCCTTACCACTCAAAGATTAAAACCATGATCTGTTGAGGCTTCAGTTTTGAGGGTCTCTGTTATTTGCAGCTGAACACAATATGCCAATGAATGTGAGTTATTGCTTACCAAAAATTATTATGTCTCTCACTCTAACTTTTAATCCACACTGTGTTGCCTCTGTACTGTGCCCTTCCTTATCTGACTCATCACATGTATTATGCACAAAAATAAAATAGTCACAATTTAGGTTTCGGAATTTTATGTAAACAATTTAGAAAAAAAAACAGAAAGGAAATAACTATTGATAGTTTCAATCTTTGGTGCCTAAATACAGCTGTGCTATTTCAGTATGCATAAATGTCACCAAATTTCTGTACAAATTAAGGGAGTGGGCAAAATAGTTTCAAAAGTCTCAAAACTTGAGTGGAGGTAAGACAGAGCTCACAGGCTTCCCCAACATTATCTACATTTGAATTTAAGGAGAATACAGTCCTCCCCACCTTTACTTCCTACCAGAACAACAAGAGAGAATGTACCTCATGGCAACTTGGATTATCTACACCAACACTGAAGTTGTGGTCATTCAAGTCCTGGTGTCATTTACATGCCTTCTATGGGGAAAGGTCAGGTGTCAGCAAGCAAAGAGAAATGCATGCCCTAGAAGCACACATGTGAAGGAGAAAGAAGTGAGTGACAGCAGGTCTCTGGGCTGGATCATTTTCAGGGGTAGCTGACCACTATATCCTAAGGCTTTTCAGCAAAAGGGAAGCAAGCTGGAGGACAAACATCTGAAGGAGAAATTAATCTCTCTCAGTAGGTGACATGCTGCGATAAGTCCTCAGGGTGCAGGTCAGGGTAACACAGATGTTAATGTAAGAACTAGTACTTGATTCAAGGGAAGTGGAGAGAAAAGGGAAGGCTGTCTTGGCAAAGAAAAGCAGAACAACACAAAAGAGAATCATCTTTGCTAGGCAGGTGATTTTATTTTTTTAAAGACCACATATCCACTAAAAAAAAAAAAAAAAAAAAAAAAAAAGATATTAAAATACACCCATGTGACTTGGTGAAACTAGAATTTTCAACTCTTGATTTCAACTGTGTGCAATTGTTCAACTCTTTCAAAGAGCAATTTGACAGTGTGATTTAAGAGCCATGAAACATCCATTTATGTAGTGACCTCTTAGAAGTGTACATAAAGAAATAACTCAAAAATATATATTTTAGGATTGGGAGGCTAGCTCAGTTGTGGGGTGCATGCACGAGGCCCTGGTTCAATTTCCAGCACTACATATATATATAGTATGCCCAAATTGTTAATACCCACAATTTTTCAGTAGGGAAAAAGAGAGCCAAAGATCTGACATTGAGATACTATTAGGTAACTCAATGTGTGCTAATTAAATGGGATGCTCTGCAACTAAAAACTACAATTAAGATTGCAAAACATGGGAAATGCTTGTAAGATTAAAAATATATAAGTAAATTCATTATATGACTTCAAATATGTAATTATTATAATTGCATGTGGACAGGAACAGAGGCATTCAAGGAAAATTTGATGCAATAGATTATCAGTAACATTCTTTTCCTTGTTTTAAAGTTCTCTTATTGTTGTTATAATATGTGCTTTTTGGGGGCGGGTACTAGGTATTAAATGCAG